>NC_056737.1:1408950455-1409295455 GCF_019279795.1 Protopterus annectens | reverse complement strand
ACTGGGTCTTTGTTGCCAACATACTGAAGTACGAAGTCAGTTGCCTTTGTTTGTCTGGCGTGAGATAAGCCATCTGGGCAGTTGTATTTAAGCTTGCACCCAGGAATATGATCTCTTGAGAGGGTACTAGTTTTGACTTCTTTTTGTTTACTGTGTACCCTAGGCAAATTAGTAATCTTTTTACAAACACCAGATGCTTTAGTAGAATGTCCTTGTTCTCTGCTTGAATAAGGCAGTCGTCCAAGTAAGGATATATTTGAATACCTCTTTGTCTGCAGAATGCAATTACTGGTGCCAGGCATTTTGTGAAGACCCTGGGCACAGTAGATAAGACAAAGGGCAGTGCAGAGAATTGGTAGTGCACTGAGCCAGCTATGAATCTGAGGTATCTTCTGCAAGATTGTCTGATTGGGACATGCAGGTATGCCTCTTTTAGGTCCAATGTTACAAGCCAAGCCTTCTTGCTCAGCATGGGCAGAAGTTGTTGCAGAGTCAACATTTTGAATTTTGGAATGTCCAGAAATGTGTTTAGAATAGACAGGTCGAGTATTGGTCTCCAGGCTTTGTCCTTTCTGGGTACCAAGAAAAGTCTTGAGTAAAATCCTTGTCCTTGCTCTTGCTGCAGCACTCGCTGAATGGCCCTCATGTCTATGAGAGATGAAACTTGTTTTTGTGCCTCTGCCCATTGATTGTGTGGCAGGTCTGGCATATCTTTTGACCTTGGCAGAGTGTGAAAATGGAACCTGTAGCCCTGTGACACTATATTCAAGACCCATTTGTCCTGGGTGATCATGTGCCAATTTTGTGAAAAAAGTGCTAGTTTTCCCCCTAAGGGGGCTGCCAAAAGATAAGTGCTTGGTGCTGGCAGAGGAAAGTCATTGGGACTGTTTCCTGTATGGCTGAGATTTGTCTTGTCCACTTTTGGAGGTAGAAGCACCCCATTGTTTAGATCTGTATGAGCCTAGGGGCTGGGATTTGTCTCTGGGGCATCTGTATCTGCCTCTTTGTGGCCTGTCTGACACTGGAAAGGGCCAATTTTTTGAAGGCCAGTTTCTGCTAAATCTGGGTGGCTGTACCTGTAAGAAATCCTTAACTGTCTGCATAGATTTCGCTTTGTCCTCCATTTTCTTCAACACCTCTTCTGCTTTAACACCAAACAAAGTATCATGCTGTAGTGGAGCATCTAATAATTTTGCTTTAACATGATCAGGCAGATTCTGTCCCTTTATCCAAGCATGCCTCCTAATGACAGTACCCGTAACAGCGGCCCTGCAGGAGGCCTCCAGAGAGTCAAAACCACATTGCAAAGTATGCTTTCCCACTTGCTCAGCCGCATGCAATAAATCCTGCATTTCTTTGTTTTCTGCACATTCAGAATTTGTCAACAGTTTCTGTTTAAGCAGTGACATTAAGTATTGCTGATATTTAAGCATATAAACTGACAATTTAAAGCTCTTACAGCCAAGGTAGCAGAAGTATACATCTTTTTCCTCCATCTGTCCAGTGCCCTTGAATTCCTGTCTGAGGGGATAGGGTTTTTTGCAGTGGAAGCCTTGACCCCATTGGGACCCTGAGATATAGTTTCTGGGTCAGCAGCAGGGTTTTTATAAAGAAATTTATGGGAATCAGGAACCCTGTAGTATCTGTCTGGCTTAACAGGTGCTGGAGGTAAAGAGTCTGGAGATGGTCCGGACTCTGAAAATACATCATCCACAATATCTAAAACAGGAGGAATAGCAAGAGATTCTGAGTAGTCTTGGCTCTCTCAGTGGAAGTGCTCCCTCATGGTATGCAGGGTTTCCCCAAAAGAATAATCCTCAGGAGGAGAGGCTGAAGGGATAGATTCTTCAGCATCAGAATCCTCATAGGGAGGAAGAGAGTATTCATGTTCAGAAGAGGAATCAGAGGAAATGGAAACCTGATCTGAAGATTCATATTATGTCTCTTGCCTAGGCCTCTTATCAGGAGGGGGATGGGAATCCCTGATCAAAGTAATTAGGTCTTCAGCCATTTTGAGCATCTGTTTTTTAGGCATGGAGGCCTGTCCATGGGATTGCTGTACTTGTTTCTTTGTCTTTAGTGGAGCTTTAGTCTTTGCCTTTGAAGCTGAAGTTGGTTTTACATATAACTGTGTAGGCCTGAAAACACCCTCAGAAGCCGATGCCTGCTCAGCGGCTCCAGACCCATCTGAAGGGATATTTTCCGAGTGTCCAATACCTTGAGTTTCCTGCGGCCTAGTTGGCTCCACATGGGAGTCGGAAGCGGCCTGCGGCTCTGAGGTAGCAGGCGTCTGAGGCTGCGAAAGCTCCTCACTGAGAACCGGCGACTGGCTTAGAAGAAGCCTCGTCATCAGTTTTGGGACCTCGGATGCCTGTCCTTTTCCTTGCGTTTCTTGTGAATTGCGGTAGTCGGATAGCTATCCGACGACATAGTGTAATTAAATCTTCGGCCAAAGTAGTGAAATGCAAAATCATGCCGACGCTTAATAGTGCGTTGGTTAAATCTAGCACAAAACCTACAATTAGCGACATCATGATCAGGGCCCTAGGCAAGGAATACAATAAGAATGGAAGTCCTTATGAGGTATTTGCTACCCACAAGAAATACAATTATTAACTTTTTCTGACATCGGTCTGGAGCAAGAAAAAAGTTTCCCCAATGGGGTACTTAGCTTTAAATGAAGACTTTGGATCTGAAATTCGAACATGAAAATCTCAGGAGTCGGCCGACTGGCACTTGCGAGCTGCTTTTGCTTTGGGCACCACACGGCAAGAAAGACTGAAGAAAATGGCGTTGGCTGCATCTTTTATACCCCTGGCGCACTGACGTCAGGGAAGAGGTGACAGCAACCGATGCTGGATCATGACTTTGGAATTCAGGCTGACTGCGGGTAGCCTGCCAGCAGGATAACCCAAGTGTAATAACTGTAACAGTGAAACACAATGAACATCAGCTTTCCTTGTAGCTAAATACTTCAATGTATTTACTAGAACCCTGTATAATTTAATGTGACATAGGTTCAAATGGAGATGAAAATAATAAACTATATAAAGGATGAACCTGCCATGCATTAATGGGTGCATGTAACACACAAAGCTGGAAAAAGGGTTTAAAAAGCTGTCATATATAATAGGTGGGAATAATAATTTTGTATCATAATGGCTACACAACCCCCCATTATTTTGTAAGGTGAATGGCCTCACAGGTATAAACAAAAATGTAAAAGCACTGTATTATATTAAGAAATGCATAGTGCAAACATCAATGCTACAGAAGACATATTTGGAAAGAAGTGAGCATGTAAATTTGATAAAGAAAGGATTGCAGGATGGATATTCAGCTGAATATCAGAAACAAAGGAAAAGTGGACCACTTATACTAATCGCTAGAGAAGCTTCAGTAGTGATAGAAGAAGAAATAAAGATGATAATGACTAAGGGGCTACTTGCAAGGTTGGAGGATTACAATGGCATGTATTTATATTCCACCTGAAACTGCTATTACGGAGCTTAAGACAATTTTGGGAGAAATCAGCATTCAGCCAGGAATGTTACTACAGCTGGAGACTGGAACTTGATTTGCAATAGTGAGGATGCATATGAGGACCTAAACGGAAAATGTAACAAGAGGGTAGATTTCTGAAGAAATGCATGAAAATATCTGGTATGGAAGACATGAATTCAATAGTAGGAACTCAGATAATTTACATATTACTCCCTTAAGATACAATCGCTGGGGTGGACTGAACAGAAATTATATTTCACAGGAATATGTGCATTTAATTGAAAGCTTTGACACATCCAACAACTATTTAAGTAAATGTGCTAATATCAACCAAGATAAAAATGCAGGGCAATGAAATAAAAATTAGTCACTGGAGCTTCCCCAACTATCTGTTAAAAAGACAGGAATTTAAGGAATGGGTGGTTGAAATTATTTGAGTTATTAAGGAAGAAATAAATTTCTTCAGAAGTCATAGCTAGTGAGTGGGATAAAATGAAACTGGAGTTTAAAAAATAGGGTAAAAATAAAAGAAAAAGTAGAAAGGGTTGTTGCCAAACTTAGGGAGCCTACAAGAAGGAAAGGAAGTAGAGATCCTGTACAGGTATTAAAGATATTTTGGAAATTTTATGAAAATTTGTATAAAGCAGCGAAGTGGAGAAATCAAGAAAAAGCACAAATGGAGATATTTATTGAAGACTTAGATATGCCAAGGTTACAGCTAGATGAGGATCAACAATTAACAGTTAAGATAGGAGATTAGATAAAAATGGTGATGTATCTCCAATCTGCAGGAAATTTTCCATGAATAGATGGTATTCAGATAGAAATTTGGAAACTAGGAGGGAAGAAAGTGATAAAGATCTCAAAGGCTTTGCTTAACAGTACTTTAAAAGCGGGAAAGCACCAACATCCTAGAAAAAAGCTGTGGTGGCTCTAACACCTAAAGAATGTAAAGACTGATTAGAGTCCATTTCACACAGGCCTGTTTCAATTTTAAACCATGGTTATAAAGTGTTTATGTCTATACTAGCTAAAAGAATGGCAAAGATGTTGCCAAAATTGACAGGTATGGCTCAATGTAGTTTGGTGGAGGGGAGGCAAACATCTGATAACATTACTAGAACAACGATGATCCAGAGTAAACCAAAATGTAAGAAAATGCTTCTGTTGTTGATGCGTCTTGATGCAAAGAAAGCATTCAACAGAGTAAACTGTGATTTTAAAAGTAGGGTAATACATGCATTTGCATTCCTTGATACAATAATACGGTAAATTAGGAGAATAAATGAGAAATTGCTGGCAAAAAACTGAAGTGGGAGGGTTCCTCTCTAATAAGTTGTGTTGGAACAGAAGAAAAAAAACAGGCAGGGGTGCCCTCTTTCCCCTTTGCTATTTGTGTTATATTTAGAACCAGTGGCAAAAAAAAATAAGGGACTGAGAAATTCAAGGATATAACTGGTATGGTAATCAAGGAAAGTTTGTTTTATTTGTAGAAGTACCAACCTATGAACCTATAAGATGATATTTTGTACCTGATAAAACCAGAAAAAGGACGTTTCAGTGCTGTGGAACATTTTGAGACAGTTTAAATGTCTTTGTGGGATATAAAATTTATGAAGATAAGACAAAGGTTATAATTATGAACCCACACATGAATTGGTTCAGCAATACCCATATTTATGGGGATAAAATAAAATGAAGTTGTGATGATAGGAGGTACTGCCAGCTATGCCAGTAGAAGTATGGCAGTGGATGTGTAATATATGCTAGCACAGATAGTTGGAATTTAGCAAAGAATTACATATTTGAATATCAAACTGATTTGTACAGATATCTTGTTGAAAATGTAAAGTTGCTTGTGTTAAAAATATATCAATGGTGTGCCCTGCTGGAAAGAAAAGAAATGAACATACAATATTGTAACAGTTTAAATGTATATATTTTAACAGAGCTACTGGAAGAGAAGAGGTTAATCCTAATCCACCTGACTTTGAGAAATACTGGGCCTAGGCCATAAAGATGTTATCTCTCAGTTTTTAATGCAGCCAGAGACAAAAAGTCTGTACTAGGAAGCTTCCTGCATTGGTAGTGGGGTCAACTAATTGCTACTCTGAAAGGGTATAGGTTTAAAATTGTTTTATGACTTCCAGGAGTTGCAGTAGATCTGAGCAAAGCTGTATGTGTATGACAAACAAATAGGTGCTAAAATCCTTGCAGCTTCTAGTGTTTGTGATAATGTGGGAAACAGAGTCAGATGAACAGATGTGATGTCATTCTGTAAGCTATCCCAGAAGTAATATTTAGATATTATACTGAGAAATCTCACAGTCAGACTGAGCAGTCTGCTTCTTAGAACCTGACACAGAAGGATCCCTCACCTACTTCATCTTGCCTTGCTCTAGTAAGTGAACCAGGGAATAGTAACTCACTGGATTTCAAACACCGACAAGCAACTGGTGAAAACCAACGAAATAAACAAATCCTTCAAGGCAACCAGGATACCAAAAACGAAAAAGTTTTATTGTGAAGTGCTTTTCGTCATTCACAGTTGAATGACTTCTTCAGACAAACAAAAGTAGATGAATCATGGTTTAAATACACATCACTCTCATTAATTAAGCAATTAAATAACCAATTAAGTTAAAGGATCCATTTTGTACAGGAGTAACTCACTACTAAACTAATACAAACATGTAAATATTATTAATAAACCTAGAGGTATTATTATTTGATATCAAATAATGAGATATCTTAAAATACTACATATATCTAAACAGTCCACTTTAAAATACTTGTAAAAAACATATATATTAAAAAACTTTTGTATTTAAATTTAAATATATTATCTTCATTCCATTTTATTCGTGTAGGACTATAAAAACATGTATTTGAAGCCGGAAAGATACGCATATAATAAATGGCAAAATACAATAGTCACTACATAGTTTATCTAATAATTTATCTAATAACCTATCTAAAAACAGCATCCAGCCTAAATAAAGGCTGATAAAGGTTCAATTTTATCTAATCAGACTTTTAAGTTTTAGAAGGCATGCTATATTGCAATGCTCGTTTAAACCTGGTTCTATGAAGGCATTAGTTTTAATCTGCCAAGAAAGTTCACTTTCCTCCAACAATAAATTAAATGGGCCTCTTCTGTTATCTAATTCTATCTGGTCTAGTCCAATAAATTTGAACTGATGGTTAGGAAAGAATGTAACATGCCTAGCCAGAGCATTTTCAGTTTTCAGTTTGGAAATGGCATTTACATGTTCATAAATTCTCTCTCTCAAATGTCTTTCCGTCTTTCCTATGTAGAAACATGAACAATCATTACATAATGCAGCATATACAACAAATTTTGTGTTACAGTTCAGTCTTTGATTAAGTTTGTATAATCTTTTATTAATAATATGCTTATTGCTGCTTTTAATGTATTTGCACATGTTGCAATTTCCACACCTGAAAGTGCCCTTTTCTTTGCCTTTGTCTTTAAAAGTTTTATTTTCCAGTAATGTCTTTAAGTTTTTCCCTTTTCTATAAATAATTTTAGGTCTATCACAGAACATATAAGCACATTTTTTATCCAGACTAAGAATAGACCAATTCTTGTACAAAATTTCCCTTATTGTATGACTTTCAAGACTAAATGTCATAATATAACTACTGCAAAAACTGTTATTAAAAGCAGAGTTACTATAACCAATTGAGTCATCAGTATTTTGAACTAGTACGTTCAAATTAGGTGACCTATTATTACAACTAGTGTCTGGAAGGTAGAGTTCAACTATATCTGACTCCACAACTTCGGTTGTAGCAAAACAAGTTCTATCCCTCAAGATGGGTATAATAACCCCACTATTTCTTTTCTTATAGATTTCATCAAATATATTAGTTAAAAACTTCTTAGGGTAACCTCTAAACTTGAACATATCTTCCAACAGTTTACATTCACTAAAGAAGTCGCTGTCACGGGTGACCATACGTGCTGCTCCAATAACTTGACCCTTTACTATAGCTTTTTTCTGAGAGTGTGGATGTAGACTAGTGTAATGCAAATAAGAATTACAAAAAGTACTTTTTCTGTATATTTTTGCAAGAAACTGTTTACTATTTTTGTCTTTAACTAAACAAATGTCTAAATAATTAATGCAAGTCTCTTAAAAGTCAAAAGTAAATTTAAGGAAATTAGTGGTGTTATTCAAGTAATTCATCAATTTGCTTGCTGTATCTTTGTTGCCATGGAATAGGATGAAAATATCATCCAAGAAGCGTGTATAGAATTTAATATTGGGTTTATGTTCTTCTTTATTGAGTAAAAAGTGTTCCTCCCAGGAGGTCATAACCATGTTCGCGAAACTAGCCCCCCTACTGGGGATCCCATGGCAACTCCACATTTTTGTAAATATAGTTCTTTATTGAATAGAAAAAAGTTATTAGTCAAGATTATATCCAACAAAGATGTAACTAAATATACTTCATTGCTAGGTGCTCCTTTTTTAACCAAAAAAATGTTCACCCGTTCGAGTCCCTCATCATGTGGGATTGATGTATATAAATCCATTACATCAGTGGTAAGGAAATTACACTCTTCACTATATTCAAGTTCATCAATTCTCTTGAGGAATGCCCATGAGTCTTTACATACTTGTAATTCTGATGTTAAATATTTTTTTAATATATTGTCTACAAGTTTAGCACTTGCGTATGTAATGGAATTCCGTCCATCGATGAGTGGTCTGAATGGTGGATTAGATAAATTTTTATGAACTTTGGGTGTAGCAAACAAAATAGGTATTTTAGGCCACTCAATCTTAATGTAATTGTACATGTCAATATCAATATAACCTTCTATAAATAGGTCACTGAAGTACGATTTAATGCGACTATAAGCTATATTTACTTCATTTTGACTCACCCTATGGTAGGTATCTTTGTCTAATAAAGACAAAACCCTATCAATATAATCATTGTTTTCAAATAGGGTGAGCCCCCCATCCTTGTCGGGTTTTATAGCTCTCACATTTAAATTTTTAAAAAGGTTGAGAGAAACATATTCTTCAGAAGTAATGTTACATAAGCTAGTCCTATTGAAAAACAAGTTATCTACATTAGCAAGATATCTGAGGTCCAATTCCATAAGCGTTTCGAACAGTTGTAGAGTAGGGTGTAATGGTGGATTATAGTCACTAGGTATATAATAAGCCGAAGGTGTATGTTCTGAATTACCCAGAAGTAGTTTTAGATTTAGTTTCCTTGAAAACAGTTTTAAGTCCTTAATGTTGTGGACCAAGTCCATATGTCTACTGGGTATAAAGGTATTTCCTTTTGAAAGTAGTTCAACAAAAGAGGAATCGACTTCTATACAAGAATAATTGTATAGAAAGAAATCACCATCTTTGTTAGTGATAATTTGCGGTATCAGTTGCTCATTAGTTACCTCTTCGATCTGTTGAAGAAACGCTTGTTGTTTTTTTGATTCTGCTGCATGTAGTTGTTACCATCATTTATAGGAATGTTTTTAGGGATAGCTCCCTGTTGGATATAATCAATACTGGCAGAGGAAGTATTGGGGTTGAAATTGCCATCTGATCTTTCTCTATTTCCCCTTAGTCTGTTTGCCCAAGTATTCCTATTAGGATTTTGATGGCCTTGATTTTGGTTAAATTGAGCTCTGCCATGCATTGGTATAGGATCTTTGTTGTCCATTTCATCTGTGAGTCTATTAGCAGAAGATGAAGTAGAGTGGCTAGTTTGTGACAATGGTGGCAATGGATAAGCAGTTCCATTGTCATATGCCAGCCGATCCCTAGTAATTTTTTTACTTTTATTCACTCTGAGTCTCTCCAAAAGTTGTTCTATGGTCAGAAAAGTCCTGTCATAGTCAAATTTATAACGGGAAAAATCAGAGTGACTTAACACTTCCCCATTCAAGTCTATGACTTCTTTTGAAAGTTCAGTAATTTGAAAGTTGTAATGTTTGATCATCAGTTGGAGTAAAGCCATCCCCTGCATATCAAAAAACGCTAAAAGATCTTTATGGAATAAGGAGTTTGCAACCAGTCCTGTGGGGTATACATGGAAACGTAAACCCTTAGGCACTAATTTTTCTTTTAAACATTCGTTGAAATAGTTTATCTCAAGTTGTAGTTTTTTAATTTTGACCATTTTAATGTCAAGCAGTTTTAATTTCTCAGTTAAAGGTGAACTAACCTGAGACTCATTTGCGTCATCAGCCAGAGGTCCCACGCTGTTAGGATACTTGATTTTCAGTTTACTTTCATGGCAGTTTAGAACTAATGCCTTCATAGAACCAGGTTTAAACGAGCATTGCAAATATAGCATGCCTTCTAAAACTTAAAAGTCTGATTAGATAAAATTGAACCTTTATCAGCCTTTATTTAGGCTGGATGCTGTTTTTAGATAGGTTATTAGATAAATTATTAGATAAACTATGTAGTGACTATTGTTTTTTGCCATATATTATATGCGTATCTTTCTGGCTTCAAATACATGTTTTTATAGTCCTACACGAATTAAATGGAATGAAGATAATACATTTTAAATTTAAATACAAAAGTTTTTAATATATATGTTTTTACAAGTATTTTAAAGTGGACTGTTTAGATATATGTAGTATTTTAAGATATCTCATTATTTGAACTAATAAACTTAGGTTATTATTACATGTGTAAGGTAGAGTTCAACTTTTTTTTTTTTTTTTTTTTTGTTAAGTTTCTTTTTTTTTTTTTTTTTTTTTTTTGTAAGCAAAAAGATTACAAAAAGTACTTTTTCTGTATATTTTTGCAAGAAACTGTTTACTATTTTTGTCTTTAACTAAACAAATGTCTAAATAATTAATGCAAGTCTCTTAAAAGTCAAAAGTAAATTTAAGGAAATCCCAAGCAAAACAAAGACTCTTTGTACCAAAGGCAAGCGTCCAGTCTGGTGGACCCCAGCCATAAACAAACTCTACAACAAAAGGAGGAAGCTACTACAAGATAGAGCAAAATCCTTAAAAGGTAAGACACCCTTGATCACTATAAGTAAAAAACTAAGAGCTCTCATAAAATCATCCAAAGCAAATTTCGAGAGAAAAATAGCTAAAGACTCAAAAGACAATCATAAGGCCTTCTTTAGCTATGTTAGAAACCTAGGAGGAAACTCCCAGATATGCTCAGAACTAGTTCAAAATGATGTGAAGATTACTGATCCTACAGACATTGCCAACATACCGGCTGACAGGTTCAGTGCAATCCCCCAAAAGGGAGAGATATCTATACCAAATGAGTGCAGCCCCCAAACATCCCCAGCCAAGTGAGAACTGTTTTCCAAAGTAAAAATGCAACAATACAGCATCCACATTCCCGAGCAGTGTCCCTGCCAGGTGGCTCCCAACTCCAATGAGGAATTAAACCCAAGTACAGCTTAGACAGCTGTTTAATCAAAGTCTCTGGATACTGCACTCCAGGTGGGCGACTCCGCAAACTAGTGGTCCTACTCCCCACAAAGGCGTGTGCCTCCACAGACCCTGAAATTACCGCCCATTAGCTTGACAATTGCCTTCCATTCTGCAAAGCCATGGAGAGGGATCATAAGTAATGGACCTTATAAATAAAAGACATAGGGAATCTGCAGACCTTGATCCATCCCAGTTTGGCTTTTTGTCAAAGGCAGATCATGCTCTCTTAAACTTGCTGACTTTTTTCGAACAGTCACCAAAGCCATTGATGAGGGAAAGGCAGTCCATACAGCCTACCTCGATCTGGCAAAGGCTCTTCGGCTACAATACCCTCACTGGCATCATTGAAAACTCATCAGCTTAAATGTTAACCCATACATCACACAAAGATGGGCATAAACTGCTGAGGACAGAACCCATAGGGTCAGAGTTGCTGGCCATGTCAGACCTCCAAAGCCTGTCACAAGTGAAAATTAAGGGCTCAGTCCTGGCCCACTTTGTTTGCACCAAGTACAAGCAACACAGGAGGGTTATGGCGACAAAGTTTGCAGATGACTGCAACCGGGCCTCATAGTAGAAAAACACATCTGACACAGATATCCTTCAGAAGGGTCTCACAGAAACGGATAACTGCGCTGCAGAGCCATGGCCTAAAGCACGCCAAAAATGTATAGTCATACCCCTTCGGGAAACAAGGTTACCCTAGCTACCAAATAGGTGGCAACCACCTGAGCAGAAGAAGCATTAGGACCTGGGGACCCAGGTTGATAGTATCTGTCTGGTCCAACACCCATGTAGCTAAAGTGAAGAAGACCTTCTACATTGCCCACTCATCGTTTAGGAAGGGATTCTCATCTAGATCAAGGAGTGTCATAAACTCCCTTTACTCATCACTCATCAGACCAATGATTGAGTACAATGCCCCATTCGAATGTATCTGACCCGACACTTGCAGCAGCTGGAGAGCCACAAAAGTTCCTCACCAAAAGGATAAAGGGTCTCAAAATCTGTCCTATGCTGCCCGACTGAAAGAACTCCAGCTCTATTCAGTCGCACGCTTGCTCAGAGGTGACCTTTGCCTAACATACAAGGCCATGTCAAACCCAGATTTGATGAATATGCTTCACCTCAAAAATCTAGATCCATCAGTGCATTTTCTTTCAATCGGCTTAGTTTTTTTGATTTTCCGCTATGAGTTTCCCAAAAATTAAAAAATTATAGGAATGTTTTTAGGGATAGCTCCCTGTTGGATATAATCAATACTGGCAAAGGAAGTATTGGGGTTGAAATTGCCATCTGATCTTTCTCTATTTCCCCTTAGTCTGTTTGCCCAAGTATTCCTATTAGGATTTTGGTGGCCTTGATTTTGATTAAACTGAGCTCTGTCATGCATTGGTATAGCATCTTCATTGTCTGTTTCATCTGTGAGTCTATTAGCAGAAGATGAAGTAGAGTGGCTAGTTTGTGACAATGGTGGCAATTGGATAAGCAGTTCCACTGTCATATGCCAGCCGATCCCTGGTAATTTTTTTACTTTTATTCACCCTGAGTCTCTCCAAAAGTTGGTCTATGGTGAGAAAAGATCTGTCATAATCATATTTGTAACGGGAAAAATCAGAGTGACTTAAAACTTCTCCATTCAAATCTGTAACTTCTTTTGAGAGTTCAGTAATTTGTAAATTATAGTGTTTTATCATCAATTGAAGTAAAGCCATCCCTTGCATGTCGAAGAACACTAAAAGTTCTTTATGAAATAAAGAATTAGCTACCAATCCTGTAGGGTATACATGAAAACGTAAACCCTTAGGCACTAATTTTTCTTTTATACATTCATTAAAATAATTGATCTCAAGTTGTAGTTTTTTAATTTTGACCATTTTAGTGTCTAGTAGTTTTAATTTTTCAGTTAAAGATGAACTAACCTGAGACTCATTTGCGTCATCAGCCAGAGGTCCCACGCTGTTAGGATACTTGATTTTCAGTTTACTTTCATGGCAGTTTAGAACTAATGCCTTCATAGAACCAGGTTTAAACGAGCATTGCAAATATAGCATGCCTTCTAAAACTTAAAAGTCTGATTAGATAAAATTGAACCTTTATCAGCCTTTATTTAGGCTGGATGCTGTTTTTAGATAGGTTATTAGATAAATTATTAGATAAACTATGTAGTGACTATTGTTTTTTGCCATATATTATATGCGTATCTTTCTGGCTTCAAATACATGTTTTTATAGTCCTACACGAATTAAATGGAATGAAGATAATACATTTAAATTTAAATACAAAAGTTTTTTAATATATATGTTTTTTACAAGTATTTTAAAGTGGACTGTTTAGATATATGTAGTATTTTAAGATATCTCATTATTTGATATCAAATAATAATACCTCTAGGTTTATTAATAATATTTACATGTTTGTATTAGTTTAGTAGTGAGTTACTCCTGTACAAAATGGATCCTTTAACTTAATTGGTTATTTAATTGCTTAATTAATGAGAGTGATGTGTATTTAAACCATGATTCATCTACTTTTGTTTGTCTGAAGAAGTCATTCAACTGTGAATGACGAAAAGCGCTTCACAATAAAACATTTTCGTTTTTGGTATCCTGGTTGCCTTGAAGGATTTGTTTATTTCGTTGGTTTTCACTAGTTGCTTGTCGGTGTATGTGGTCTTGTAGCAACTTCATGGCATCGGATAATTCTAACAGCAATAGCAATGAAACTTTGAACGCTAATGGGAGCCCGTTACTTTTAAACCATTCGCAAGATTTGAATGATGATGTTAGCCTGACTGCACTTATAGCTGCTCTCTCGCAACGGGTGGACAATTTAGCAGCTAGACTCGACTCACAAACTGCTTTTCCTTCTACGGTTCATCCTGAAGGGAGTAACTCTTCTGTCATTGGTATCATGCCAGGACAACGTTTTCCTGTTGTCCGCACTACAAGCGGAAGTATGAACAGCGTTATTCAAGCTGTGAACAACACATTAACGGGATCTACTACTGTTTCTGACAGCAACCGCCACGGAGGTCATGTTACCACATCTCCTAATGGCGGCGAGAGCTTATTGGAGCTCCTGCATTTGAAAAATGGATTTTCGACACTAGTAAATTGAAAATCAAGTACCCTAACAGCTTGGGATCTCCGGCTGACGACGCCAATGAGTCTCAGGTTAGTTCATCTTTAACTGAAAAATTAAAACTACTAGACACTAAAATGGTCAAAATTAAAAAACTACAACTTGAGATAAACTATTTCAACGAATGTTTAAAAGAAAAATTAGTGCCTAAGGGTTTACGTTTCCATGTATACCCCACAGGACTGGTTGCAAACTCCTTATTCCATAAAGATCTTTTAGCGTTTTTTGATATGCAGGGGATGGCTTTACTTCAATTGATGATAAAACACTATAATTTACAAATTACTGAACTCTCAAAAGAAGTTACAGATTTGAATGGAGAAGTGTTAAGTCACTCTGATTTTTCCCGTTACAAATATGATTATGACAGATCTTTTCTCACCATAGACCAACTTTTGGAGAGACTCAGGGTGAATAAAAGTAAAAAAATTACCAGGGATCGGCTGGCATATGACAGTGGAACTGCTTATCCAATACCACCACTGTCACAAACTAGCCACTCTACTTCAATTTCTGTTTATAGACTTACAGATGAAACAGACAATGAAGATGCTATACCAATGCATGACAGAGCTCAGTTTAATCAAAATCAAGGCCACCAAAATCCTAACAGGAAAACTTGGGCAAATAGACTAAGGGGAAATAGAGAGAGACCAGATGGCAATTTCAACCCCAATACTTCCTCTGCCAGTATTGATTATATCCAACAGGGAGCTATCCCTAAAAACATTCCTATAAATGATGGTAACAACTACATGCAGCAGAATCAAAAAAACAACAAGCGTTTCTTCAACAGATCGAAGAGGTAACTAATGAGCCACTGATACCGCAAATTATCACTAACAAAGATGGTGATTTTTTTCTATACAATTATTCTTGTATAGAAGTCGATTCCTCTTTTGTTGAACTACTTTCAAAAGGAAATACCTTTATACCCAGTAGACATATGGACTTGGTCCACAACATTAAGGACTTAAAACTGTTTTCAAGGAAACTAAATCTAAAACTACTTCTGGGTAATTCAGAACATACACCTTCGGCTTATTATATACCTAGTGACTATAATCCACCATTACACCCTACTCTACAACTGTTCGAAACGCTTATGGAATTGGACCTCAGATATCTTGCTAATGTAGATAACAACTTGTTTTTCAATAGGACTAGCTTATGTAACATTACTTCTGAAGAATATGTTTCTCTCAACCTTTTTAAAAATTTAAATGTGAGAGCTATAAAACCCGACAAGGGTGGGGGGCTCACCCTATTTGACAACAATGATTATATTGATAGGGTTTTGTCTTTATTAGACAAAGATACCTACCATAGGGTGAGTCAAAATGAAGTAAATATAGCTTATAGTCGCATTAAATCGTACTTTAGTGACCTATTTATAGAAGGTTATATTGATATTGACATGTACAATTACATTAAGATTGAGTGGCCTAAAATACCTATTTTGTTTGCTACACCCAAAGTTCATAAAAATTTATCTAATCCACCATTCAGACCACTCATCGATGGACGGAATTCCATTACATACGCAAGTGCTAAACTTGTAGACAATATATTAAAAAAATATTTAACATCAGAATTACAAGTATGTAAAGACTCATGGGCATTCCTCAAGAGAATTGATGAACTTGAATATAGTGAAGAGTGTAATTTCCTTACCACTGATGTAATGGATTTATATACATCAATCCCACATGATGAGGGACTCGAACGGGTGAACATTTTTTTGGTTAAAAAAGGAGCACCTAGCAATGAAGTATATTTAGTTACATCTTTGTTGGATATAATCTTGACTAATAACTTTTTTCTATTCAATAAAGAACTATATTTACAAAAATGTGGAGTTGCCATGGGATCCCCAGTAGGGGGCTAGTTTCGCGAACATGGTTATGGCCTACTGGGAGGAACCCGTTTTACTCAATAAAGAAGAACATAAACCCAATATTAAATTCTATACACGCTTCTTGGATGATATTTTCATCCTATTCCATGGCAACAAAGATACAGCAAGCAAATTGATGAATTACTTGAATAACACCACTAATTTCCTTAAACTTACTTTTGACTTTCAAGAGACTTGCATTAATTATTTAGACATTTGTTTAGTTAAAGACAAAAATAGTAAACAGTTTCTTGCAAAAATATACAGAAAAAGTACTTTTTGTAATTCTTATTTGCATTACACTAGTCTACATCCACACTCTCAGAAAAAAGCTATAGTAAAGGGTCAAGTTATTAGAGCAGCACGTATGGTCACCCGTGACAGCGACTTCTTTAGTGAATGTAAACTGTTGGAAGATATGTTCAAGTTTAGAGGTTACCCTAAGAAGTTTTTAACTAATATATTTGATGAAATCTATTAGAAAAGAAATAGTGGGGTTATTATACCCATCTTGAGGGATAGAACTTGTTTTGCTACAACCGAAGTTGTGGAGTCAGATATAGTTGAACTCTACCTTCCAGACACTAGTTGTAATAATAGGTCACCTAATTTGAACGTGCTAGTTCAAAATACTGATGACTCAATTGGTTATAGTAACTCTGCTTTTAATAACAGTTTTTGCAGTAGTTATATTATGACATTTAGTCTTGAAAGTCATACAATAAGGGAAATTTTGTACAAGAATTGGTCTATTCTTAGTCTGGATAAAAAATGTGCTTATATGTTCTGTGATAGACCTAAAATTATTTATAGAAAAGGGAAAAACTTAAAGACATTACTGGAAAATAAAACTTTTAAAGACAAAGGCAAAGAAAAGGGCACTTTCAAGTGTGGAAATTGCAACATGTGCAAATACATTAAAAGCGGCAATAAGCATATTATTAATAAAAGATTATACAAACTTAATCATAGACTGAACTGTAACACAAAATTTGTTGTATATGCTGCATTATGTAATGATTGTTCATGTTTCTACATAGGAAAGACGGAAAGACATTTTCGAGAGAGAATTTATGAACATGTAAATGCCATTTCCAAACTGAAAACTGAAAATGCTCTGGCTAGGCATGTTACATTCTTTCCTAACCATCAGTTCAAATTTATTGGACTAGACCAGATAGAATTAGATAACAGAAGAGGCCCATTTAATTTATTGTTGGAGGAAAGTGAACTTTCATGGCAGTTTAGAACTAATGCCTTCATAGAACCAGGTTTAAACGAGCATTGCAATATAGCATGCCTTCTAAAACTTAAAATTCTGATTAGATAAAATTGAACCTTTATCAGCCTTTATTTAGGCTGGATGCTGTTTTTAGATAGGTTATTAGATAAATTATTAGATAAACTATGTAGTGACTATTGTTTTTTGCCATATATTATATGCGTATATTTCTGGCTTCAAATACATGTTTTTATAGTCCTACACGAATAAAATGGAATGAAGATAATATATTTAAATTTAAATACAAAAGTTTTTTAATATATATGTTTTTTACAAGTATTTTAAAGTGGACTGTTTAGATATATGTAGTATTTTAAGATATCTCATTATTTGATATCAAATAATAATACCTCTAGGTTTATTAATAATATTTACATGTTTGTATTAGTTTAGTAGTGAGTTACTCCTGTACAAAATGGATCCTTTAACTTAATTGGTTATTTAATTGCTTAATTAATGAGAGTGATGTATATTTAAACCATGATTCATCTACTTTTGTTTGTCTGAAGAAGTCATTCAACTGTGAATGACGAAAAGCGCTTCACAATAAAACTTTTTCGTTTTTGGTATCCTGGTTGCCTTGAAGGATTCGTTTAACTCTCTGGATTTGTCAGGAAAATATAGTGAGATTAGTTAAGTACTGTTTTTCTGTAACTGTGTGAATCCATTCATCTGTGTTATTTTAATATTTCCTGTGGGTGGAAACTCTGGTGTTTACTGTAAATAGATATTTTGTATTTTCATGTTCTTTTATTATTTATTATTAAATATATTTAACCTTTTCATTGTGGCTGGTCCTTTCAGAAAATAGTTAAGCTTTGAGAGTATTTGCCTATATTTATTTGAAGATAACTGTTGGCCACTCCTAAAAGCCTAGCTGTTTGGCCAACATTAAGTATAGAGTGGGGTTCTGGATGCAGATCTTTAAGGAGAATAAAAGCAGCCACAGAGTATATTATATTCTTAAAGAAGCAGAAAGTATTTTAAGAACTAAGCCAAGATGAGAATGGAGAAAGGAGGTTTTGCCAATATGGATGACAGGAATTAGGAGTACACATAACAGGGGGCTGAAATTTACTGGAGAAAACTGAAAATGGAACCAATGTATTGGAAGAAAATAAAAGATGAAATCCCCAAGGAATAAACTGTGCCTGCAAGCCAAAGACCAATGTAACCGAAGAAAACAAGGCACAGAAACAAGACTGAAAGCATAAAAAGTTTAAAAGTTTAATAAGGTAAGCACTTTCACACCAAATACTAGTGCTTCATAAGACCATATAATAAAACTACAACAGCAAACACTTTTAATACACTTACATTGATTCAAAGCAGCCAATAAAATCAAGGAAAGGTAAAGACATAACATCAGCTTGTATTATTTAAAGAGATGTGCTTTTAAAACAGGCTTACTAATGGCCTAAAAACTTGATTTCAAAAATATGGTTTTGCCTTATTCTCCCTATGCATAACTCCCATAGAAATGTTCCTTTCAACCTCACATTCCTTGTACCCCCTTTCATGAAATTCTCTTTAAAGCATCTGAACATCTTGTCTGAAAACATCATCACAATTGTTCAATCAAGATATTCTCATTGTTTGACCTTTAATGACATTCTGGAATAAATGGCCAGGATGCATGCCATCACTATGTAGGATAGCATTTCTTCTACAAGGTTTCCTATATAATTTAGCCTGAAGATTCCTAGTTGTATCAATACTAACTAGTATGTCAAGGAAGTCTATTTCACTGGTGGAAGACTTGTATGTAAATTGAAGAAAAGATGTAGTGAACTCTAGATGGCTAATAAATGACATAAGCTGTACTTCAGCGCTCCCCTCACAAAAAAAAAAACAAGTCATCTACAAATCTCCTGTAGAAGCTGACCAAAGGAGCATATTTATCTAAGTTTAACAGGAAATTCTTCTACCATTCAGCAATAACTATGTTGGTGTAGCTATTGGCACAGGGTGTACCCATAGCTACACCAACCTTCATGAAGAACAGGTGTCCTTCAAAAAGAAATACGTTCTTTTCTAACACAGTTTCCAAGAACATACAAATAAGATAAATTTTAATTGAAGTATATTCACTATATTTAACAAGGAAATCATGTACCATGGAAATTCCCACAGAGTGGGATATGGCAGTAAATGACAATATAACATCCATGGTTACTGACAAGCAACCATCTCTCAACTTCCCATTTACTCTATACTTGTATAAATCTTCAAGAAACTGTTTACTATCTCTCAGAACCTGTTCCTGTCTATTTAATAAAGGTCACAAATTCTTTTCAATATAGTAAAAGGCTCAGTGAGCCACCCACTTCCAGAAACTATAGATATAAATGGGGGTTGCAGTGCATTCTTATATATTTTTGGGAGCCCATGAAAAACTGGGATTAAAGAAAACTCAACAGATAAATAAGTGTATAATTCACTAGTAATGTGACTAAGGCAGCATCATCTTCAGCTTTTAGCGAAAGAAGCGCTAGCATCTCTGCAACAAGATGGTGACATTATTATAAAAAACACTGATAAAGGTGGCGCTATTACTATAATGGACTATGATTACTGTTTTAATACTATTTTTTCTACTTTGCTTGGTGAGAATGTATATGCTCGTATTGATTTTGATGTGACAGATACCATGAAAGCTGAAGTTGATGCTGCCTTATTTGATTGTTATTGCAGTCACATTATTACTAGTGAATTATGCACTTATTTATCTGTTGAGTTTCCTTTGATCCCAGTTTTTCATGGACTCCCAAAAATACATAAGAATGCACTGCAACACCCATTTAGACCTACAGTTTCCAGAAGTTGCTGGCTCACTGAGCCTTTTTCTGTATTTATTGAAAAGAGTTTGAGACCTTTATTAGACAGACAGGAACAGGTTCTGAGAGATAGTAAACAGTTTCTTTAAGATTTATACAAGTATAGTGTAAATGGGAAGTTGAGAGATGGTTGCTTGTTAGTAACCATGGATGTTGTATTGTTAATTACTGCCATCCCCCACTCCGTAGGAATTTCCATGGTACATGATTTCTTTGTTAAAAATAGTGAATATACATCAAGTAAAACTGATCTTATTTGTATGTTCTTGGAAATTGTGTTAGAGAAAAGAATGTATTTCTTTTTGAAGCACACCTGTTCTTACAGAAGGCTGGTGTAGCTATGGGCACACCCTGTGCCAATAGCTACACCAACATAGTTATGGCTGAATGGTAGAACAATTCCCTGTTAAACTTAGATGAACATGCTCCTTTGGTCAGCTTGTACAGGAGAATTGTAGACTTGTTTTTTGTGTGTGGGGGCACTGAAGGACAGCTTATGTCATTTATTAGCCATCTAATGTCCGCTACATCATTTCTCAAATTTATATATGTTTTCCACCAGTGAAATAGACTTCCTCGATGTACTAGTTAGAACTGAAACAACTAGGAGTCTTCAGACTAAATTATATAGGAAACCTTGTAGAAGAAATGCTATCCTACAAAGGGATAGTAGGCATCCTGGCCATATATTCCGGAATGTCATTAAAGGTCAAACAATGAGAGTATTCGACTGAACAATTGTGATGATGTTTTCAGACAAGATGTTCAGATGCTTAAAAGTGAATTTCATGAAAGGGGGTACATTTGTATGGGAGTTATGCATAGGGAGAATAAGGCAAAACCACATTTTTGAAATCAAGTTTTTGAGGCCAAGTCTTCTCAGGCCATTAGTAATAGGAACAGTTTGCCTATATCCTTATTTTATACTAGTGATATGACTGACATAATGAATATTATTAAGTCCAATTGGTCTATATTGAGCTTGTACAATGACATCTCAAAGGTTGTTGGCCATAGACCAAATTTTGCCTTTAAGAATAAGAAATCTCTCAAAAGAAAACTTTGTTATAAAAATGTGACACAAAAAGAAAGACAGGATGGTGGTTGGACAGGCACCAGTCAATGCTGTGCATGCAATTTCTGTATGTTTATTAACTCATCAGCATGTTTTATTCATCCAGTTACTTGTTTTGAGTATAAATTTGAGGTTACAGCTAACTGTTGAACTAGGAATTTGATTTATTTGGCGACATGCATAGCTTTCCACTGTTTCTATGTAGGAAAAAAACAACAGGTAACTGATGGAATATATTGTATTAGGAATGGGGACACTTAAGAATTCACTAGGCAGACTTTGTATGGAGAATGAAAATGAACATGGATTTAGATTTCAAGTTGTTGAAATTATTTCTGAAAATGTATATGGTGGTGATGTTAAAAACATTACTGAAACCAGAGAATTGCATTGGATTATATTATGGCAAGCTGATAAATACCCAGGTCTAAATGACAGGGTTTCTATTAAGCCTCTATTAAAAGCACGACATTTCTTTAAATAATACAAGCTGATGTTAGGTCTTTACCTTTCCTTGATTTTTATTGGCTGATTTGAATTAATGTGAGTATATTAAAAGTGTTTGCTGATGTAGTTTTTATATGGTCTGATGAAGCACTAGTATTTGGTGTGAAAGCGCTTACCTTATTAAACTTTTTATGCTTTCAGTCGTGTTTCTGTTCCTTGTTTTCTTTAGTTACATTGGTTTTTGGCTTGCAGGCACAGTTTATTCCTTGGGGATTTCATCTTTTGTTTCTGGTGGTTATTTTTCTCCCCTTGGGAGCATGGCTGAGAGTTTAGACACAGAGCAGCAGTGTAATGGACTTACTGCTACTAATAATCATTTTACCAGATTGACAACAGAAACCAACCCTCTGCTTGCAAAAATCAACACTGAGCTGGTGAATGGAACGGTTACATCGAATATTAATGAAACTCATCCATTTTTAGCTGTAAGAGAACTTGAAAATTTTATATGTAAACTTAAATATTTCCAATGGCAACAGTTACACTTGGAAGCTTGTTTGTTTCATAAAGTTATTCCTCGTGGGCTGTGTATTTTAAATATACCCACATATGGGGAAACTTACGCTGAACTTTTGTGCAAGTGGCAGCAACTGATTTAGAATGCAGCTTTAACTACATTCATCTGTTACTGGACTTTAAACCATCTGAGCTAGAATTGAGTGAAGCTGTTAATGCCAAATACGGTGAATTAACGGATATGCTTGGTGATGAATTCTTATCTAAGATGGATGGTGTGATGGATAATATTAGCTCATATGAACAGCTACTTAAAATACAGAAGCAAAAGAAGTTAAATAGTGACACTGTTGATTTCAAACAAGGGAATGTATTCACTTGGCCGAGAAATAGCATGCTAAGTAATAACTCGGCTAATAACACAACTTCTAAGAGCAGTGAAACTAATGCTGAGACTGTTTTGTTAACACTGCTGCAACTATAGATACACCATCCACCTCTCATTCTACCATCGAGAGAGCCCTTTAGCTACTCCTGGCCTTACCAAACCGCCAGATGTCAGGAGAAAAACAATGAACCAGAAAATAGCTTCCAATACCCTAACTTTACCATTACCAATGAAATAGAAGGATCCTACATGCCAATCTCGCTCACACAGTAGAGGGAGGAAGAAGCACTGGCAAGAAGAAGATCAACAAACGATAAAGAGAATGTGGCAAGAGAAAACCAATCGTTAATATATAATATTTCAAAGAAAACTTTAACAGCTGCTCAGATGGTGCTTTTAAGTTGTGGCTTAAGTTTTACTCCAGCAAAAGGTTTTCAGTTTACAGAGACAGTTATTGATACTAAAAAGTTTGCACGTAATGTAATGTTCAAAATGTTATACTCTAATAATGATGAAATGGCTTCTAGTTTTAAGAAACCTAGCACCTGTCAGCCAAATCTGCATACATTACTGGATACATTTTGTAAAAAAATTTGAACATGACTTGCTGCAAGCTACCAATAGTGGCATGCTTAAAAGAAAGTTTTGTAATTTGAGTGCTTCAGAGAAAGAAACGCTAATGTTTCTGCAACAAGATGGTGACATTATGATAAAAAATGCGGATAAAGGTGACGCTATTATTATAATGAACTATGACTATTTTAATACTATTTTTTCTAGTTTGCTTGATGAGCATGTACATGCTCATATTGATTTTGATGTGATAGACACCATGAAAGCTGAGGTTGATGCTGCCTTATTTAATTGTTACTGTAGTCACATTATTACTAGTGAATTATACACTTATCTGTTGAGTTTCCTTTGATTCCAGTTTTTCATGGGCTCCCAAAAATACATAAGAATGCACTGCAGCCCCCATTTAGACCTACAGTTTCTGGAAGTGGCTGGCTCACTGAGCCTTTTTCTGTATTTACTGAAAATAATTTGAGACCTTTATTAGATGGACAGGAACAGGTTCTGAGAGATAGTAAACAGTTTCTTGAAGATTTATACAAGTATAGTGTAAATGGAAAGTTGAGAGATGGTTGCTTGTTAGTAACCATGGATGTTGTATCGTTACTTACTGCCATCCCCCACTCTGTAGGAATTTCCATGGTACATGATTTCCTTGTTAAAAAATAGTGAATATACATCAAGTAAAATTGATCTTATTTGTATGTTCTTGGAAATTGTGTTAGAAAAGAATGCATTTCGTTTTGAAGCCCATCTGTTCTTACAGAAGGTTGGTGTAGCTATGGGCACACCCTGTGCCAATAGCTATGCCAACATAGTTATGGCTGATTGGTAGAAGAATTCCCTGTTAAACTTAGATGAATATGCTCCTTTGGTCAGCTTCTATAGGAGATTTGTAGACAACTTGTTTTTGTGTGTGTATGGGGGACACTGAAGGACAGCGTATGTCGTTTATTAGCCATCTAGAGTCCACTACATCTTTTCTCATATTTACATATATGTTTTCCAACAGTGAAATAGACTTCCTTTTTGTACTAGTTAGTATTGATACCACTAGGGATCTTCAGACTAAATTATACAGGAAACCATGTAGAAGAAATGGCATCCTACATAGGGATAGCATGCATCCTGGCCATATATTCTGGAATGTCATTAAAGGTCAAACAATGAGAATATCTCGACTGAACAATTGTGATGATGTTTTCAGACAAGATGTTCAGATGCTTAAAAGAGAATTTCATGAAAGGGGGTACAAGGAACGTGAGGTTGAAAATATTTAACAAAATCTAGAACATTTTGGATTTTTGCTTTGAAGTGTTTGCATATGTATTTTATATCCCAAGCAGAGTCTGAAGAATTTTTCCTCAAGTAGGTGGTAAATGTTGGAGGTGTGATGGGAAAGAGCGAGCTAACTGGGAAAATATGTTTTGGGAGTGTAATCAGTTGGCAGACTTCAAAAATTCCCTAGAGTATTCTTTCAGAAATACTGGGTGCGCAAAATTGTGTATCTAAGGAAATTATTTTCATTTTTTTTTTTTTGAGCTGGGATACAGGACTTGAATTTCCTAGACATAGTAAAGGCTTATTAAGTTTAATTCTGGTGGCTGTCAATAAAGGCAGTTAGTAGAAAATGGAAATCAATGTCTAAACTAACTGTATTTGAAGTAATGAACATTGCAGCAGAGATAAACACACTGGGAAGTGGTATTTTTAGAAAAAAGGTTAGGGACAAATCACACAGAAAAAATAGAAATTCTGGGAACAATACATGCAGAATAATATTTGGAGGAGGGGTGAGGTTTAAGGGAAGACAGGAATTGAGAAATTTATGTAATGCTGGATTGATGATAATTATACAAAACAATATATGTGATATAGTTTGTAACTGGGAATATAGGATCATAAGAGATTACTACGCTATTGACCCGGAGGTCATTTTAAGCCTCGCCCTTTCAACCCAATGTAATACTGTAGAAGTACTAGTCAATACCCAAGACTGCATTTAGTGATGACTGCCCATGTCCAGGAGGGTTGTGGGCACTATTCCCTGTAAGAATTTATGATGCCCCATCCACTCAACTAGGTTCCTCTTGAACAGTGTCATACAAGTAGTCTGTTATACATGAATTGGTAGCCTATTCTAAAGACGTGGCAGTCGCTGGGAGATAAATCTGCCCCTCCAGCATGTCCTAAGTCATAGGCCATATTTAAGTCCCTGGAACAGGTAGCTCTAAACCCTTTTGATTTTGGATATGCAGTAAGTTCATTAGGGTTGAGTCGTGGGTTGCTCGGTAGGTCAGGTCTAAGTCTCCCCTAAGAAGTCTATACAATACGGAGTATAGTAATGGGAACTTTAGTTGGTTTGTGTAAGACACATGCTGGAGGCCCTTGATCATCTTTGTTAGAAACCTCTGAGGTTTCTCTAATTGCTGCATTTTATATATATATATATATATATATATATATATATATATATATATATATATCTTGTAAATACTGAATGGGGCAATATACTCAGTTATGTGCTAGATAAGTGCTAAGTATAGGGAGTTATAACTTCTTTTGCTCTTGAGGCAATGCCCTTACTAATCAAGTGAGCTACATGGAAAGATTTCCTTACAATGGTAGACATGTGGTGGTCAAAGTTAACCTGTGATCCCAAGTCTCTTACCACTTCATAGGTACTTAGGGTATTGTTGTTGATATGATATTGTTTGTGCCAAAGGGAAAGATCGTGACTAATAAACCAGTAGTTGGTCTGTGTGAGACCCTCCTGGAGTATACCGACATAATTTGGGGATTCAATGATTGCACCTAGTTTGCAGTCGTCTGCAAACTTGGTCAGCCACAACCCTTTAGTTTTGACCTGAGCTTCTGAGAAGTATATACTAAACAGTAGGGGGCCCAGCACTGACCCTTGTGGCAACCTGCTGGAAACAGGTCTGCTGGTTGATGTGGAGTCACCCACTTTGATAGTGTGTCTGGTTTGTGAGCCATTTTACAACGAAGGAATTTACATTCAGTTTGCTAAGTTTATTGGTAATGCCTGAATGTTGGATTGTGTCAAAAGCTTTTGATAAGTCGAGGTATGCTGTGTGCACAGATTTGCCCTGGTCACACTTTCAGAGAAATCCACCAGATTTGACAGGCAGAATCTGCCCTTCATGAAGCTAAATTGGGTAGGATGTAGGATTTGGAGGTCACCTATGCCTTTATTTATGAGGTTCATAATAATACATTCCATGCCCTTACAGATGAGGCTGGTCAGGCTTATGGGTCTGTTGCTAGGCCATCTTTGTGGAGGACAATAACTGTAGCTTTTCTCCATTCCACAGGTACAAAAGCCTGTTATTAGGCTATGACTGTAAAGGGTACTTAGTGGTGATGCTAGTTCATGTTTTAACCTGTTTAGGAGACAGCTTGGGATGTCATCTGGTCTCATAGAGGCTGTGTTTTTTTTTGTTTGTGCCTTGGACAGGGCTTTGGGGACCTGTTCTTCAGATATGAAAGGTGGGGAGGGTTTGTTGCAAGTTAGGAAAGGATAAGGGAGTGAAATTTTTGCCAAACCCATCTGCTAGCAGGTTTGCTATCTCTGTGGGGTCAGTGTGTGTGATACCATTGACCATCAGTTCTGCACATGCTTGGGTCCTAAACCCTTTAGGTTACGTATGTAGTTGTTAAAAGGCCTTATGGTTATCCTTGGCAATACTTGCAAGGTTTCTCTCAAAGGAGCTTTTGGAGGATTTGACAAGTTGCCTTATTTGCCTGTTAAGGCTGAGGAAGGTCCTTTTCCATTGTTGGAAAAGTCTTTGTTTTCTTGGACAGCAATTTTTTGTGTTTATTACAGAGTTTGTGGCTGCTAGAAGTCCACTAGGGAAGCCTGATTTTACTTGGGCCTCTGGCTTTGATTCTATCTGGTACAGCAGAGTTTATACACTTCTGCAAGTGATTGTCAGGGCATTAGTGTAAGCTTCTGTGCAGTTACCACTTTCAGCATGGAGTGGGGCTTGGAATGCATTTATACTTTTAACTAGGAGGGTACAGCTTACCTTCGTCAAGTTCTTTAGTCTTATTTCTCCCATTGTGAGTTCTGGTGTTAGTGTCAGTTCGAAGGTGATGGATTTCTGGTCAGTTTTAACTAATAAGGGTCCAACAGTTGCAGCAGTGCACCTGTTTGACATGTTGGTGAGGACCAGATCTAGAATGTTTGTTCCTCTTGTTGGGGTATGGACAATTTGCTCCAGGGCATTTTAATTCACAAAGTCAAGGAACATTTGTGCTAGGTGAGTTTGGGCCAGAGTAGGTTTCCCTGTTGATAGTGGAATAATTGAAATCCCCCATAACCAGTGTGTTCGGTAAAATTTGGATTGTCTTCAGTTTGATTAAGTAAGCTTTGTGGGTGTTGTGACCCCTGAAGGGGGCTCGATAACATTTATTTATTTAACATTTGTTTACCAGGAAAGTCTGACTTGGAACAAAGCCAATTTTCAGCGGAGGCCCTGGGAGAAACACTCCAGATGCATGTCTTTTTCAAACATGACAGGAAACTGGAGCACACGAATGCAGGCTCTGCACAGAAGGCACTCCAGCCGAGAATCGAATTAGAGAACCTCTTGCTGTGAGGCAACAATGTTACCGCTGCACCACTGCACCATCCAACTGATAAGTGATAACATATAACTGGCTAAGACTTGAATGGGGGTCTGATCCACTGTAACCTGTACCTGCAGTAACTCCATGGATTTGTTCAGTCTGACTAGATGGGGGTGAATTTATCTTTAATATAGATTGAACCACCATCTCCTTTTGGTTTTCACACGTTCATTTTGCAGTCTAAAGATGTGGAAGGCATTGTAACCTTGCAGGGCTTGGGTACTCTGAGGTCTCAAACCAGGTTTCTGTAACTGCAGAGACATCTACATCTTCTAGTGAGAGAAATGCATCCAGGGAGTGCAGTTTTTGGTTTAAGCTCAAAGCATTTAGTATCATGACCCTTATTTTGTTCTGATTAGTTAATTTCATGTCAGTAATGTTGTTTTTGAGACCTTGCCTAAAAAAAGGCACTATGGGGGAGACAACAGCCTTTGCCAGCAACCAAAAGCCTAGGGGTGCCAGGTGTAAACAGTCTCTGGCAAAGCAGTGAGGTTTGCCGATCATGGCTTCCCAGGCAGACAGGAACTGGATCCCCTTGGAATGACACCAAAAACTAAGCCAATTACTGAAATGAATCATCTTTTGTGGCATCATTCTAGGTGAGTGTAGTATGCTGCTCAAGGCTAGAGACATGTCTGCTTGGGGCATATACTCAGAGAGCTCAACCATGTCTCTTCTTCACATAGTCCAGTGAGTTAAGTCTCTCAGGTCATTCACATCAACATGAACTATGACATAGTCATCACGGTACTTGTTGAGAGACCAGAGCACATGTGTGATCTGGTGAATTCTGGCACTGAACAGGTAGCTGACCGTGACTTTCTCCTTGTCCAACCTGGTGAGTTGGACATCTGTGTGTCTCACTATTGAGTCTCCAGTGACAACAGAACTTGGTTTTTGAGTGTTACACCTTACAGGCTTGGTGGATGAGACACAGGTGTTGGAATGTGTCATGGGTGCTGTGGAGACTGCATTAGCTGTAGCAGACTTGTGTTTTGGTGGTCTCTGGTGTTTCCGCAAGTTTTTTGAGAGAACCTGCACGTATGTGGATTTACATGCTTGATGCATACTGTGTGTTTGAGTAGAGGCATGTGTATGAGTAGTTGTACTATGTGAATATGTAGTGGTGGGTGAGTTGACAACTTTCTCCATGTTACTGTTTTGAGTGAGAGAGAGCATTGATTCTGGATTCTCGGTGTAAATACACCTCTTGCACTCTGTACTAGATTGTGTTATTACTACAAGGTTGTCTGTGTACATGAGGCAATTGCAACATTGCCTCAAGAGATCCTAGTCAACAAGGTTGGCAGCAGAAACAAGGGTAGTCCAACTGTCCATAATGCCAGGTTGAAGACTGTTGTGACTAGGTGTGGCTTTTTCAGAAATGATCAAGGAGTTCGGCGAATGGATATTTCTGCCTGGGTTTTAAGGGAAAATTTTATGAATTTAACTGTCCGGCTTTGGCACACAATTGCGTGACAGTGAACAGTGCTGTGTGAAGTGCAAACAAGCAGAAGCCTGCTCAGATGCAGGACCTAAATACCAAAAGCTAAAACTTGGAAAAAAAAAAAAAAAACCTGATAAAATTCAAATGGACCAAACAGGATGCTTATTCTAAGCCCTAGACTGGCCTCCCTTTACTAGTCACATCCCAATCAACACCATTCTCTCACAAAAGAAGTGCAGATAGGCCTCTTCCAATCCAAGATGGCCTGGAATACATGCTCAGAACAAATAAGCCACTACAAACAGTTCCAGAAGCAGCAGACCTGGATCTGGACTATGCTACTAGCTACCCTAGTTTCTGTGGGAAACACTAGTGAATGTTTAACATGGCAGAAAAACAGCAGTGAGACACTGAATGTTTAAAACAGCAGAAAATCAGTCAGGAGGCCCTAAAGAATGATTTCAACAGTTAACAGGTCAGTTAATTAAGTACTGCTTGGCAGGTAAACCAGAGCAGGCAAAACAGCCTTAAAACAGTGAAAAAATACCAGTAAGTACTTAGTGGAAACAACAAAAAAGCTTGCTGAACAGTGAAAACAGCAATAAAATTCCATTTTACAGGCACAGTGTTGCAGGCAACTGCAGCATAATAGTGCAGTTTAGTACACAGTAAATAAATAAATACAGTATAAAAGTAGGCAGCAGGCAATAAAAAAGTGCATAGTATCAATAAGCAAAAAACAGGCAACTTACATTTTTTACAAGCTCAGAAGCCTCTAGGTCATCTGGTATCTCATCTCAAGAGTTGTGGCTAGTAGCCCATCTCAGTTCAGCTTGGTACAAACAAGCAGAAACCTGCTCAGATGCAGGGCCTAAATACCAGAAGCTAAAACTTCTGGTTTTCTTTTATATAAATGCATGTTTGCCTATATCTTAGGTGATAATTCTATGAATGTGTTAAACATATTACTATTTGTCTTGCATTCCATCGCCACAATCTATTCATACTTACTAAATCCTGGTACGCAATCCAATAAACACCACTGTATCCTTCCAGGCTGCCTTATCTCTAGCCTTCCCTCTATTTATAAAATCTTTTTGTTTCTGTATTGTCACATTCAAATTCATCAACTTCTGGGACTTTCCAATAACATGGTGATAATCCCTACCCTTCTCAACTCTTTCTCACAAGCCAAAATCATCCTCTTCCAGTCCGCATCATAATATGGGTCCCACCATTCTCAACACATTAGCAGCAACGGTTGCTTGCAAACTGCTTTTCAAATCAAGTACTCTCATCTCTCATGTCTCTTTAGGCAAAGTCAACCTTTCTCATCATGCAGGCTTGCATGACATATTAAAATTTTGACATTATAGATTTGCAATCCATGAATATATTGATTAATGTTTTGGTTTAATACTCTCCATTTGTGCAACTGTTTAAGCTTTATTTATAATAAAAAAAAACTTTGATAGGTATAACTTACAGAATGCTTGACCTGATCTCTTAGACAAAAATACTTTAACAGACTGACCCAAAAATTCCCTGTCATCATTTATGCTACTCATATGCATGACCTCATCCTTTTGGTTACTATCCAAAGTTCATTATAAAATGTGAAAATGGGGACAAAGACTGACCAGCAGAGTACTCTCTTTTGCCATTTAGCTCTCACTTTAGCACCACAGTCTGGTGCAATGCCAGCAGTAGTTCTGCTACATCCCTCTGTTGATTAATCTCGAGTTCCCTCTGCCATCATCTATGAACAAGATATGACAGCTGTTCCTGTTCAGCTAGAGACAGAGATAGAAATACACTCTCTTCCATAAGAGAACCATGACCACTGACTTGGAGTTGTTGATCTTTACTCCAATGCTCTACTGCATATTGGAGGTTCCAGTCACCTAATGTTAACAGTATATCTTCATCATCTGCATACTATAAAGTTGCAAACTTCACATCCCTAAAATGGATACTCTCTGTACCTTTGCTGTGCCTTGATGCCCTCTCCATGAAAATCGCAAACAGAAGGTGCCACAAGACATTCCCTTGGCAGAGTGACATGTCCACCTTCAATGTATGTAACTTAGTGTTGGGAATACAACTCTCACTCCTCAGATACAGACAACTGGCACACAGCAGCAACCCTAGAAAGTACAGTTTTGTACCTACCATAAATGTAGATGTTCGAAGATCCACATTGCTGCAGTCCTTACACTTGGGTAGTCCGCTGTCCTCGGTCGGCCCGAATATCAAAGTATGGTCAAGGCGCATTTGACTGACAACAGGACGTCAGGGTACAAATGCGCATGACCGACGTCATATCCTCAGTCTTTTCTTGCCCCAGATGTCAGAAGACCCTAAAAATAAAGGTCAAAACCAAAAGACAGCAAACAAACAACCAACCACCCTTGCACTAATTATATGTACAATATATACAATATACAAATATTTACAACCCAACCCACACAACCACCTCTAACTACAGAGGGAAGGAGAACTGCAGCAATGTGGATCTTGAACATCTACATTTATGGTAGGTACAAAACTGTACTATGTTCTTCATCTCACATTGCTGCAGTCCTTAGAATCCCAAAGCAGAGGTAAGGGAGGATGGCCAAACTATAAGGAAGCAGGAGCTGCCAAAATGCCCTGCAAAACAGCAGTGGCAAAACCAGCCCTGGATTTAGAGTAAAGTGGTAGGTGATAATGCCTAGAGAAAGTATGCACTGAACTCCAAGTAGCTGCCTCCAAAATATCCTTGGTTGCCACCCCTCAAAAGGCAGTAGCCCTAGTGGAATGAGGCCTAATCCCAGCTGGAATCTCCTTGCCATGATGGGAATAACAGAAAGCAATGCAAAACCCAATCCACTTAGAAATAGTTTGTTTTGACACAGGCTTGCCCTGAGAACTCAAAGCAAAAGAAACAAATAACTGCTGAGACTGCCTGAACCCTTTAGTTCTGTCCAAATAATATCGCAACTGCCTGTGTACATCTAAAGTGTGCAAAATCTTTTCCCCTTTATTTTGGGGATTTGCATAAGTAGGCAAATGAATAGTTTGGTTTAAAGCCACACTAGAAACCACTTTAGGCATAAAGGAAGGATTATATCCTTATGGAAAATTAAGAAAGGCTCAACCGCCATAAGGGCCTGCAATTCAGAAACCCTTCTTGCAGAGGTAATGGCCAACAAAAAGGCAGTCTTCCATGATAAATATTTCAACTCAGTAGTAGCTGCAGGCTCAAATGGTTGTAGAGTGAGTTTCTCCAACACAAAATTGAGATCCCAAGCAGGAGTAGGAGCTCTCACGTGGGGTCTTATATTCTTTGCCCTCTAAGAAATTGCTTGAACAAAGGATGAGAAAACAATGGTGGGTCACAGTCATAGTGAGCTGAAATTGCTGCAGCATGAACCTTAATAGAAGAGAAGGACAAACCTTTGTCCAGTAACTCAGTAAGATATTGAAGAGCCACACTTAAATTAGGCTCAGAAACATCAAAATCCTTAGCTGCACTCCAAAACAAAAATCTCTTCCATTTATCTGCACATTTAAAACTTGTTGTGGAAGTTGAGACCCTCTATGGTTTAAAACAGAATATGCCAGGCTGTTAGGTGAAGAGAGTGAAGTTTGACATTGAGCAAATGACTGTGCTCCTGGGACAACAGGTGTGGAATCGAAGGCAAAGGCCATGGAGGCTTCCGTATCAGACTTCTCAGTAATGGGTACCAGTGCTGTCGAGGCCAATCTGGAGCTATTAAAATCATCCTTGGCTTGTCCTGTCTGACCTTTAGAAGTACCTTTGGGAGGAGAGGCAGAAAGGCATACACATGAAGATTGCTCCAATTGAAAGAAAGAGCATCCACTCTCCAAGCTGTGGGATGAAACCTTGCAAAACTTTGGCAGCTGATGGTTTAGTGGAGAAGCGAACAGATCTATGTCTGGAGTTCCCCATGACACTGTCAATTTCTGAAATACATGAGGATCCAATTTCCACTGGGGATCCATATGCTCAACACATCTGCTAAGGAGTTCTGTGCTCGGCAGAAACCTTGCCTGAAGATTGAGCTGTAAACTGAGAGCAGTCTCCCACAAAATCATTGCTTGCCTGCATAGAGGATAAGAATGTGTTCCCCTTGTTGATGTACCACATGACAGTTGTGTTGTCTGTTAGAATCAACACCTGCCCTGGAAGAAGTAAATCCTTGAAAGCTATTAATGCAAACTGGACTGCTAACATCTCCTTCAAGTTGATATGTAGATGTTGTAGTCTGGCAGGCCACTTGTCTTGTATCCACTTTCCATTTAGATGAGCTCCCCAAGCTTTGTCTGAGGCATCTGTCGTTAAAGGGTCACAGAGAGTCCCTTGTTTAGGTGACATTCCTGAGCCCACCACAAAAATTCCTTTTGAATGCAAGGTATTATTTGAATGACAGTGTCCAGATCCTGGCAGTGCTGTGTCCATACATTTTTGAGATACCATTGCAGCTTCCTCATATGCAGTTTGGCATTGGGAAGCACCAGAATACAAGATGCCATGAACCCTAAGGCTTGAAGGACTGTCCTTGCAGTCAGCCCGGACTGATGAGATAGTTGATGGAAGTAAAGGGAAAGATTCTTTTGTTTGTCCGGGGTCAAAAGGCCATCTGGGATGCTGTATTCAGTCTTACACCCAGAAAGCACAAGTCCTGAGAGGGTACTAGACTGGACTTTATTACAGAATACCCCAGGCATCTTAGCACTGCTATCACATATTCCAAATGATGAAGAAGCTCGTCCCTTCCTTGAGCCAGAATCAGGCAATCGTCCAAATAAGGATAGATCTGTATTCCTTTTAGCCTGAAGAAAGCTATCACTGGAGCCAGAACTTTGTGAACACTCTGGGCGCAGTAGATAAGCCAAAGGGCAATGCAGAGAACTGATAGTGAGAAGTCCCAGCTCGGAAACGCAGATACTTCCTGCAACTTAGTCTGATAGGAACATGAAGGTAAGCCTCCTTGAGGTCCAAAGTTACCATCCAATGATCTTTGCCCAGCAGAGGTAAAAGCTGTTGTAACGTCAACATTTTGAACTTGGGAATGTCCAGATAAGTGTTGAGGATAGATAAATCCAAAATTGGTCTCCACGTGTTCCCCTTCTTTGGTACTAGGAACAGGCGAGAATAAATAGGCCCACTTCTGGCATAGGGACCGGCTGTATGGCCCCTATTTGGAGTAACAGAGAAATTTGCTTGTGAGCCTCTATTCTTTGTTGAGGAGGATGCCTTTGAAAGGAGGCAAGGTATGGAAATAAAACCTGTAACCGTGGTGTATGATATCCAATACCCATCTGTCTTGGGTAATTAAACTCCAATTTTCTTTGAAAAGTGCCAACCTTCCTCCCAAAGGTGCTGCCAGGCAGAAGGCTCTGGCAGCTGAAAAGGTAGGTCATTGGGTCTGTTTACGAAAGGACTGACCCTGCCCTCACCGAAGACTGTGCAGGAGAACTCCCTGTTCTAGGCCTGAAAGAGCCCTGAGCTCTGCCCCTGCCACGTCTAGATCTACCCCTAGACTGGGAATCATAAGAAGGATACGTCCACCCCTTAGTAGGCCAATTTCTACTAAACTTTGGAGGCTGAACCTGCAAAAATCTTTAACAGTCTGCATAGACTTAGCCTTGTCTTCCATTTTCTTTAAAACTGCCTCAACAGGAGAACCAAACAACACATCAGATTGTAAAGGAGCATCCAAAATCCTTGTTTTAACATGGTCAGATAAATTTTGATCCCTCAGCCTGCGAAGAACTGACCCAGTGGCAGCCACCCTAGGCCTGTACAGCATCAAAACCACATTGCAAAGAATGCTTACCCACCTGTTCAGAAACATGTACTAAATCTTGTAACTCTTTACAATCAATACCTTCCGCCAGAGCATCAACCTTAGACTTCAATTGTGAAAGGAGATAGTTTTGATATTTCAACATGTGAAACTGGCAATTCAAAGCCCTCATAGCTAGAGTGGAAGAAGTATAAACTTTCTTTCCCCATCTATCCAAGCCCTGGCCTCTTTATCTGCAGGAACCGGATTCTTGACAACAGAAGCCTTAACACCTTTAGGCCCCTGGCTAACAGTTTCTGGGTCTGCCCTAGGACTCTTAAAAGATACTTATGAGCTTCAGGCACCCTGTAATACCTATCCGGTTTAACAGGAGCAGGAGGCAGAGAATCAGGATTAAGAGAAGCCTCTGTAAAACATCTTCCACTACATCCAAAACAGGAGGTATAGCCAAAGGCCTATGCTGGGGTAAAACAAAATTCCCTAAGCCTTTTCCTGGAATCAGAGAAGTCCTGACCTTCCCACTTAAAATGCTCCCTCATGGAATGAAGAGTTTCTGAAAAGAAAAATCCTCAGGAGGAGAAGCAGAAGGAGTAGAATCATCCACATCAGAATCAGAATAAGGAGAGTACTCCTGCAAGTCTTCAGCAAGACTCTGAAACATCGAAGCCTGCTCAAAACTCCTAGCTCAGACTCCACCCTAGGTCTCTTATCAGGAGGGCAAAGAACCCCTAATCAAAGTAATCAAATCTTCTGCCATTTTAAGCATATGCGTTCCTGAAGAACTAGGGGTGACACCAACTGAAGCTAAACCTGGCCTGCCTCTGGGAGAAGCCTTGGAAACAGAAGGAGAGGGCCTAACCACCCTAGGCAGGGAGGGAGTATAGTAACCTGAGAAGCCCCATCACCCTGACCTGCCTCCTGAGAGGCCACATCCTGCAATAACAAAGTCTCTCCCTGGGATCCCAAAGAAACCTCGGTGGAACCACCTCTAAAGAACCGTGTCGGTACGGACAGTTCTTCTAGCCTAGGCTTAACTGCTTTGTCCTTGCCGAAGAAGCGGCGCCGGAGCATCCGACGGCTAACCTGGCACAATCTAATCTCCTCTTTATAGGAATCTAGCACAAGAACAACGTCGTGCTCAGGCCCTAAACAAGGAATACACAAAGTGTGATAGTCTCTATCTGTTTCCCACAAGAAATACAATTATTCACTTTTTCTGACATCCGGTAAACCACTGAGGCAAGAAAAACTAAAATATTCCCAACTTTGACTCGGTCTGAAACTCGAAATCGAAAAATTTCAGAACACCAACCGGCACTTGCAATACTGCTTCTGCATCGGACCATGCGGCAAAAAAGACTGAGGATATGACGTCGGTCATGCGCATTTGTACCCTGACATCCTGATGTCAGTCAAATGCGCCTTGACCGACGCCAGCTTCTATACTTTGATATTCGGGCCGACCGAGGACAGCGGACTACCCAAGTGTAAGGACTGCAGCAATGTGAGATGAAGAACATCCTTGCATTCTTATACAACTCTTCACAAGACATTCATGTGGTAGGTGGTCATGTCTGACCCAAATCAACACCATAATGATGATCAGTACTTGCAAAATCTCATAAACCCTCTAAAACCTCTGCAAGGTCAAATTAGTGATTCACTATTCCAGGGCCATGAAAGAGTCAACACTGCTCCTCTGAATTAGAGCCTAGACTACTGGACAAAGTTACTTTTCCTGCACTCTGGCACACTCTTCACAGGGAGGGTGATAAGTATGATCCCTCTATAAACCCTCCTTCTACAAATGCAGACTATGATCTCCATCTGACCATATATGGCTGGATCTCATCCACTCCTGCAGCCTTGGCACACTGGAACTGTTTAACTGTCACACAGACCTCATCTTCTGAAAAAGATCAAAGTCCTCAATCAGATTCTGGCATTACCTCCTCAGAGGAGGGCTTGTCCACTGTATTCAGGAGTTACTCAAATTGCCTCCCCCCACAAACAATGCCCTGAGTCAAACAGCAACCTGGGCAAGATCCAGTCACTAGATGGTTTGTCAGAACCTATTTGAATCTACCAAAAAGTCATTTGCCATGCCTCACCAAACTCCTCCCATATCCAGGCCTTCTTTTCAGTGACTTTTGCTCTAGCAGTAGCCTTCATGGGTTGCCAATATTTATCAGTCATCTTAAGACCATACTGCAAGCACAGAGTTCTCTTCCTATAAGGCGACATCTTCTCTCACCTGGTTCTGACCACTAGAGGCTCCACAGGTTACTGCCATGACAAGTGCTGACCACCATATGGCCACAGTTCAATGCTTCAACTACTCAGCCTTTGAAAATGGTCCAGACTGTACAATCCTACTTTATTCATGTATATATCTATCATCCCAGCCATCTAGCTCAATGTAAGACCAAATGGTGATCAGATGCTCCATGCTATGGAATAGACTTCCTATACATGTCAAGCAGAGCACCTCACTGGCCCTCTTCAAGAGAAATCTTGATGAGTGGATGGGAAACAGAAAATTCACCTTAGGGATCACTCTGGTGGCTTTACTTAACAGAGGCACTGGGAACTAAGGTTGGGTGGCCCAATGCCAGGGTAACCCTATGGGCTAGGCTTGTAAAGGCTCCAGGGCCATTAGCCTAGTACACACCTATGATAGCATGGCACTTGCCTTGATCAAACTGTCCAAACCTAAGTTGATGTTTGACCTTTGGCCTTAAAATGCATTGAGTCAACCTTATCATCATTTGCTGGCACAAATTCTAACTAAAACAAAATACATTTGAGTTCTTGTTGAGGATTTTAAACTGCCTGGATGTCAAACTCCAGGAAAAATATAATCCACCCATCTTAAAAAGCCTTGTTTGAAAGCAAATAGATCAGCTACATCTAGCTGCTACTTTACAACCTCTCTCACAAGCTCTAGACTTTTTCCCAACAGAGAGATGACAGTTCCATGTCCCAAGAGCTACTCTTCATTTAAACATTTTAACGCATCTTAATTTATCCTACTCTTGCTGTATATTTTACTAGAAATGTACATGACCCTAACCCACTTGCCTTGCAGCTGGATAGCCTATACAGTGGCTGAATGCAGCTTGCTCAGGTTAAATATAAAAAAGCAGCATTACACAAAAATGTATTCTCAGCATGTCCAGAAAAGCTCCCAGCAATGGTACTTTCTAAAAGTAAAGAGGGCATAAAGTTGGCTTTGAAATAGTTACAAAACATGATAATTGTGACTGTTCCTTATAATACCGAAAAAATAATTAAAATAAAGAAGTCTGACAAAGATGACTGAAAACATGGGCAGAGCAGAGTATTTTACCAAATAAACTCAGTTTAATTTCTCCAAGTCTTTTGGGTTTCTAATACCATGATGGGGAATTTGACCCAATTCCTAAGTCATAGTATGATTAAAGTTATTAAAATTAGTATTTGTTGCAATCTTTGATGTTAGCCACAAGTGTTCTTTGCAGTACCTGCAATGTTCCCAGAATGTACTCCTGCAATTCATATGGAGCTACATGCATCAGTAGCATACAATACAATTGTAAATTCTTTTTTGAGACCCATTGCTCCCACAACTATTGGAATTGTCCAAGCATCATTCTTCCACATTGCAAATCCTGTCATTTTTATGATTTTGTCTCCCTCTGTATGAAAGATACTGTAATCACTGGGTGTAGCAATTTCTATCAATGTTACTTTTATGTTACTTTAATGAACTATATCTGGTTTTCTTGCATCTATTTCTGAACAGTTGGGAATGCATGATCCTATGTGATATAAAATTTTCTATAATGTTTTGTGGGTCATGTTTCCAATGCTTCTCAGCTACTTCAATACTGTAATGTTTGCACAATCCCCAAAGCAACAGTGTTGCGACATTATGCCTTTCAGTATACAGGCCCTCTGCCATTAGTGTATCACACCCAGCAACAAAATGTGCAAATATTCCAGGAGTTTTCTGTACTGGCAACTATATTTATGCATTTTACGCACTTCTTGGCTTCTCACCTGATCCTTCACTTATATTCTTTATTTTGTTTTTTGGCACATTCAGCTGCTGCCTGATTTTTGTCCACTTTTGGTCTGATTTTCATTCTAGCTTGACACTGACATGCATCGGCTACGCTAAGCAGAGAAGTCATCTTAGACCAGTTCTCCTCATGTTTTAAAACTTTCACTATGTTTGGATCTTGTGAGGTCAGCAGATATTCACATGTAACAGCTACGGTGGTGCACCGGTAGCATTGTCACCTCACAGCAAGAGGTTCTCACTTTCAATTCTCGGCTGGAGCGCCTTCTGTGTGGAGTCTGCATATCCTCCCTATGGTTGAGTGGTGTGCGAAACACATGCTGAATGGGCGTACCTTCATAGAAGGTTGGGCTGGCACCTCAGCACCATAAAAATCTACTGCCAATAATTAGCAGACCGGAGTTCCGCTGTGGCGACCCGTAACCGGGAAAAGCCAAAAGAAGAAGAAAGATGATATGTACATGTAATCAATTTCAAGGAGACCCATATCTCTTTCAGAACAGGGAATAGATAATCTTGGTATACACTGACTATTATAAATTATTTGACAAGTGTGAAGCTCCTACCAAATACAGCAAATGAATCGTCAGATTTTGCCATTATTAGTATAAATGTACTCATCTTGTTGGAATAATTTTAACTGCTGCAACTACTAAAATTTAAAGAAAACGACTCTGAAGCAGTCAGGCTGCATTTTTAGCTTGATGCGTCTTTAGTTGCTGGACTGCAACATGATCACTGTAGCTAGCTTGTTTTCATACAGTATGCTTGCAACCAATCACAACCCAACCAAAGGGTAGAAAAAGGTCACACAGGCAAACCATTCAGTAAAATCTGCAAGAAAAACAGTTTTCACACTGTAATTCCTTAAACCACCTGAAACAGAGCCTCACGGGATATGTAAAAATGAACCCATAAGGACACCTTAAAGGTTTCAGCTACGCCACTTCTGAATGTCCCTGACTTTTACTCAAGTCTTTATGGATACATTCAAACCAATAAAGCCAAACACCATTAGCTGTAGACATGCATGTTTTGGCCTTCTTATGGATGTCCTCAGCACAGCATAAGTGGATTGTATGGCAACACTTTAGCTGGGTTTAAAGACCCTGGATTTGTAATGTCCATAAATGTTAAGGTGCCTGCAAAATATTCCAAACATCCAAACCAAAGGGTAAAAAGGTCACACAGTCACAACCCAGGGGTTATCATTACTCATCACTGCTGTTGCAAAACATTCTTGCCTGTCAGGGTGTCAAATGACAGGCTTTAATACTTTAAAGACAATGTAATGAAATGCCAACCTTAGCCATATAGGATTCGAGTGTTCCACAAATCATAATTCAACAAAGTCCAGGAGGTACTTTAAGGGTAAAAATCCCAATAACCTTTTTTTATCCCCCAGAGGATCTTGCTTAATGGCTCCACTTCCAGTACTCAATTGCCCCATCTGTTCCAAAGAGATGGGAACTGGGTATTATTGGGCTAGGTGACAGTCATACAGCCCGTTCAAGCCTGTATGGGAATCCTGCTCAGACTTCTATTCTCCAAAGAGTTGGGTGGTAGACAGCATATCAACATTCTGGTCTAGCAGGGGCAAGCCTTCCCTCTTTCCTGTACCAGCAACCCCTCCCCTCTCAGGAAGTTCTTCATTGCTGTCTCCTGATGGATAGTACTCCTTATACATTGTAAAATACCACTGGGTACAGTTGCAAATACACAATGACAGCATAAGCTCGGCAAACTTGAATACCACTAGATAACACCAAGTGCACCTGTTAGATGTCACCGTTATGCTAAGCCAGAACTCAATCTCTCTCTCTCCATCTCAGGATTGGCAAGCTAGCAGTGGCTGCTCACTCACACCCACCCAGGCCAGTTTCTAAAGGTGCCCAAACCACTAAGTGAACTATGGTCACTCGTATCATAGTTGGGGTTTTATCCCTCTATGCCAAGGAGCTGACAAATCCCTCTCCCTCCTCAAAAGCAGTATCAGTAGTGATGGACTCGAAGCAAATCCATGTGCCTCCTCTTGCAATTGCTCTGGGAAGGACACAGAAGCTGAGATGGGCTCTCCTACAATAAGTGGTTCAAGAATCCAGGGAGCTGGCTCTCCCGACAGGACAAGAACAGTGGGATCATCACCCTGGGAAATCTTGTGGGGGCAGGATGGATGACTGGGAAAAGGAATTCTTCTCTCTAGGCTGAGAGCTTCAGAAGCCTCTGAAGTGGTATGAGCTGACTAAATCAAAGAACCTACTATTGCCGAGGAAGAACAAATCATCAGCTCTAATACAGACCTACACTAGGTGGAACTTGGATCTAGGTGCTCAGATACCAGAGGACAGACAGGAGAAGGAGCAATAATGGAATACGGGGAAAAATCCATTCCCCTGGATCTGGTGGTGGCTGGAGCCAGGTGGACCCTCTCAGCTGGACTGGAGTCAGAAGAAATCTCATCATCTTGTCCACATCTGCTTCATTACAACTCCTGGAAGCTTTGGCTGAATGTAATGATGAGGCAAAAGACAGAGTTAGAGTGGTGGAAAGACTTTTCTTGTAATGTGTGTGAGTGGAGCCTAGGGAAATTGCTCCGATGAGAACCTTGGAAGTAGGGTACTGGATCTGATGAGGACAGGCATCGAAAAAAGCATTGATTCTGGCCCAGAGCTGAAGAGGGTGTATGCTCCAGAGAGCTCTTCCTCAAAACCTTAGGCCTTTCTATTTATCTTTTTTCTTTACTCTTTTTCTTCAGACCTCTCAACCAGTTTCCTGCCAGGAGAAGACACAGCAGGAGTGCTTGAAGAAGCAGGAGGGGCACCTTCCCACATTGTGGCTGGGAAAAGCCCTGTTAGAATGAGCTTATTTTGACACTCCATTACCCAACAATGACCAAAAGCTTCACAAACACTACAAGATGGCTAAATGATCAGAGTCAAGGCAACAGATGCACTTGGTATCAGCATCTGAATTGGCCAATGTAAGGCCACAGGCCACACGTTTTTTAAAGCACTAAAGCTTTTCTGACATATTGATAAAATCAGCAAAACAGTAGCAACAAAAAGGAAAGGAAATGTATATATTTTTATACAAAAATGTGTTGAAAGCCCTTAAGAGTGACAACCGAAGAAGGGAAGGAATGAAAAGATTTAAGAGAAAGGCTGACAAATCTCTAATTATAGCAATAAGCAGAAAATAAGTAAAGCACTTGTTTCCACAAGAAAAGAAAAAAAACAAGCACAAGAGGATCCATGATCCGTCCTATGCTTGTGATGGCAAACAAGATCTGAGGTAGCTCGTTCACACAAGAGGAATATGGGTAAGAAGAGGATCCTGATCACCAGACCCAAAGCTTGAGAGAGGCCAAAGTAAGTTCTGGCTTGGATCTGAAGATCCACATATTGAGGAATGGATTGAACACGCATCAGATCTCACCAGAACAGTAGATGCTCAAATCCTGCACAGAATACAACAGCAGGCTAACTTCCAGTGCTGAAGGGCATCTTCGACATGCTCAAAACTTAGACAGCTTGAGAACAGCTGTAGAAACGTAATGGCTTAGGTGCAAAGCCCTTCAATATTTTCATACCAACTAAAATTAGGATGCAATATCCCTGAAAGTAGATAATACTAGGTAAACCAAAATCAATGTGCACACCCTGACGATGACAACAACAACAACAACAAAAAAAAGTATATTAAAAAAAGGGGGACAGAAGGTGTATCTACTGCAGCAGTGATAATTCAAACATCTACTGTTATACGTTTACTGACACAATTATTCCATGTTCATCATTTGAGCAGTGTTGCCTTGGCTATGTGGGCAGACTACCATAATTTATAATGAGGAGGAAGGATTAGGGGGCCAGGAGCTTCTGGAGACTGATCCTACCGAAACCCGCTCCAGAACTGGAAAAGGTATCTATTTTGTAGTGCTTTGTAAATGGTTTGCTTCTAGAATACTTCAAATCCATCCCTTTCCAAAAAGCCACTGATGATGCAAAGGCCCTGCAGGAGCATGCCTTGACCCTGCCTGGAATTGATTTGTTGTGGTGGGTACAACAAAAGGAAATAGTATGCAACAATCACTTGGAGATGGTCTGCTTTGACACAAGTTGTCCTTTTTTCATAAGAAATAAATAAATGACCAGAGTTTCTGAAGGTTTTAGTTCTGTCAAAATTATATCAGAGTTGTCTGTTGACATCCAGAGTACAACGAATCCTTTCCTCCATATTTCTAGGTTCTAGAAAATAAGATATGGAGATGGACAGTATGTTGCAAAGTAAACTTGGATACCACTTTAGGCATAAAAGGAGGGCTGGTTCTCAAGAGAACACTATCTTTGCAGAAAGAGAGATTAGTGGACTCATAATGAGACCTTGCAACTCAAGGCATTCTTCTTGCAGAAGTCAGAGCAATCAACAAATCTGTTTTCCATGCTATGAACCTCAAATCATCCTAATGAGCTGGCCCAAATGGTACAATAGTTAATCTTTCCACTATAAAGTTAAGATCTGAAGAAAAGGTCACCTATTCTCTAGGTGGCAGGGCATGAAGAACTCCTTTCTAAAGCATTTTAACATGGGAATGCAATGACAAGAGCGGGATCCATGGGTAGACACTGAAATAGACAATGAATGACTTTGGATAGAGGAGTAAGGCCAAAGGATAATAACTCAAAGTATTGTAAAGATACAAAAATGCTATCCTTGACAGGGTCTTGGTTCTTATTTCAGCATCAACTAGAAAATTTTCTACTTATTAATGTATGATTTCCTAGTAGGTTTCTTTGCCTCCATTAACACCTGCTGCCCGTCCTCAGAAAATAGATACCTAAAAGACATTAAAACTTATCACCCCGGCAGTCAGATAAAGTTGTTTTAAGTTGAGTTATACCAAACTACCCCCTTCTTTGTTTGAGTAGGTCCAGTATGTGAGGAAGCTTGTAGTAATTGCCCTTGGCTATTTACAAAAGAAGGGAGAAAGTACAGTTGTGTACACTTACCATAAATGTAGATGTTTGGGTGTATTCACTGTTGCAGTCATCACACTAGGGTTATCCTGCCAGGGGTAGCCCTCAGTCGGCCTGAATACCAGATGCTTAGTATTTCTGCATCGGTTACTATCGCTTCAGGACTGACGTCAGGTCATCAGTGGTATAAAAAACAGGCAGCCAACACCATTACATCAGTTTTTCTTGCCCCAAATGTCAGGAGCCCCCAAAAACGGAGCTAAGTTATGGTTGAGTACCACTACCAGTAGAAAGTAAATACCAATAGTACAGAGAGAGTGAGAGAGAGAGAGGACAAGGGGGCTGGAGGGTCAGAAACCAGGACTGCAACAGTGAATACACTTGAACATCTACATTTATGGTAAGTGTACACAACTGTACTATGTTCTTCATGTTTCACTGTTGCAGTCATCACACTTGGGTTGATTCCAAAAGCTGAAGAATTGGTGCAGGCAGTCAAGAAGAGTAGGGACTGGCTAGTATTCCCTGCAAGACTGCGGTTGCAAAGCCTGCCCTGGATTTGGAAGAGACAGGCAGGTGGTAATGCTTGGTGAAGGTATGAACAGAACTCCATGTTGCAGCTTCCAGGATGTCCCTGGTAGGGACTCCTCTGAGAAAGGCTGTAGAGGTTGAAGTTGCCCTAGTGGAATGTGTTCTGACCCCCTGTGGGGGTGGTTTTCTATGGTGTTTGTAACAGAAATGGATACAGTGTGCTATCCATTTGGAGATGGTTTGTTTTGATGTGGCCTTGCCCTCTGCCCTGGTTCAAAGCTGACTAGTAAATGGTCAGATTTCCTAAAGGGCTTAGTCTTATCCAGGTAGAATCTGAGCTGTCTGTGCACATCTAAAGAGTGCAGGATCTTTTCCCCTTATTTTTAGGTTTAGGGAAAAAGGTGGGCAAATGAATAGATTGGTTGAGAGCCACACGGGACACCACCTTAGGCATGAAAGTAGGGTTAGTCCTGAGGGAGACCCTGTCAGCATGGAATGGTTCCACAGCCACAAGTGCTTGTAGATCACTCTTCTATAGCTGAAGTGATGGCCAAAAAAAGGCTGTTTTCCAAGAGAGGAATTTTAAATCTGCTGAAGCTGCAGGCTCAAAGGGGGGGGTGAGCTTTTTCAACACAAAGTTAAGATCTCAAGCAGGGGTAGGGGCTCTTCATGGTGACCTTAAGTTGTTAGCCCCTCTCAGGAACTGCTTGATGAGAGGGTGTGAGAAGAGAGGTGGCTCAGTGCTATAATGTGCAGAGATGGCAGAAGCATGGATTTTAATGGAAGAGAAGAAAAGGCCCCTGTGCAGGAGGTCCGGTAGGTAATCCAGGATGAGAGGTAAGGATGGCTGTGCTGGGTCAGCTCCTTTAGTCTGGATCCAGGAACAATACCAATGGCCACTGGAGAAGTCAAGGAATAGGCCAGGCTGCCAGGTTCAGGGTGTGTAATTGTGGATGCAAGAACTCTCCTTCCGGCTGTCAGGAGAGTTGGAATCTGAGGGAAGTGCCATGGTGGCAACAGAGACAGACTGCACAGTAGTGGGTACCAGAGCTGGTGTGGCCAGTCTGGAGCAATCAGGATTGCCCTTGGTTTCTCCTCCCTTATTTTGAGTAGTACTCTGGTAAGAAGAGGAAGGGAAAACTGCATAGATTGAGAGGTTTTCCCAGTGGAAGGACAGGACAACCACTTTCCAGGCCTTGCTGTGAGGTTCCCTGGTGGAAAATTTGCTGAGCTGGTGGTTGTAGGGGGAGGCAAATAGGTCCACCTTCGGGGTACCCCATTTCTGGGTCACAAGGTTGAAGGTGCTGAGGTTTAATTGCTTAAGTTGTCTGCCATAGAGTATTGGTTGCCTGGCAGGAATTGGGCTTGCAGGTGAATATGCATGGCTGAGGCTGTGTTCCAAAGGGTCATGGCTAGCCTGCAGAGTAGGTTTCCCCCTGCTTGTTAATGTACCACATCACTGTGGTGTTGTCTGTTTTGATTAGAAGAGGCCCCAGAGAGAGTAGGGATATGAAAGCTGTCAGAGCGTGCTGAACAGCTAGCATCTCTTTCTGGTTGATGTGCAGATGAATTTGATTTGGGCTCCAGTGGCCCTGAATGCACCTGCCGTCCAGATGTGCACCCCAGGCATAGTCTGATGCATCTGTGATTAGGGTCTGGGCAGTGTGGGGTTGTGTAAAGCGAAGTCCCTTGTTGCGGGTGCATGCTGCTGCCCACCAAAGGAACTCTTTTCTTAGACAAGGTATCATAGGTATGATAGTTTCCAGGTCCTGAGAATGTTGGCACCAAAGACTTTTTAAGTACCAGTGAAGTTTCCTCATATGCAGTCTGGCATATGGAATTAGTAGAATGCAGGAGGCAATGAGCCATAGAGCTTGCAGGATTTTCCTTGTGGATAACTGGGTTCTGGTAGCCATTTCTGAGAAGTAGCCTGTCAGATAGGCTGGTTTTTCTGGAGTAGGGAATGCCATCTGGGATGCTGTGTCCAAGCTTGCTCCCAGGAATACAATTTTTTGACTGGGGACTAGTTTGGATTTCTTTTTTGTTGATACTGTACTCCAGTGAGGTTAGAAGGTCATTTACAAATGTCAGGTGCTGCAACAGCTTTTCCTGACTGTCTGCCTGAATCAGGCAGTCTTCCAAGTAGGGGTAAATTTGAATATTTCTTTGTCTGAAAAAGGCAATGGCTGGAGCCAGACATTTTGTGAAAACTCTGGGAACAGTGGATAAGTCAAAGGGAAGTGCAGAGAACTGATAATGAATAGATCCTGCTCTGAAACTTAGATATTTCCTGCAGGAGTCCCTAATTGGGATATGCAGACAGGCCTCCTTTAGGTCTAGTGTGGCTAACCAGGCATCTTTGGACAGCATAGGAGGAATCTGCTGTTGGGTGAGCATTTTGAATTTTGGTACCACCAGGAAGGTGTTTAGAATGGATAGATCTAAGACTGGGCACCAGGTGCCCTGTTTTCTGGGTACCAGGAAAGGTCTGGAATAAAAACCTTGGCCTATCTGTTCTGCAGGAATAGGCTGAATTGCCCTTATGGAGAGCAGGGACTGAACTCGGTTTTATGCCTCTGCCCACTGGTTTGGAGGAAGATCCAGGAACCCTTTTGGGGTTGGCAGCATGAGGAAATAAAATCTGTACCCCTGAGATACTTTGTTGAGGACCCATCGATCGTTAGTGATGGAGGCCCAGTTCTTTGCATGGTAGGCAAGTTTTCCTCCAAGGGGCACGAGCAATTGGGCAGAGGTGAGAGGAGGAGTTGAGAAGTTATTGTGAATTCTTTCCATAAGGGGGTGGCTTAGCACTCCTTGTTTTAGAAGTGGAGGTACTCCATTGCTTAGATCTCTGCATACCCTGAGACTGTTATTTGGGGGGGTCTGCTTCCCCTAGGTCTAGTCTGAGGTGGACTTGAGGGTGGTGGAAAGGACCAATGTTTAGAGGGGCAATGCCTACTGGAACCTTGGAGGCTGTACTTGCAAAAAGTCTTTGACTGTCTGCATAGACTTGGATTTTGCTTCCACCTTTTTTAAAACTCTTCTGCTTTGTTGCCAAACAGATTGTCTTTGTTCAGAGGTGTGTCCAGTAATTTTGAATTGACATGGTCTGGCAAGGTCTGTTCCTTTAGCCAGGCATGCCTTCCAAGTACAGAACCTGTGACTGCTGCCCTGAAAGATGCTTCTAGGGCGTCAAACCCACATTGCAGGGTATGCTTGCTGACTTGGCTTGCAGAATGCATAAGCTCCTGTAATTCTTTATTTTCTGCACAGCCAAGGAAGGTAGACAATTTTTGCTTAATAAGTTCCATAGTATGTTGTTGGTATTTCAGCATGTGGAACTGACAATTTAATGCTCTAATGGCAAGAGTTGCAGAGGTGTATACTTTTTTACCCCATCTAACGCTCAGGAATCCCTGTCCAAGGGGGTGGGATTCTTAGCTGTAGTTGTTTTTATACCTTTAGGTCCTTGGGAGATGACCTCTGGGTCAGCAGTAGGTTTCTTGAAAAGAAATTTGTGTGAGTTAGGGACTCTGTAGTACCTGTCAGGTTTCCTGGGAGCAGGAGGTAAAGTATCAGGAGTTAGACTGGATTCCATAAAGACATCATCCACAATATCCAGAACAGGAGGGATAGCTAAAGGTGTACTGCTGTGGCAAATCTAAAAATTATCCGAGTCTCTTTTTGGACTGAGGATAATCCTGGCATTCCCAACGAAAATGCTCTCTCAAGGTATGTAAGGTTTCATCAAAAGAAAAATCCTGTGGAGGAGAGGCAGAAAGAATGGATTCCTCTGTATACAGATGAGAGCATGTCTTCATAATCAGAAACCTCAGAGTCATTGGACTCTTGGTCAGATAAAGCTGCTGGGGACAAGTCTCTTTTCCTTTTAGCAGGGGAAAGCTGACTTCCCCTAATCAGCATAAGGTCTTTCTCAATTTTAAGCATCTGTGATTGTGGCAAGGAAGCAGGCGCTTGAGTTTGGGTTGTCGGTTTTTTAGGCATAGCTTGTACTCTGGGCTTTAGAAACTCAGTAGTTTTAGAAAGAACTGAAGACGCGAAATAAGTCGTAGGTTTGTGTCAAATATCGGTAGTGCGAAGAACTTCCTCAGAAGCCAGTGCCTGCACAGTGGCTCCGGACCCATCTGAGGTAGAGGTATCCACAGGTTCCTTAGTCAAAGAAGAGTCTTGCGACATACCGGACTCCAAAAAAGTCTCGATAGCAGCCTGCAAATCCATCAAAGCGGGCAACAGGGGCTGCGAAAGCGCCTCACTGAGTACCGGCAAACTGGCAACTAGCTTAACAGAAGCGTCATCAGCAGTTTTGGACGTGTTCGGTCTGTCTCTGTCTTTAGCCCTACGTTTTTTGGAAGATCGGTAGTTGGGTGGCTTACCAAAGCCATTTTGGAATACAGAGATCAACAGCGAAAGTACTGAGCTACAATAAGGGCCCGACGATATATAGTTCGGGCGTTGAACAAAGCACAAAACCAGCAGCGAGGGATGTCGTGGTCTGGGCCTAATCAGGTGACAAGGTAAGAATGGAAATCTCAGTGTGGTATTTGTGTTCCACAGGCGAGACAATTGTTAACTTTTTCTGACATCGGTCAGAGCAAGAAAAAAGGATCCCCAATGGGGTACTTAGCTTTAGAAGACTTCAACTTCAATTTTGTAAACGAAAACTCAGGTAGTGGCCGACTGGCACTCGTGTGAACTGTTTCTGCTTTGGGCTCCTCGGCAAGAAAGACTGATGTAATGGTGTCAGCTGCCTGTTTTTATACCACTGACGACCTGATGTCAGTCCTGAAGCGACAGCGACTGATGCAGAAATACTAAGCCTCTGGTATTAGGGACGACTGAGGGCTACCCCTGGCAGGATAACTTTAGTGTGATGACTGCAACAGTGAAACATGAAGAACATACACTGTTGCTTGGGCCAAAAGGGAGTCACTAGAAAGTACAGTTTTGTACCTACCATAAATGTAGATGTCCGAACTGGATAGCATCTGCAGTCATAACAAATGGGTTGTCCTGTCGTCAGGCAGCCCTTCGGCCGGATTCCAAAGTCTGTCCGCTTCGGCTGATGTCGCACTTCACCCGACGTCATCTCTGCTGGTATAAAGGCATCAGTCAGTGTTTCTTGCCCCAGATGCCAGTTGCCCTCTTGGAAGGCTAAATTTTGGATAAATGCCAATGTTTCCAAAAAGTAGAAGGCAAACACAAAAATAAGCATGTATGTACATATATACAAACAAATACACCATAAGAGACCCAGCTAGCTATTAGGAGGGTAAATACCCTAGGAGTACCACAGAGGGGAAGGAGGTGACTGCAGATGCTATCCAGTTCGGACATCTACATTTATGGTAGGTACAAAACTGTACTATGTCCTTCATGGATGCATCTGCAGTCATAACAAATGGGTAGAATACCATAGCCAAACTAGGGAGGAGGAAGAAAAATTATGGTGTAGTTAGGATCCCTTGCAGTACAGCAGTGGCAAACCCTGCTCGGGATCTAGAGTATAGAGGTAAATTATAATGCTTGGCAAATGTATGCACGGAGGTCCAAGTAGCCGCCTCAATAATGTCCTTGGTTGCCACAAGAAAGCTGTGGTAGTGGCTGTAGCCCTTGTAGAATGAGGTCTTATGTTCTGTGGAATTGGTTTTCCATGGTAGGAGTAACAGAATCTTATGCAATTTCCTATCCATTTGGAGATTGTCTGTTTGGAAATTGCTTTTCCTTCCCTTCCTGTTGCATAGGCTACAAAAAGCTGGTCGGTTTTTCTGTTACTTTTGGTTCTGTCCAGGTAGTAGCGTAACTGTCTATGTACATCCAAGGTATGCAGCATTCTTTCACCTCTGTTTTGTGGATTGGGAAAGAAGGTAGGTAGGTGGATTGCCTGGTTTAAAGACACTCTGGATACCACCTTAGGCATAAATGTAGGATTAGTTCTCATGGACACCCTATCTTGATGGAAGATTAGGAAGGGTTGCACTGCCATTAAGGCCTGTAGTTCCGAAACCCTCTTTGCTGAGGTAATTGCCAGTAGGAAAGCAGTTTTCCGTGACAGGTGTTGTAGATCTGCTGTTGCTGCTGGTTCAAACGGAGGGAGTGTCAACTTTTCTAGCACAAAATTCAAGTCCCATGCTGGTAATGGTGGTTTCCTAGGAGGTTTTACATTCTTGATCCCTCTGAGGAACTGCCTGAGTAGAGGATGTGAAAAGACAGGTGGATCAAAGCTGTATTCTGCTGAAATAGCTGATGCATGTATCTTGATGGAGGAATAGGACAGGCCTGTATGTAGAAGCTCTGCCAAGTACTCCAGAATGTTAGCAATATCTATGTTCGACACATCTTTTCCTCTTTCAGTACTCCAAATGACAAACCTTTTCCATTTTCCTGCATAGTTCCTTCTTGTTGAAGGTCTGCGGGCTTCAAGGATAATGTCTTTAACCCTTTGGGAAAGGTCTGGGTTAGTTGCTGCTATGTGATGTTCCAGGCAGTCAGTTGCAAGGTTTTTAGGTTTGGATGCATGATGTTGTAGTTGTTCTGAGTTAACATCAAAGGCATCAGGGTATTGACCACATTTTCTCCCGAGACATGCTCCTCAGCAATGGGTACCAGTGTTGTCTTGGCCAGTTCGGAGCTATCAGGATTATCCTTGGACGTTCCTCTTTGAATTTCAGTAGTACCTTGTGCATCAAGGGAAGAGGTGGAAATGCATATGCTGTCAGGCCTTTCCAGCTGAAGGATAGAGAGTCCACCTTCCATGCAAGTGGGTGGAATGTCCTTGTGCAGAATTTTTGAGCTGGTGATTGAGTGGGGAAGCGAATAGATCTATTTGTGGCATTCCCCATTTCTTTGTGATGGCCTTGAAGATGTCCGGTGTAGCATCCATTCGTGAGCATCCGAGGTGGTTCTGCTTAACATGTCTGCTAGGGTGTTCTCTTTTCCGGTACAAATATTGCCTGTAACTGGATGTTGTAGCTGAGAGCCAGATTCCAAAGGTCCAAAGTCATTCTGCATAGGGGTATGAATGAGTGCCTCCCTGTTTGTTGATGTATCACATGACTGTGGTGTTGTCTGTCCTTATCATCCAATGGCCTTCTTTGAGGAATGGTCTGAATTTTTGGATTGCCAGTTTTACTGCCAGCATTTCTTTTTGGTTTATGTGCAGGTGCAGCTGGTCCTGAGTCCACAATCCTACCCTAGGTCTGAGGCGATGGTTTGGCTTGCTCGAAAGTTGTGGAAGGGTAAGCCTGGGTTTGACTGGCATGCTTGAGCCAACCATAGGAACTCCTGTTTTAGGCATGGGATTAGTGGTATTTCTGTTTCTAAGCTGTGCCTGTGTTGAGACCATAAATTCTTTAGGTACCACTGTAGCTTTCTCATATGCAGTCTGGCATGTGGGACCAAGATTATGCATGATGCCATGAAGCCCAAGGCCTGCAGAACTTTTCTTGCTGTTAGTTTGTTCTGCTTTGTTAATGCCAAGAAGTAAAGAGGGAGCTCTTTTGTTTTTCGTTAGGAATGCCATTTGTTTTACTGTGTCCAATTCACCAAGAATGTTCTTGTTTGGGATGGTATCAGCCTTGACTTTTGTAAATTGACTGTGTATCCCAGGGCTTGTAGCAAGTAAATGACCCTTTGTAAATCTGTTGTCAGCTTGCTTTTGTTGTCCGCTTGTAACAGGCAGTCGTCCAGGTATGGATAAATTTGGATTCCCTGTACTCTGCAGTGAGCGATTACTGATGCCAGGCATTTTGTGAATACTCTGGGCAGTAGATAAGCCAAAGGGCAATGCTGAGAATTGATAATGCTCTGATCCTGCAAGAAATCTGAGGTATCTTCTGCAATTTGGTCGAATGGGGACGTGCAGGTATGCCTCCTTGAGATCTAGAGTTACCAGCCAACACTCCTTGCCCAGCATGGGAAGAAGTTGCTGTAGGGTCAGCATTTTGAATTTTGGGACAATGATGTATGTGTTTAAGATGGACAGTCGATGAGAATAGGTCTCCAACTTTTCTTTTCTTGGCACTAGGAAGAGTCTGGAGTAGAATCCTTTGCCCTGTTCTGTTATTGGTACTCTTTCCACAGCTCTCATCTTTGTTAATTCCGCTATCTGCTGCAGAGCTTCTATTTTTGATTTGGAGGCAGGTTTGGCATTCCTCTTTTACTGGTAAGGTGTGGAAGTGGAACCGTAGCCTTGGTCTATGGTTTGCAAAATCCACTTGTCTTTTGTGATATAGTGCCAATTTTTGAAAATAAGGCTAACTTTACGCCTAATGGTGCTGCTATTTGCTCCCTGGTAGGCGGAGTCAGAGCCAAGTCACTGTGATTGTCCTGTTGCAGTGGCAGTGGTTGTGTCTGTGCCTCGGTTATTGCCTTGCCACTGTCGTCCTCTGTAGGCCCCTCCTCTGGGTTGATTTCTGCCTCTAGGCGCCTATTCCTGCCCTTTGGGATCTTGTGGAGTCAGGAAAGGACCAATTTTGGCAGGCCAGTTCCTGCTAAACCTTGGGGCTGAACCTGTAAGAAATCTTTAACTGTTTGTACAGATTTTGCCTTTTCTTCCATTTTCTTCATTACCTGCTGGGCAGGTGTACCAAATAGACTGGCCTTATCCATAGGAGCATCTAATAGCTTTGCTTTAACATGATCCGGTAAGACCTGTTCTTTCAACCATGCATGCCTTCTTATCACTGTGCCAGTCATGGCTGATCTAAATGAAGCCTCCAGTGCATCATAGCCACATTTTAAGGAATGGTTACTAACCTGTTGGATGTTATTCACCATTTCTAATACATATTTCTTATCTAAAGATTCATCAGAGGACAGTTTTTTAGTTAACTGATCAAGCATAAACTCTTGGTATTGGTGAAACTGACAGTTTAAAGCTCTAGCTGAGAGAGTAGCAGAGGTGTAAACTTTTTTCCCCCATCTCTCTAAGGACCTGGATTCCCTTTCAGGAGGAATAGCGTTGTTTGCTGTGGTCGGGGGTAGTGCCTTAGGCCCCTGGGATATAGTTTCTGCAAGTGGGGCCTTGTATAGGTGGTGATGAGTGTCTGGCACCCTGTAAAATCTATCTGGTTTGGCAGGGGCTGGAGGTAAAGAATCAGGAGCAGTGCAGACATCATTAAATGCATCATCCACAACAGGCAGAACAGGAGGTATAGCTAAGGGCCTATGTTGTGGTAAGTGCAGAAAGGTCCTAAGCCTTTTTCTTGAATCTGAGAAATCTTGTCCCTGCCATTGGAATTGTTCTCTCATGGCATGTAAGGTTTCCCCAAAGGAAAATTCCTCTGGTGGAGAGGCAGCTGGAATGGATTCTTCAGCATCGGAATCTTCATAAGTAGAAAAAGGAGCCTCTGGCTGGTCTGTAATGTCTGAGTCATCCGCAGAATCATCAGAGGACACTGGCTCGGGGCTCTGCTCTAGGTCTCTTTTCTGGGGCTGAGAGGCCCTGTCTGGGTGAGATTGGGATCCCCTAATTAAGGATATTAAATCTTCTGCCAGAGTAAGCATTTGTGAACTAGAAGTGGGCCTGTGTGAGGGGTTTAACAGGCACTGATTTAGCAGATTTGGCTGCTTTAGCCCTGGCAAAGGCCTTAATAGACATGGCTGCAGGAGGCCTAGCAGCACCACGTGTTGGGGTAGAGACATCCAAAGGGATGGTGTCTGATAAATCACTAGGAATCACAGTTGTAGGCAAAATTTCTGAGGCCGATTCAGGTAAGGTAGCAGGAGCCTCAGTAGTAGTCATGGATTCGCTGAAGATTGACCAGTTTGAGACACGCTTGCTTAACTGTCGGTCTTTTTCTCGCGTTTTAACAATTTGGGTAGTCGGAGGATCCGGCGGCATAATGTACGCAAAATCTGTGCCGAAAACTGTTCAGCAAAGGTTGAAGGAAGCACAGGCGAACAGGCTGCTACCGTTGTGGTCTGGGCCTAAGCAAGGTAGACAGTAAGAGTGGAAATCTTTATGAGGTATTTGTTTCGTTAAACAGTTATTGACTTTTTCTGACATTGGCTGAGGCAAGAAAGAGTCCAGCTTTTAGAAGTCTTAGTAGTATTTGGTAGTAGTAATCTCTGGATCTGACCAACAGCTTGCAAGAAAGACTGAGGACTGATGCCTTTATACAGACCAGCAGAGATTACGTCGGGTGAAGTGCGACATCAGCCGGACCCAGACTTTGAAGGGCTGCCTGACGACAGGACAACCCATTTGTTATGACTGCAGATGCATCCATGAAGGACATCAATCTTTGTAGAGTCTTTCAGAATGACTCTGCATAACAGTGGAAAGGCATACAGGCACATTCTGTCCAAGGAAACAAAAATACATCCATTTTCCAGGTCTGTTTGCAAATAATCCTGGAGCAGAATTTTGCCAGCTGTTTGCTGCTGTACAGACACGCAAAAAGATATACCTGAGATATTAACAACAATATGATCAAATTCTGGAAGACCTCTTGATCTCATTTCCATTTGTGAGGATCTGTCCTGGTCCTGCTCAGCTTGTCTGCTGCAATATTTTGCTCTGATGGGATATAAGATGTCTGAAGAGCGAGACTGTACTGAATTGCTATATCCCAAGCTACTGTGGTTAATCTGCACAGAAAAAAGGGTCTGGAACCCCCGTTTATGTACCATATCACTGTGGTGTTGTCTGTAATCACTTGTAACTGCCCAGTGTACCATAGATGATACAGAGTTGAATGCATTACAACTGCCGACATCTTTTATGTTTATAGGTTTTGGTCAGTCCTTTTTGTCCCAAAGAATCTACACTTTTACATCCCTACACAGTACCCCCCCCCAGCAAAGTCTGAGGTGTCCATAGCTACAGACTGCACTGGAGTTGAAAGTCAAAAATGGGAGACCTGGATTAAGCTAAAAGTGATCTCTCCAACAAAGACATTCCCTTTTTACAAATCCCAAAACCGGAATCTGAAACATAAGGAGATGTCAATGTTGGCAATATACAGATTTTAGGTTCTAGTGAATCTTTCTCAAGTGGAGTCTGGCTAGAGGATTTTATGAGAATTATGGATGCCATGAATCCTAGTATCCTGAGAATTTCCCTTGCTGAAGTCGTGGACTGAGGGGAAAAACTCAGAACAGATATAGATTTTTTTTCTCCTTTGGAATAAAAGCTATTTCCAGTGACTTATCTATGAGATGCACCAGGGAAACAAACTTGTGAGGAAGCGTCAAATAAGACTTTTGAATGTTCTCCTAAAACCCCAGTCTGAAAAGGAAATTTCTTATCCAGGTGAGAGATTCCTGCCAGTTTAAAAAAATGCAAAGATAAACAAGGCATTTAAATAAGGAAAACTATGAAGACCTTACAGTTTGCAACTATCAGTTTGTAAACTACAATGGAGCAGTGCATAACCCAAAGGGCAATGTACAGAAATGAAAGTGTAATTCAGATACAGAAAACATTTAAAAAACATTTGAATTCTGAAGCTGTAAGACTTTGGCAAGTATCCTTTAAATCTAGAGATAATAAAAAAAACAATGAAAGGGATAAATCATTTTGACTTTAGACTTTCACAAACTAATTCAGAAGGGAAAGATCTAAGATTGCTCTCTCTAAGGTTGCTTTTTTAGGTATCAAAATAATTTCTGAATAGAAATCTTTCCTGATCAGAGAAAGTGGAATAGCTTTTATTACCCTCTGAGTCAGCATATGCTGAATGATACAATAGGAAAAAAGAAGTCTGATCTGGTGGATGAGGAACAGAGGGAGGAACACCCACTGCCTTTTGTATCCCTGATGAATCACCCTCAGAACTCACTGATATTATCTGTTGCCAAAGAAACAAATGCACTGCAGTGGCTCTGCTGGACAGAGGCACAGGGAACTAATGGCTCTGCTGGACTGAGGCACAGGGAACTAATCTAAGGGGGCGGTGAAAGCCAACACATTCTGGCTAGGCTTATAGATGCCCTCGGGCAGATAGCCTAGTACTTAACTATGAACCTAAAAGCTAGATTTTGAAAAAAGATTTGAATGCTTGCCAAGGTGGGGGTTACTGCTTGCAGTCACTCAGATTTATTGAACAGTCCTTGTTTTTAGGAAGCTCCTTTCTTTTTTAAGACTAATTAGCATTGTTTTTTGAATATCTGCTTGCCATAGGTTTGCTATATCTGCTTATTTTTTTTTATCAAATGGTGTTAAGTGTAAAACCTTTAATAAAACTAGAAAAGGGGAGCTGAAAAATGTCTCACCCCTGGAATCTGTTTCCCTTTCTCACTACACTTTCTCTGGACCGGAACGACAGATGGTCCAAAAACAATTTCTCTATCTAAATGAGAATTCAAAATTTCAGCTTTAATATCCTTTGGTAAATTCTGAGGATGTAACCATGCAAACCTTCTCATAACAGTTTAAGTAGCAGCTGCTCCTGAACAGACATCAGCTGAATCATTAGCATACTTCAAACAGTATCTGGTAACTTGAGAGACAGAAGCTAAAAAGGAATCAATGGAAGAAGGAATAAAACTATAATGCTCCCCATATTCTCAAAAGACACAAGCAAAACCTATAACATACAAGCCTAACAATTAAGAATTCTAAAAATAAGTGTAGCAAAAGAATGCACTTATTTTTCCTAAATTTATCAAAGTTTTTTTTCTTCCTTATTAGAAGGGGAAGGATTACCAAATGTTTAGCAACAGCAGGATTCATCAAAGAAATCACTATAGGGTCAGAACTGGGATTTGAAAATAAAGCTTTGTAAGGCTGAGTAACTTTATACAATCTGTCTCTTACAGGTTGCAGGCTGGCTCTCAAGCATGTTGCAGGCTGTAATAAAAACATCCTCCAATGCTGGAAATACAGGAGGAACATGAGTAGGCTGTAGAAATTCAAGTTGCAACAAACTAATATTTTTTCAAAGACACTGGAATATTACTATGTTCCCACAAACAATTAGTTCATCTTAGATATGATTTCATAAAAAGAAAATTCTTCTAAGACATTATCGGAATAAACACTCTACTCAGAACATGAATCAGTTACCAGAGGAGTGAAAAAGAGAGAGTTATGTATTTACCATAACTTGGAATCTGTGCTATCCAGTGCCATATTCATCATGGATGGGTCCTTGGATCCAACCTTGATTCCAAGCTGGCAAAGTGAGCGACAGCTCCTGAGCTCGAGCTCCTCCCCTCCCCTTACTTCCTATTACCCATAATCCTCAGATCGAGTTTGCTAGATAACTATCCTGGCAAGGACACTGTCCTAACCCAGGAACAGCATACCCAAACATGCCATCATTCTAAAAATACTCTGGTCACCAGAAGGAAGGGGACAGAGAGTGGGAACATGATGAATAATGACACTGGATAGCACAGATTCCAAGTTAGAGTAAAAGTACATAACTCTTTATCCGATGCCAGCCGTGTCATTACTGATCACAGATGTGTCAGAGTCCCCAGCTACTGAAATCCTGGGAAGTCTCAAGGAAGGACATACCGGAGCACAGGAGAACCAAATGAGGCTCTACCCCTAGATACCAAATCCAACTTGTAATGTGTTACAAAGGTATGGGGATTTGACCATGTGGCAGCAGCACAAATATCACCTATGGAAGTCCTGGCGCAGAACACTGAAGACGTAGCCACTGACCTCTTAGAATGAGCTTTAATAGGTCTGGGAAGATCCCTGTGATTGCTCTCATAAATCTGAACTATGCAAGAAACTATCCAATGACAAATCGACACTTTGGAAATGTCCATGCCTCTCCTAGCCTTGGAGAAGGCTACAAAAAGCTGATCCGACTTTCGAAAATCCTCAATCCTCTAAGTAGAAATGTAACTGCCTATAGACATCCAGGCAATGTAGCTGATACTCCCCCTTGTTTGAGAAGTTGGGATACCTACTCAAGGATGCGTACTATCAAGCACATCCAGTCGTCCTTGCGCAGAAGCAAAAGAATGGACTGAACAGTGACCATCTGGAACTTCCTGACTAACAAATTCAAAATGCTGAGGTCCAGAATGGGACGCAGGTCCCCTATTCTTTTGGGCACTAAAAAGAAGCAAGAGTAAGTACCAGATCCTTGTTGTCCTGTTGGGACCTTCTGGATGGCTTATTTTTGAAAGAGGTCTTGCACCTCTAAAACAACTAAAGCCCTTTGGAGGGTGAGATGTCCAGGAGTCACTTTTGGATTTGAGGGGGATGATAGAAGGGTATGAGGTATCCCCTGGACACGATATTTAGCACCCACTGGTCTGAGGTAATGGCAGCCCAAGCCAGGTGGTGCAAGGAGATATGACCCATGACTACCTCCAGGGCAGAACAGTCAGGCAGCACTTCAGGAGCATTGTGGGGGCTTCTCCGAGAAGGATTCTTGGAAGCCCTGATTCTGCAGACCCCCTCTGCCACTGGGGCAGTGCCTGCCATCAAATACCCTTCACCAGCCAGAAGAGGAGGATTCCCGCAGAGCATCCTGGAAGAAAGACTGTGTCCTGAAAAAACAGATTTTTACTACCCCTCTGAGTCTTATAGAAGGACTGTTGGGGAGTGGAAAATATGATACCGACCACTGATAAGGTCTTTCCCTCCTGCTCACTGCGGGTCAACGTGTCCTTGATCAAGGGACCAAACAGATTAGATCCATCGAATGGGGCATTAGTAAAGGATGCCTTAAAGTAGTCCGCAAAGACGCAAAGGCAAAGCCAGGCATGATGCTTAATAGCAATGCCTGAACCCGCTGCTTGTGAGGTGGCCTCAACAGCATTCAAGATCAACCTCATTGAGGTATTAGCTAGGGAAGTGAGTGTGGATAGCTTTGGAGAAACCACCTTGAGGCTCTCTGGAGGCAACAACTCCAAAAGGGAAGAGGAAAGCTCAGAGACCAAATCCCTTTGCAGCTGTGTAAAGTGCACCCATGTAATTTGCTTCCCTCAATCCAAATGTAGCTGAAGCATACACGCGCTTCCCGAAATGGTCAAGCGCCCTAGACTCCCTTCTTAGGGGGATGGACTGTAGAACTCTGTTCCACAAGCTCTTTCTTGGTGGCTGCGGCAACCACAATAGCATCTATCGGGACACCTTTGCTCCAAAATTGTTTGTCCTTAGGGGGATTGAGGAATTTATCCACCCTCTTGGGGACTGGTTCAGCTGTTCCCAGCTCCTTCCACGCCCTGCTGGCTATGAGATGGACTAACTTGTCTGGAGGGGGAGCCAGTCAGGAAGTAGATGGGCCTGTCCTGAATGACTTCAGGAAAATGGATTCCTTGGAGGATGGGGTGGGGTAAAATCAACCGCCCCTCACTTGAAGGATTTCAAGAATGTCACCAAAGAATACCTCGGACGGTAGTCTGGGGGACCCATCCCCTTCCTCGAAATCAGTCTTCCATTAGCGACTCTTGAGGGGAGTCTAGGTGCCTCCTCTTGCATGTCCTCTTCTGAGGAGGCTCCTACACTGTGGGCTCTGGAGAGGACTCGGAGGAGGGAACCCCTATGGTGGTGATACCTTTCTGAAGGCAATCCCACGGGGGCTGACCCTGGACCTGTGACGTAGGCTCGCCACCCAAAATTGAACTAGTCAGGGTAGAGTCCAGAGCAGAGGAAGATGCTGCCGACCAACCAGAGACAGTCATTGCCTGGAAGGAGGATGGACTGGACGAAGCCCCACCCTCCTTCCCGCCAGCCGCAACCGACCTCTCCTGACGATATTGGACCCGAGCTATCCAGGGCAGAGCTCTCAAGGGAAGGGAACAATCAGAAAACTCTGGACTGGAATCCCCCCCCGGTGGCTCCCGGGGATTTCCTGGACCCAAGGCAAAGCCAATCCAGCAGACAAGTGGGGTGAACCAGCCAGGGACCGAGGAAGTGTGGGAGTGGGGGCACTACTCAATGCCAATGGCCTCTCCTTAGGCAAGCTCTGACCCTGGGGCCCCAAACTCTTGAGAGGTGGGCAGGAGGAAAGAAGATCAAAGGTGGGTGAAATGCCCCTTGGCATGCGGCTAGGGGATGGTAGCAAACTCACTTCCATTTGGGCTTTGTGAAAGCTCATCACCTGGTCCATATCAGATGGGAGCAAACTCATAGTGGACCATGAGGAAACTGAAGAATTGCCAGAGTGGGTAGAATGCCTGCGGTCCCAAGATGAGGACCTGCTAGACCTCTTTGGATCTGAGAGTTTGGAAGGGGCTGGAGAGTCAATAACAATCTGCCTCCAAAGGAGCCATTGGACCCGAAGGCCCGGATGGATCCAAGCTAACAAGATTCCCTGCCAACAGATTTGATGAGATTGTTGGAGCTGAGGGGGATTCTGAACCACTGATCGGATCCAAGGACCTTTGAACCTTGGATGAGTCAGATCCGGCTGTGGGAGCAGAGCCCTTCTGTGCCAATGATGTTCAAGAGCAGATGCCCCCAAGGCTGGACTCTGACCTGGAGCACATGGATCTGAGAGCCTGGACCATTTTGCTAGGGAGTCCCGGGAGGAAGAGGGTTTCCTCTTGGGATCCGAAGGGACATTGGAGGAGGAGCCTGAGACCCGAGGACCCCCTTTAGCCAGTCTCTTTAGCAGTAACTTGTTCCTACGCTCTAGGAGAGCCCATGGATTGAATACAGCACATATATTACACTCTCCAAATGGGTCTCTCCTAGATACTAGATGCACTTCTCATGCATGTTGGCAGGAGCTAGCTTCCAACCACATGAGGAGCAGCGTCTAAATTCAGAGAGTTTTTCACAGTCACACTGACACACACAAGCACTCTCACAGAAAGGGAGAAGAAGAAAGTTGTAAAAAGGGTGGAAAAAAACCCTAATGCCAGCAAAAGACTAATGGGGGGGGGGGAACTACTGCTAATCCTACAAAATCACTGATACTACTAAAACTTATTAGACAGAGGGGAAAAGGGAGACAAAGTACAGAAACACCCCCAAAAATGTACTTATTTACCAGTAAACAAGCTTGAGCAGTAGGAACACAACCGTTCACACTCGCGGCAAACAAGATCTGAGGATTATGGATAATGGGAAGTAAGGGGAAGGGAAGAGCTCCAGCTGAGGAGCTGTCCCTCACTTTGCTGGCTTGGATCCGAGGTCAGATTAAAGGACCCATCCGTGATCAATAATGACAGATCAATTGTTCCCTCAAAATCATTTCCCTGTTTAATGTACTAGAAATCTTTAGAAAATTAATATTCCTCTTACTAGTAAAACTTGGATGAGAGTAGTGAAGAGCCTAAACTAAGCCCTGAGCTAAGCCCAATAAGTTATTCCTGTCTAAAGTAACTGAGGTAGGAGAAGATAAATATTTAACTTTCTTCTTTCTGATAGAAATGTCCACAGTAGAAGACCGACAGCTGTCAGGTATCCCAATTTGACTAAGCAGAGGGACATTCCTTGCCCATTCCAATGAGATCGACATGAGTGGATCTCTCATGCCTGCCAGGGACATTCCAACGGCTGCAGAGACATAGCTTTATTTCTGAACAAGAAGCCTTATTAATCCTACTCATTTCTCCTCTGACAAGAGTCACATGGTAAGAAAGAAGCCAGCTTCAGGTCCCAAAAAAGAGAGAACCCCATCCTTCCTATATACTATTCCCCCCCACGCACCAGTCTATCAGCACATTCCACTGCCGCAGTCCATCATCAGGTCTACCTACCCCTTCTTATCTCTCCCAAACTCAATCCGATAGGGTTGGGGCCAATATGGAGCTTAATGTGTCTCAAGATTTCACTTTGTATGCAGCTTTGGAGGCTTTTCACATTAAATCACCCTGGTACCAGAGAGGCAAGGGGGGATATGCTGGGATATCACTTCACTTCCATGGCATTTCAGCCAATATCCACCTTGGGCCATGCCCCCCTCTACATACCCAGCCTCCACCAGGAATTGTACATATGGTATGCCCGGCCAACATCCCAGCCCCCACTCCAGGATAGGCATGCCCATCCCTCTCTGCAGGTGTTGCACATGCACATGCTGCTAATCAAACCCTGGTCAGATGGCTGCAGTTAGGGCTTTACCATTAATACAAAAGCACCAGCAGCCATCCTTCCCACAGGCATCTTACTGACTGGCAGTTGTGGCTTGGCTGGGATGAAAAGACATGCATGCTCCCATATATAACTCCCTATTTCCCCCTGCACTACAGACGGAAGCTTCCTGTTGACAGCAATAAAGAAACCCAGCCATTACAAATAGGTGATACAATAGCCGCCATTAGGTGTAATGAATACCATGGGCCTGGCACCCTCCCAAAAGAATAAGCTAAGCTGATGTCAGCTGTTCAAGCTCATCATCCTAAATCCAGTCCCTCAGACATTCATGCCGCTAACCTGATATGGGTCATCTGAGCTGCAGAGTCAAGGATTCATTCCTCTACACTGCTTCTTAAGCTTCTCTTATGTACTATGAAGGAAGACTCCTGACTAAACAACTAGCTTCAGGCTTTTTAATGGTCTTCTCAAGCAGTTTTCTTTTTCTGTAAATAAAGGATATAACAATTGTTCTGTATTAACTTAAGGAAAATAAAAAATATTTATTAATTTATCAACAATTATAGACAAGACCTATCTTAGAAGCACACACTGTTCCTTTCAGGTCCAAGGCAGACCTGTCTGATGTTCTTTCCTGATTTTTTTTCTCAGCTCTTTCCCACAGCAGTTTGTTTTGCCTGCTGTCCCGCAACACACACATATTTAGTAAGATATATTATGTGAAAATTTCTATTTATATGATGGCAGAGTGTTTCAACAACTCTGAAATTATTCTGCCGGTTGCAGAGAATGACTCAGATTTAAGGATTTTAACTTTAAGGCTATGTGACCTCACAGTAGGTTATAATAAAGTTAGGAAGAGGGCAAAATCCCTGCATGGGGGATGTGAGGGGCTTACCTTTCACTTCATGCAGGTAGTGATTTTTTTTTATCCACTTCAGTGGAATAGCAGGATCAGTTCCTATTTAAAGAAATGGTCATCGATTTTACATGCACTTACATATATATATATATATATATATATATATATATATATATATATATAGGTGTATATTACATTACCAAATTTTTAAAAGTTCGATCATATGGTCGAACACGAAAAGCACAAACTGATGAATCCAAGAAAACAGCTAGAGAGTAATGAACACCATACGGAACTGCAGAACTATAAATGCGGTCACAACTGTAACGAAAAATAAACCTTTATTTTACATGAAGCGCTTTTCGTCTCGCTATTAACGAGACTTCTTCAGACAACACTAACACAGATCATTAACCTTTAAATACATCGACTTGAATTAATTATTAATTGTTGAAACAATTACCCCAACCACCAATAATATCACCGGATTTTTATTGCTGGTTGGGGTAATTGTTTCAACAATTAATTAATAATTAATTCAAGTCAATGTATTTAAAGGTTGTTCAGTACTCTCTAGCTGTTTTCTTGGATTCATCATATGGTCGAAGACATATGATCGAACTTTTAAAAGTTCGAAAAGCTAAAAAAAAGGACATACAAAAAAAACCTACCTGGCCATTTTAAGCAGGGGGGGCAAGCCCTCCTGCACCCCCACGTGGGGGGCTGCGCCGCCCACACCCCCCACTCTTTAAATATACCAACTCCGAGATTGCATTACAATGCAGGAAAGGGGAATCTTCCCATTCTGCACTGTACAGATATCTCTGTTGAAACGTTTGAACTTTTAAGAGTTCGATCATATTGTGTCAACCTTATGACGTTCGAACTTTTAAAAGTTTGATAACGTAATATACATCTATATATATCTATAATGGTTTACCATTGTAACGTCGCAGTACCATTGAACGGCTATGAAGTATTCTAACTACAGATGTTCGAATACTTCATATGTGTGCAGTTTAAATGAGCGAACGTTATATTTGCAAATGGACTGTGCATTCGCAAATATGTTCTAAGGGATGTACAGGGATCACGGTACAGTGCGGTTAGGGAAATACATCCCTTTCCTCACTGTAGTGCGATATTGGAGTTGGAATATATAGTTGGGGGGTGTGGGGGGGCTTGCCCTCCTGCATAATCTGGATGTTAGGTGTGCTTGCTAGGGAGTAGCGGCAAGGGTGGCATTGCTGTTAAGTGCCGAAAATGTCGTGTCCGACATTTTCAGCATTAACAGCTGATTTTTGACATTAGGACGGTTAGGTTGTGTGTACTTTTGGCGAATTAGTTCGCTGTTAAGTACTTTTTTTTTTTTTTACTTTCGAGATTTCAATAGTAAACCATATATAATATATATATATATATATATATATATATATATATATATATATATATATATATGGTTTACCTTTACATGTTTGAAAGTCAAATGGTCATACATGCACATCCACGAACCAGATATGTGAATTTCATAATGCTGAATTCCCAAAATGTCATAAAATAATCGAATTTCGACATTCCCAAACACACCACCACTGAAACAAGTGCTACCATGGGTCAAAAAGGGGGCAACAATTCATAATTTGGTGCTTTGGTTTTCGCAATTTTGCAGTTTACAGTTCGTAGCAGTGGGTTCGAAGATTTGACCTTCGAACATGTAAAGGTAAACCTATATATACATACATATATATATATATATATATATATATATACATACATATATATATATATATATATATATATACACACACACACACACACACACATACATATACACACACACATAATACATGACTTACTCCCCTGCAGCTCCTTTCCCTGGGATCTGCCAAATGCCCTGCATTCAACTAAATCCTAGTACCTCTAACAGTCGCTGATTTCTGAGAATTTCCCCAGTCATTCCCTCAAACTTTTGCCCTCTCTCTCTCTGTTGATTTGAGAAAATGTGATGAATTGTAATCTATAAATAATGACCTTTGTTCGCTACAGACTTCTTTTACATCAAAGAATGTGTGTTAGTTCATGTCCTTTTATTCTGTCAACTTTCTAAATCAATGATACTATCTTAAAGATGCCTCTAGTCAGTGTTGTGGCATACAGCAATAATGTCCAGACTATGGCCCAGATGACCCATGTTCAACTGGCAGCTAGGACATCTCAGACACTGGCAGGGAAGGCTGGGATTACCCATTCCTTGGCTAGAGGGAGGGCATTTGCCTGGATGTGCCTCATGTCTGATCACTGGTGGAGGCTAAGGACAAAGGGGGGTAATGACCATAATGGTGAAGGGTGGAGGACATTGGCAGAGTCAAAGCAAAGGAGAGACATTATGCCAGCACAACCCCATTACAAGCACACCCATTGGACATCTCAAGCAAGCAAGCAGGGAACTGTGAAGTACAACATAAGGAGAAAATCACCCACAGCAGCAATACAGCACAGTTCTGTGATGCCTCAATCTTGTTGGTTCCAAGCCTAATCAGCCTGTATGAGAAAATATCTGAATTTACTGATGGTCAGCTGTGCAGGAGAAAAAAATGGATAAAAAGTGCCTCTAATCTAGCTGTATCTTCGAGTTTGAGGTTGAGGTACAGAGAGCTAACAATGGCTGAAGGTGGACAGTCATACAGTAACCACACTGTGCTAGGGAATTTTCATTTTTTATTCCATCTTCCCCTACTGAAAACATTCTCTTCACAGTGACATACTGAGTAGGGAGCAGTGGAACACAATGGCGCAGACATTTCTCTGTTTCATAAGGTATGGCCCCTTCCGGGAACCTCATCTAGTACACCTCTGCCTGTACACTCCTACATGTTCCCATTCTTCACCAGGGTCTATAAGAATATAGCTATTGTTGAGAGATGTTCCCCTTTCAAAATAACCTGTGAATGAAGCAAAAGCAGACTCTCATTTTTCCTTTCTCCAGATGGCCCTCTGGCTTCAAAGCTACTAATCAAGCCAATTCTTCACAAGCACAAACAGATGTTGTGCTGTATACCTATTAGTGTTCAACAAAAGTTGTTTAAAAAATGCATATAGGGAAGCTACAAGGGGAGAGATGGTAGCATACAAGCATGACAGCTTCAACACAGGAAGAGTCCTCAAGAAGAGAGCTAGAAGAAAAGAAAGGCTCACTCCTTCTACTCTAAATTAATACAATAACCACTGTCCCCACAGATTCGGTCCTGTGTCACTGAGGCAAAGGACAGATAGAGAGAGAGAGAGAGACAGAGAGTCTCGCATCAAGCAAGAAGCTTAAGGCGAAACTCCTTTGCGGAAGTCAAGCACTGAGCTGAAACCAAATGAGATGCTGGTGCTGGTTGGCAATGTGATAAGCAGATGCACTTTAGGGAACCCACATGGGTCTGACATGTCAAAACAGGGCCTGGCAATGGCACTGCACCTATTGCTGGAATGAAGAAGCTTTAAAAATCCAGTGTGAAGTCTTGGAAGGCCCAAAGACAAAAGAAAACCCACTGGCATTGTCTCAGTCCTCAGCCTCAAGTAGCAAATCTCTCTTGTGGAAAGCAGGCAGATGACACTTTGGGCCTGAGATGAGGCCAATAAACAAGTTCTGGAAACACATTAACTTGCTTTTCTCATACTTCAATGGTATTTCCAGGAAAAGCAAGTGAAAGGCAGTAGCAGGCAAATCATGGATTTTGCTTTAAAGAGCAGATGATCATGCTCTTATTCAACCTTGCTCCTATCAAGTGAACAGGAATAGAGTAATGACCTCTTATTAGGGAACGATGGAGTCCTTTTGGTAAAGAAACAGAGACAATCACAGTCATTATACCCTCAAAAGTGAGCTAGACTTGGGCACAGACTTGGGCTCTTGACCTTTTAACTTCTGCATTTTATGATCTAGCTTGAAATTCTTAGATAAGCCCACAAGCTGTTTTCGGCACTGTACACCTTCCACCACTAAAAAAATATTAATGAAGTCCTTGAACTTTTCTCAACAGCTTCAACAAACTAAAAAGTTACAAGTGAACCAGAACCAAGCAGCAAATGTCATGGTCCTTACTTGTGACCTGGGACTACAAGCACATTCGGACAGTGTATATGCTTTTTGGACAGTGAACAAAGACACATTCAAATAAAATTCTAAAAACAAATCTGAACTGCAAAAGTTAACAAAAACAACTGGGAATCACTGTGGCATGTGTACCCCTTAAGACCTGTGCAAAGACAGCATGTGTTATTGGTTATACTCAAATTCTGAGCAAGACAGAACAAGATTTTTAAGTTGTATGAAAGGGTAAATGGGGAAGTACCCAAAACTCATAACATGGGGTCTCAAATTAAGATTTGTGTTCCCCTAGACAAAAAGTTCACTCACTGATTACAGAGTATACATAAGTTAAAAGAGCAATTAACCAATTATATAACTAACCCTCTCTCTTTTTTATTTGTGCTTTATTGATTTTCACATTTATATTCCTCTGATATATTTATGTGCAATTCTGTGCAACTGTGTTTCAAAATGCGAAACCTATAAAAATGGTATGCACCCTTATGGGAAATTATTCATATTTGTAAACATTTATTTTTTTCTGAACTGAAAAAAAAAGACTTGCATCAGCATACATTGTACAGCCTTGCAGACTCACAAAATAATGAAAAAGTGGGCTTAAATAAGTGTTTTAGTTGATGTCCAATGGCCTTTTGTAAATGATACAACTGAAAGGGTATCAGTTCTCTATGAATGGATGCCTTCTGCAAGATCTTGAAAGGAAACTACTTTAGAAAAGTTATGAAAAATAGACATTTGCATGAAATGAAATGTAATTTTGGCTTTTGGAATACAGTTTCAGTGCAGGTATCTGGTAAACCTTTCTTTTATGAATAAACAATTCCTTTTCCTCCATCTTTTTAATGTTATAAAAGTTTAAAATCTGAAAAATAGCATATTTACTGAAATGTATATTATAGTTTCTTTACAATTTAATTTTACATTACTGTAATGCACTCATTAAAAACATGGCATCTCAGAAATCATTAGATAGTGCAGAAACTGTCCATGATGACATTAAGTTCAAAGGAAAAGGAATACTATAAATAAAAAAAAGTTTTACTCTTATTGGTCAAACAGTGTAATTCCAGAACCACATTTTCTTACTTCAAATTTATCACGGTGTTTAATGGCTGGATAAACAGTTTGAGGAGAGAAATGAGTGAAATTACACAGCTGTATAAGGTACCGAATAAGAAAATTCTCTGCTTATAACTGAACTTTGGAGATGACTTAAATGTTCAGTATTATAAAACGACACCACTATAAAAATAAAAAGAGGGGCTCAAATAAGCATTTTTCACAGAAAACCATTGCTCTGATCCAATTCTTATATAAAATTCTGATTACAGGTCTTCTTTCTTGCAGGATTACAGCTTCTTGTTTATTCCCTTTGTTGTACATCACAGGAAACACCATCCCAGGTAATCTTTCAATGTGCCAAAAGAATTCCATTTATAACAAGTCAGTCAAGGATGGAAGCTGAAAGAAATTCAAGTGATAAAAGACTCATTTCCAAATGTTGCTGTGGCTGCTACTGAGAACTAGCTCTTTCCAGAAAATGTAAATCGTAGTGCTTCCTGCTTGTTCTAAGTCTAAACTTGTTCATGGAGTTATTTTGTTTCCTGATTGCATTCTGTGCAACTGCATTTGAAGGAAACATGGCTAAAATTGTGTATGTGGAGGCCAAGTCACTGGATGTTTTGGAGTGTTCAGTGTTTGTATTACTATCTCCACTGCCACAGTGATGGTGATGGGGATTATGGTGATGTTGCTGCTGTTGAGATGGAGGGTCTCGAAGCCATCGTATTTTGGCACCAAATTTATGCAGTTCTGATAAAAGTTTTTCAGCATCTAAGCGATTTATACCCTCTGGCAAGTCCGTAATCTCCAACAATCTTCCACCTGCTGAAACACAGAAGATTAAAGTAAGAAACTATTTACATTTGTGTTCTTTTGCTACTCCTATAAAAAATATTTATTCAGACCTAATCATAAACTATCTAGTATAAGCAATGGAATGTACAGCTGTCAAAATCTCAAACTACTCTTTTCTAGGCTAGTAAATGACAATACTTTGGTAAATGTAAACAGGCAACATGACTACATCACAACTGACTCATTACAGTGCAGTCCAATCTACTGCTGTTTTTCTGCACTTCTTATATGCTCTTTTCAGTGGGAGTTAATGTAGAAAGTATCTCTATAATGTTCACACAAAATGTCTGGATTCACACCACAACTAAAAGGAATTTACCAACAAACAACAAATAATCTTTCTAAATGAAAATGGTGCATCACTGACATTACTCTATTATTGTAATTTATTAACTTTCTGGATGGTCTTCATTCTCCAGTTCTAAGACAATGTAGAATTATGGGGGAGCTAGAGTCTATCTTGTTGTTTAGTAGACATAAGAGTCAAAAGTTCGTTCTGAGTAGGCTACCAACATATCTTAGGGTAGGTGTGCACGCATACACACAAACACAGTACACATGACCATAGTCTATTTCGATGACTGCTGACACACCTATGTGTTTATGTTTAGGGGAGAGGGGGGGCAAAGCAGCAACTGAAGAAACATGCAGATACAGGAAAGCACATGCAGACTCTGCAAATAAGGCATCCCAGCTGAGACCCAAACTAGAACATCAAGTGCTGTGAGTCAACAATGCTAAGCAGTGCATCACAGTGCCACCCTATTCCATTTACATGCCAGATACATGCAAACACTTCTGAAGCAAACTACTTAGCAGACTGGTGCCAGGGTAGACGATACATAAACATAGTACATTCAGGACAGAGAGTGTATTTTGTAATGTGCTTCAAATTAAGGGTTGGCTTTAAATAGCCCAGTATGTTTCCCTGCCTCAAAAAGTTTGAAGCCTCACCCATATTATTACAAGTACCTCACAAAAAGGATCCTAGGCCTTAAATACATGCCCTACACAAACAGACTCAAGAAACGTCAGCTGTTCTCAGTCCCTTATCGTCTACTTAGAGGTGATCTCTGCTTGACTTACAAAGCCATGTCTGACCCAGCCCTACTTGAAATGCTACACCTAAAGAAATCCCAATACCCCAGTGCCACAAGCTCCACAGAGAACAACCTCATTACCACAATTAACAGAACATGCTGGAGGGACAGGTTCATCTCCTATGAACCTATCAGAGTTCATAAAGCACTCTACTGTATAAAACACACGTACAACCCTGCCACCACTGAATCCCTACAGAATAGTGTGGCAGCAGAATGAATTATATACAAATCTTACAAGAAAGGAAGAAACTATGGTAAGTGCACTGCTACAAATAAGTTCCTTGTATACAGATTAACAGAGAAGTCAATTTAGCACTGGATATTGAGACAGAAACATTTCAATATTTATTCAGCATGTAAAGGCTGTGAGAGGTACCATAAGAGTACCATTACATTACTAGATATGCTCACACAGGGCATTCATAGCTGGAAACTGTTTTCATAAGAACTGAAAATATGAAACCCCTTTGCTACTACAGGCTTAACATAGCTGAGCATTAGGATGTAACCTTAGTAAGAGCTGCAGCACTCATACACCAAAAAAAAATATGAAGCCATGAGGTTCTGCAGATAGAGGACAGAAGCATCAGAAAAATCCACAATGGATTACTAGATAGTTCAAATTGTAATCTCTACCACTTCCCCACAAATAAAGCATTTTCAGACATTACACAAGTTTAAAATTAGAAAAAAATAGTGTGTTTGCTGAAATGTATATAGTCCCTCTGAATTTTAAAATTCTACTGTGGTGTGCAAAACATGAAGTACTGATGTATCGAGCATAATCAAACACCCAACCACAATCCCTTTTCCCAGTGTTGCACATGGGGTCAGTGTCATTTCAACAGTGACACGTCATCTACAGCCAAAGCTCAGTTCTTCCACACCACACACTGGCATGCACAATCACACCTATGGCCAATTTAAAAGTGTTCAACCCACCTACTACATATCACACACACGCACACAGGGAGGACATACAGACTCTGCTCAGAAGGCACCCCAGCCAAGAAATGAACTGGAGAACTCTTGCAGTGAGGTGACAATGTTATCTGCTGCAACACAGCTATCATATTCTGTCACATTGTGAATAGGACATTATCACGAGAAAATATCAATATGCAGCACTATCCTGACAGGGGATCCCAGGTTGAGTCAAGACTACAGGTTTGTACATATCCTCAGGGTACTAGGCTTTAATTTTTCTTTTGTAGTTAAATTACTATGAACATTTGGTCTTTGTTTTACATCAGTCTTGACAATAGCAATGTGCTTAGATGTTAAGCATTTTAAAGACAGTTGTCAGGAATTCAGATACTAACAATTTGAGGGAAAAAAAGGTTAACCTGATCTCCATATTAAATGGATAGAGAGAGAATAAAGGACTAAATCTACATATCGTCTGCTACTCCCAGTTTATCAAACTATGATGGTTATATGAACAGTGGGAAATTAATAGGCTTGCTAATGTAAACAGAAAAATAAAAGTTACAATTACAGGAAAATAGCCCAAAACAGAGACAATATTTAAGTCCCACCCCTTCCTTTTCCATTTCACAAAATAATGACTAATATGCTAAGGAATGGCTGATAACGACTACAGAAGCAGAAGCATTACTATTCCATATATCAAACATTTAATTCAGCCACTACACTCCTAGTAATATTTAATCAACCTTATCAGGATCCCATTACTTCACAAGCTGGATGGCTGCTTTTCATTTTCCAAAACGGAAGTCGACTGCTCCTTGCAATGCTGTATACAGTTCCACTTACTTTTTAAAACTGTATGCATGTATGTACATACAGTACTGATACATTACTACCTTTGAAAAAAAAAATCTTATACTACTGTTTTTGAAATCCATAACCCTGAATTTTAAATGACTTCATCTGCTGTACAAATAGTTTGTCATACTACCTGCTAAAGTTAAGGCTTACTGAAACCATTTCTGTAAGTCTTATTTTGTCGTACTATTATCCTTAATTTATTTCTCTGCCTCGTCACAGTTATACTTCAAGGCTGAGACTGAAGTGGGTCCATTTATGGATCAGTGTACAACGCTGGTCAAAAAACATATGTAAACACATAAAACATTGTTAAATGGAACTGAGACAACATGGGAAAGGAACTGGAATGGCTTAAACAAACAGAACACAAGCAAGAGTTAAAAGAGGGTGGGGAAGAGACAGAGATCACCAGAAAGAAATGTATTTACAATAACAGAAAAATAACATGCAGTTCTTAAAATAATATGGACATATGCAGGTTGTAACTTAGTGGAGAGGAGTTGACTTCTGCCACACTGCATTCTTATCACATTGTGACCTTACAGTAGACAACATTATCAAATTGGAATACTGACAAGCTACAGAGATGTACATGGAGGAACTCTCCTGCGAGAACAGTTGCCTTTCTGAGGAAAGATAATCTTCTGGACAATGTCAGACAAGACACAGTAACTGGTTTTGACAAGCCCCAAATATTTTTAAAAGCTTACGCAAAATGTAGAAAATGCATTGATCCTTGACAGGCTATAGTCTTTTTTCAAACACCTTTATTGAATTAGCACTTGTGAAATAGGCAAATTTACATTCATATAAAAGTAATCAAGCTACATTAACATAAATATTATACTTCACATACATTGCTACATATCATATAACCTAAGCAATATTACATAAATTATTCAATTCCTGCTTTTTTAAAACAAGAAACATCTTCATTAAACTATCACACTTACTACATAGGCAGTCATACATTTATATAAATGAAAACAAACCACACCGACACAATTCTAATCGCAAGCATTTTACATTACAAGACATACTGACACAATCCCAGTTGCAAACGTTACACATCACTTATAAACTACCCAATCTTTCTTACTCAGACATTACATAGCTCATTTAAGTCCTGCAGCCTTTTAGGCCTCATTCCTTCCTTGTATGTACTGTTCCCACAATTCCCATTTTTTCCTATGTAGTTTGCTCCTACCCTTTTCTAAAGACCGGAATTCCAGTTATTTTCTCTCTATTACTATTATTCATTACTTCTAGTATAGCTGGTTTAGATTTTGATTTCCATTTTCTAGTAATTGCTTTTTTTGGCAGCCACCATTATTAGACACAGCAAGACCTTACCATGTCTAGGCAATTCCAATTCTGTATCATAATTCAGAAAAATCATCTCCCTCATCAGACCAATCTGCCCACCCAGCATCTGCGACAGTGCATCCTGCAAGGAATCCTTAAAGTCTGCCAACTCACCATATTGCCAAAAAATATGTTCCTAATTACCTCTTTCTTCCCTTTCACACCTCCAACATTTACTGTCTGAGGAAAAAATTATTTGGAGTCTACCTTCAGGTAAAAAAATATTTATGTAAACATTTCCAGGCAAAAATCCTAAATCTTCTAGGTTTTGTTGCATATTTTGGGAGACATACATATATCCTACCATTGTTTCTTTGTGAATTGCTTATCCAATCTCTCTTCCCAATCCTTTCTAACCTCCTCTGATTGATTCCTATAGTTATGTAATATTTTACATGCTCTACTAATTATTCCTTTTTTTAATGTCAGTTTTGGTTCTAGATTCTATTAGAAACACTACCACTGCTGGTTTTTCATTTAGGACCCTCTATTTCTTTCTCTTTGCCTATACTCCGATATCAATCCCCGATAGGGAAGGCAATCTCTAACCTGCAATTCAAACAAATTCTTGGGTTCTTCCCATTCTATCATCTTTCCCTGTCTAATTATTTGCTCCCAATACCTTGGTTCCTTTGCCAGTTTTCTCCAAAAGATTCCAGCTCCCTCTTGCCTATTGTCTGTATCCCTAATTGCAGTCATCCCTATCGGCAGAATCTTCTTTCTCCATTCCCATGTTGATTTAGTATTTAGAATACTTTCTGCTACTTTATGGATAAAATATTCTGCACGACAACTGTTATTCTTTTTAAAGGCTTGCATCCAAAATCTCAGTCTCTCCTTGTTCCTTGAGTTTCCCTCGTGTTTCATCATCATCCATTTCCACTTTGAATTATAGTTTTCTGCTTGTGCTATGTAGAGGAGTCTTGTCTGGAACAGACATGGACCATAACACCAAGAGACTTTAAATATGTTAATCCACAAAAAGCTGCATAAAAGGTTAGACTGCAACAACAGACCCACTTTCACCCCTTCTCTTGATAATGAGAGAATACTCCTTAGCTCAAATGTGGACTGAGTGCAACAAAGATTAAGGGATTATATTTTCTATTCCCTGCCACACGGGTTATCTGCCTAGACTTTTTTTTTCTTGTGACCTTAAGACTTCTGCAGTATATTACAGAAAGTTCACTCCACTCAGTTTCATTTATCTACTTTTCTATTTTAACTGAGGGGACACCACCAAGCTAAACCCATTTACAGATGAGAAAGTGAACACAAAAATTAAAAATGCAAAACATGAGAAGAAAAAAGCATAACATCAAAACTGATATATTTTACATCCAGTACAAGTTTGCCAGTACTTGACCAGACTTTTGCAACCTCACAGTTAAAACTTACACTAACCAGTTTAAATCTGAAACCTGAGGTCCCTTTAAGGATTACTTCATTAATGCTGTATTTACTCGTACTCAAAAAGCCATCTCTGTTGGTGTAGAGAGGTAAAGTCTTGACTACTGTCTACACAATTTGAGCTCAATAACCCTCTCAGGCTTCTTGATGGAGCTGGCACAGGGAAGCTGTGAGTGACCAACCACCACTGGCTCTCCAAAAGTTGATTTTTAAGCAGCTGCCTGGTCCTTTATAAATCTGTTGGTACTTCCATCTAGTTAATCAAAGTATTTATTCCTTTAATTCTGTAACTTTTTTCCACACGCTCACAGTTTATTTAGCTTCAGTTAAGAGAACTTATAGTGTGCATTCATTAGAACCCCTGATTACTTGTCTGTTTAATAGAGCTTCCATTTTATAACGGTGTGTCTCTCTACAGAATCAGACTGCACCTCATAAAAAACAAGTATAACAGGTGGTAGAAATACTTTAAAAACTTTCCAAAGTATAAATCCACTAATGAAATTAGGGAAGCACAAACTAGTTCAAGCTGAATCTTCTGTATTAAAAAACACAGAAACAACTGATCCAAACAGTAGTTGAAAAAATAGACTAAAGTGTAGAAACTCACCATTCCATTTATATACCTGTTTAAAAGTATGGCAGTGGTTTACTAGGGCAGCTGTGTTGTAAAAGAATTAGCATGTTTACTTGCCAAATACCCCTTCCTCCATACATCAGTGTGATGATATTCGACACAGTGCTGACATACTTCAAGCTCTGTGATTCCAGGATATGTTAAACTAAACTAAATGTTAAACTAAAAATTACACATTAATAACTGCTAAACTTCCTGAAAGCACTTCACTGTAGTATCAGAAAAAAGAAAAAGTTAATATAAGTCTTCAAAATTCCTTAAAAATCTTTTCTACCAACATTCACAAACATTTTTAACATAGATCACTTTCATCTATTAAAACTTCTTCAGGTTTGTGTGTCAAGTGGGAAAAGCAACTAAAAATTAAAAGTTAAACAATATATAACACCATTTTTCTGGGCAGAAACAATACATATTACATAAGAAACTGTATTAAAAACAAATCCCAAGCAAAAACCTATGAAACTTGATATATATAGCTCTATTCATCTCAAATGATAACTCTATTAAAGAATTTTAAAGTAAAATAGACTCAAATATGTATTAAAAAATACACACACACACATATATATATATAACATACAGCGGAAAAACAGTTGCTCATGCTCACAGAAGTGATATTCGCTCAGGTCTGCAAACCCTAGAAAAAAATGTGTAAACAGGACTGAATGTTAAAATATACTACTGGAGCAAATATAAACAAGTAGTATATCTGCCACCAATAATCAATGTGTCTGGTTAAGCTGAAATACTGTGCATTAAAAAGTTACAACTTAAAAAGGCTAAACTGTCATGAAAATCATGGATGTGCTACATGTGTTGTTTAACAAAAACATTTTTTACATTAGTCTGCAGTTTAAAAAATTCAGACGTTAATCTACCTGAGCCAGCTAACAGAAGTAGCATTCAATTAAAGTTGTCCACATTTGCACTAAAAAATAATAAACAAGAATTATTAATAAAGAATAGTTAGTAAAATAAATCAACACCTTCAGTCTTGTCTGTGAACTTTATTTGCATTTATTTATTTGCAGTTATCAACAACTTTTTTTAACTATTAACTTTGTAAATGTTATTTTAAAATGTAATAATATGGTAGTGGCTAATTAATTATTAAATTTGTTTTAGAAGAGACATTTATATACAAATATTTATCTGTTTATAATAACCATTTTTAAAATATTTAAATGTTTATTCTAAATATATCTTCATTTTGTACTGTTATTAAAATCAGGGCACATTCATAAGACACTTTCTCACATTTTTTATAACTACAACCTTTGAATACCGTAGAACCGCATTACAGCGGTATGTGCATTTTCCGCAGATGTCATGACATTTTATCAATTCTTGTTTACAACTTTTTAGTGCAAACATGGACAGCTTTAATAGCTAGACTCATATCAGTGAGGGGTTGAATGCTACTTATTTTAGCTGGCTCAGATAGACTAACTTCTGAATATTTTAAATGGTAGACTTAAACTTTTTTTTTTGTTAAACAGCAGAGCTAAATTCCGTACAGCACATGCATGATTTTCATGACAGTTTAGCCTTTTTAGGTTGCAACTTTTTAATACACAGTGTTTGCGCTTGACTAGACACATACTGGTTATTCCTGGCAGATATACTACCTGGTTATATTGGCTCCAATATTATAACATTCATAAATTTTAAATGGGGTTCTGTTTACACATTTTTTTCTAGGGTCCGCAAACCCGAGTGAATATCACTACTGTGAGCATGAGCGACTCTTTTTCCACTAAATTTTTCATGCATATATATATATATATATATATATATATATATATATATATATATATATCTTTAAATTTTTTAATAGATTTATCATTTGAGATGAACAGACTTATTATGTACATATGTATGCACGTGTGTGTGTATTTGGCAGTTTTTATTTAGGATTTTTTTATTGCATTTTCTTAAATAATATGCATTGTTTTTAGCCCAACAAAATGCAGTGTTATATATTGTTATTTAACTTTTAATTTTTAGTTGCTTTTCCCACTTGACATACAAACTTGAAGAAGTTTTAATAGACTAAAGCGATCTATGTTAAAAATGTTTCTGAATGTTAGTAAAAAAGATTTCAAAGGAATTTTGAAGATTTATGTTTACTTTTTTTCTTTTTTAATACGACAATGAAATGTTTTCAGGAAGTTTTAGCAATTGCTGTGTAATTTTTAGTTTAGTATATCCTAAAATTACAGAGCTTGAAGTAGGGCAGCAGCACTGTGTTGAATATCACACACTGGTGTATGGGGAAGGGATATTTGGCAAGTAAACATGCTGTCTTTTACAACACAATGACCCTAGTAATCCACACCCATTCTTTTAAACAGGTGCATAAATGGAATGGTGAATTTCTACACTTTATTCTGTTTTTCAACTACTACTTGGATTGCTTGATTGCTTGTTTGTATGTTTTTTTAATAAATAATATTTGACTTGAGCTAGCTTGTGCTTCCCTACTTTCATTAGTAGATTTATACTTTAGAAAGTTTTTAAAGAAAGTATTTCTACCACCTGTTATTAGGTGGGATAGTTACAGTATAGTTAGGTGCCTGAACTCTAGGGAATCTAAGATCTCCCACACAAAGAAGTTTCCTCATTTGTTTTTGGACCCAGGATACTGACATAATGGGTTTGAGAGACTTCATGGGACACCACAGAAGCTGTTTAAGATTGTGCCTCCATAGTGACTGATAATAAAACTGTTCTTCCTGTAACTTTACACTCTAACTCTTGCATTTACTTTTTTACTTTAATAAGAAGTTAAAGTTGGCTTTCTAGTCACAATGTAAACTTGCTGACAGGAGTAATTATTCAGTATCAGGGATTAATGTATTGGGGTAGACATTACTGACTGGAATTCTATATGCTTTCTTATTGGTTCCTTCAATTTAGCTTCTCAACTTAACAATGGTGGCTGTTCGGTGCAGTGACACACACACAGCGCATATATTTCAAAGATGTGGGCAGCTTCATTTTAAAATTCTCTCATAGGAACACCTCCCAGTGATAACTGCAGTTAAGCAGTACTAAATACTGAAAATCTAAAGCCGATCTCATAGCCTGTCTAGACGAATTTACCACATCCCTGGTTTTGGTGGTCAAACCAAATCTTTTCTCAGCAACACTTATTAGAACACACCAAATCACATACCTCAGCTATGAGGTGAAATGCTCTCTCAGCAGTTGTGCAAATAGGTGCCTGTACACTTAGATTACTTTCTTTTAGACAGACAGCACTCAAAATCTCCAAAGGTAATATTCTCCCTTTAGCCACATTGTAAGCATCTGAAAGCAAAAAATATGCACTTTCCAACTGTCTCTGTGGCCAGCTTGGTTGAAATGGGCATTACAAGACAATGTAGCAAATGCCTCATGTTTACTGACAACCAGCTACTGTTACTTAAACTGCCACAGTGTGTGAGGAATGCACTTACGTAATGTTACTGGGGGCAAAGGTCTCACACAAAGCCACTACAAACAAGGAGCAGGTTTGTCAGTACCATACACCACATTAAACCAAATACACAGACGCACATGCGCTGAAGCACTTAAAAGCAATCTACTTAAACCACAAAGGTCTCCTAAATGCAGCCAAAGTAACAAGTACACTTCAGCAAATACACAAGCACACAATGCAAGCAGAAATCACTGTGAAACACTGCTCTAAAAGTCGCATTGTTTCATATCAAAAGCTCTTAAACTCCATGTAGTTCCCCATCCTAGTCATAGGTGACTGTATAGTAAAGTTACACCAATCCACTGCTCATCAGGCAGTGGAAGGAGAAGGTCACAGTCAGGTGCCTCTCAGGAGCCAGGATTCATCACAACACACATGCACTCCAGTTTCTGCACCACAAATACAGATACTACACAGTAATACTACACATGGGTGTAAATTACTTGAGATACACCACCCTGGACCATATATAGTGTGACATGATGCAGGTCTCAGAGCATGTGTGCATTGCAGGTATGAAACTATCCTTGAGAAGCATATTAACATCACCAAGAATGATGCTGCAAAATGAGCCAATGACTGACTAACAACTGGTTTAGCTTCTACTAATATTCTAAAAGGATACACTATATATTTACCTGGAAGGAGAATGGCTCTAGATTGCCATTGTTGACTTGACACCCTGTTCCCATGTGCAAAAATAGGAAAAAGGGGTTGTGGATGGATGGATAGATGGTAGGAGATGGCAAATGATCCTAACTACTTTGCCAATGATGGCCTGCCAATGGTTTCATATATCGGCTAAATCACTGCCTAAAAAAGGCACTGTGGGATAGGAAAATGTCAGTCTTCTAAAGCTTCAAACATAAAACAGAATCCAGATAACAAGGTATTGCTGCCCAATGTTAGGAATGTAAACAAAATACTCAACTACCTTCAAGCACTCCTTACACCAGAAACATCGATATCAACACTGTTATGGAGACCTGATTCATGACCAATGACAGCACTCAAATGCAAGGTTTCAATGCCTACAATACGTTCAGGTCCACCACACTCAAAGAAACTAAAAGCAGTGCTGTCTCCATATTCATAAGAAAAAAAAATCACCTCCAGACTCTTTAGACAAGAAAACAACCTGGATATCATCCACACCCAACTTGCTATTATTAACAAAATCCCTTATATCTACTACTATCCAGTGACATTCACCCAAACCTTGCCCCCCCCCCCCAAGTCAATAAAGCTAACTCCCCTAACCAATCCTACACTACTCCTCCAAAAAAGCAAGTATCTTTTTATTCCATGAATCTTAGAAGCAGCCTAAACAAAATTAGTGAATTCCATGCCTGGATGGCTAACCACACTCTTGATATAGTTGCCTTGGCTGAAGCCACAAAACCAAGACAGCAATATCTGCTCCTCTGGATATAATATTCTGAAACTAGATAGACAAAATGAAAAAAAGGGGGGGGGGGGTGAAGTGGCCATTGTATATTCAAACCATTTTACTCCAAGTCTAAACCAACCATCTCCCTCTTCCTCACCTGCTGAACTCCTGACAGCTAACTTTAAACTTAATTACACCACTATCACAGTCGTAGCTATCTACATTCCCCCCAGAAATAACATTACCCTTCTAGAAAACACTCTCTCTTACCTTTCTCAAAACATCCACAACAAAACTATTCTTCTTGGGGATGTAAATATTAACTGGATAACTCTTCTGCCCCCAAACGCTACTTCATGCATCAACTTACATGGCTTTGTACAACTTATCTTAACCCCCACTCATACAAACAGATCACAAACCCCCAGCTCTCTCTTCGACTGGATTTTAGTCGCAGATCCCCACAAATACCATAACCCTAAGATCCTACCTGACTCCCTAAGTGATCACTCTCCTGTGAAAGTTCTTAGATAAACTTCTCATTCCACTAGGCCTCAGAGATACATAACCTGTCACAAACTATCCACCTTCTGCCCTGAGACTTTTAATCCCCCTCCTCTCCAGGATAAACTGGAGGCATCCAACCTATCTCCCCCTTGATGAAGTTGTCCACTCTTTCAACTCTACTCTCCTTAACTCTCTTGCTCCACCCTGCACTGTTTGCATCAAATCTAATATACCCCCTTTGACTTACCAGTTCCACCTGCACCCTAATGAAAACTAGAGATAGGCCATGGAAAAGGTGAGTAAAAACTAAGTTCCCTTCCTATTTGCAAAAATATAAAGAAATAAGAAATCAGGCAAAAAACACATCCACAAAGACAAAAAGAGTTCTACTTTAACACACCAACTGCCCAAAAAACAGATCCCAAGAAATTTTGGAACTCTGTAAACCAAATCCTGTAACCTGGCAACCCTTCCTCTCTCAACTCCTGCCCAAACTACTCACCAGAAGAAACAGCTACCTCAGTTGATAAATTCCTTCCCCTCTACTACCAACTCATCTAATGTTTCCAAATCCTCTCCTACTCTCAACTCCTCTACCACTTTCTTTCTTACAACTGTACCCACTAACTATATAAAATCCTTGCTCTCTAAACTTAAACCCTGCTCTGCTTTTGCTGACAACCTGCCTCCCTATTTTCTACAAATTGCTGCTGAATCCCTTGCCCACCCTGTATCAATCCTAATAAAATTGTTCCATCTCAGAATCTAAGGTCCCATCTATCCAGAAAGAATTCTACACCATACCCATTCACAAAGGAGGTAACTCCACTGACATTACAAACTTCAGACCCATCGCGATCCTCTCACCAGTCTCAAAAATACTGGAAAAATGCAAACAAAAGTAAATCTTGAAATACCTTCTACACAGGAAAATTTGCTCACTCCTACACGGCATGGCTTTCGCCCTAAACCAAGCACTACAACTGCCTTTATCTTTCATTAATACTATTTCTCTAGTCGCAGACAATAAGCTGGTTTCCTGCCTATTCCTCGACCTTTCTAAAGCCTTTGATATGGTCTCTCACTCTCTTCTGCTGAACAAACTGGCTAACTTAAACTTCTCTGCCTCTACTACTACCTGGCTTTCCAGCTATCTCACTGGCAGTCTACAATCAGTGAGATGGCTCTCAGCTTTCTCCCCTCCTCTTCCTGTCAAAATGAGAGTCCCCCAAGGATCTATTTCACTAACCTGCTCTACACCTCCTGTCCACAGTCATTCCTTATACAATACGCAGATGGCTCCACTGTCATCATCATTGCAGATACTCCCTCTGACCTTATCTCTACAACTCAAGCATCTTTTAACTCGGTCAAATCCTGGCTCTGTGATAACCAGCTAATTCTTAACCATGAAAAGACAAAACTATTACTATTTCTCCCAAAGAACTTCACCCACCTTAAATCTACATTTTCTGTATTGTCCCTCAATAACACCTCCATTAATGCTGAACCTAGTACAAAAGTATTAGCCTTTACGACAGATGACCAACTCAAGTTTGATCTACATGTAAACAACTGCATCAAAAAATTGGCCTTCTTTATCGAAACAAAAAGTTTCTAACTAACAAAGCAAAAATAACCCTCTCTCATGCGTACCTACTACCTAGCCTTCTACATAGCTACCAAATTCTTACCAATCTTAACTCCACACTACTAACTAAATTAAGAGTCTACCTACAACAAGGTTGCCAGATTCGCTGCTCACCAAACTTATACATCGCATCATTGTCATTCACTAAGATATCTAAACTGGCTGGAATTACCTCACCAGCTTCTACTCTCTCTCAACTACAAACAATTCACTCTATACTATACTTGAAATCCTTTTGTCCTAGCCTATCTCCCATCATCTCTCAATATTCCCCCACTAGGTCCCTTCGTAGCTCTGACCTTAACCTACTACAAATATACAAACCCAAGACTAAAATCAGCTACAACCTCTACAGCTACAATCCCACCATATCATGGAACAAATTACCACTAGAAATCAGGTCCCTCAAACATCCAAATTAATTGAAAACTGCCACTAGAGAGTACCTCCGAACTCACTGGTCTGCCGCTGCAGTCATCCTCCCTGATCTAGCCCATTAATTCCTATGTAATCCCCAACACTTCAAGCCTTTTCAGCTTGTAAACCTCTCCATAGTATCACTCTTCTCCATTTCTAATGTCACATATCTCATGAAATAGCTACATACACTACGAACACTTTTCACTGTTTATTGAAAATGTTTGTATCGAATAATTTCTCTTCTGTATGTTTATGCTTTTTTCCACTATTATTTTTCTGATAAAATGTATTTTGTTGTAGATATACATTGTAACCCACTCGCACTGTTAACACTAAAATTGTAAAATTGTGGAGTTTTTCTCCCTGGGCCTCCGCTGAAAAAGGGCTACTTAGCTCAGTCGGACTAACCCAGTCAACAAATGTAAAATAAAATAAATATAGCCGACTACAGGACCCCATCTATATCCCCTTCAGCCTATACATCTTACTTAACTAGGATGGAGTCCCTCTGTATTAAGCAACACCATTCTACTAGCAGACTTCAACTATTCCTCCACTAACCGACAGACTTAAACATTCTGGATCTCATCAACAGAAACCATCTGGAACAGCTAGTCAGCATCTACATAAGGGGTGATAAAGTCCTGGACTTGGTCCTCACCAATATGAAAAAGCTTTGCTCCCCACCACTTGTTACTAGTAAATTGGACACCAAATCAGTCACATTCAGCACAACAGTGAAGCAAGAAGCACTACCCAATACTTTGTTATTCACAGACTATGAGAAAGCTAATCTACCAATACTGAAAGATGACTTATCTATATTCAAAATTCAACAAGATGACCTCAATGTTAGTGGAATCATTTGCTGTTAAATTATATGCACATGTAAAGAGCTGCACAGATGCATCTGTCCTACTCCAAACTAAATGCAACAACAAGCCTCTCTGTGACTTCCTGTGTTGGAGGGAAATCTTCTAGCTTGTCAGTGGGAATGGTAAGCACTAGGTAGCCTATCTACCACAACAGGAGTGGTTTCTGGCCCAGAAATTGTAATTTACTGGCCATTTGCAGTTTTTCCATCTCTTTCAACTTTCTGGTTTGAAAGCCTGCATTTGCACTTTTCCCGCCTTTCCTGTAACTAGTCTAGTCCAAATACAGATTTGCTGTATCCAGGACTGCATATAAGCTTCTGAGCCCCCCAGGCATTTCTGTATTGGAGGGAAGCCTTCTAGCTTATCAGTGGGAATGGTAAGCACTAGGTAACCTATCTACCACAAGAGGAGTGGTTTCTGGCCCAGAAATTGTAGTTTACTGGCCATCTGGGCAGTTTTTCCATCTTTCAACTTTCTGGTTTAAAAGCCAGCATTTGTGCTTGTTTCTTGCCTTTCCTGTAACTAGTCTAGTCCAAATACAGACTTGCTGTATCCACGACTGTTTGTAAGCTTCTGAGTGGTGCCAAAGTCTGGTCTTCAATTTTTCCCTTAGATCTGCTAGTTCTCTCCTCTCCTGCACTTCTACTAGCTTACTAGTTTAGCACTTTACCAGACTTCTTGTAGCAATTTCTGTAGTACACAGGAGTGCTACCAACACTAAACATTCTACAAGGAAACAGCTCCAGTACTTATTATTAATGCCCACCCCTCCAGGTATGTCTAAAGGTCAGTTCCCTGTGCTTTCTCCTATTAACCTGGTGAACCTGGGCATCCAGAGGCAATGTAGCAACTCTCTCTTGTACAGACAACCCTCTCCTCTTACCTCTCAACACTCAGACTTTGTGAGAGATCCACTTATATATCCAAACTTGAAGCCACACACTCTACATCCAAGACCAGAATAGCTGGTCAAGAGGAGAAGGTCAACACTTGCACCACACCACATGGAACACACAGCCCTCCAAAACACACACCAGCACTGCCTTCACATAAAAACATAAACCACACACCCACCTTTGTGGAGGCTCTCAATAAAAATATACCCAAACAGCAGAGACCTCCAAGGAAGAAACGCACTCGACAACCATGACACAACACTAATCACAAGACACATAACTCTCCCAAACAGTGTGCCACTCAACCAAAGCCCCTAAGGCAAAACAGCATGCCCAACACACTAATTATAGGTGACTCGATAGTGAGGCACACTGATGTCCCACTCACTAGGTTGAATAAGGAGAAAGTAACAGTCAGCTGCTTGTCAGATGCCAGGATCCACCACATAACACACACACACTCAGGTCCCTCAACAGCAGGTACAAATATGACTCTGTCATTGTACATGTGGGTGTGAATGACCTGAGATGTACCTCCCTGGACTATATGAAGAGAGACATGGAGGAGCTCTCAGATTATGTAGCCCAGGCGGGTATGACCCTAGCTCGGAGCAGCATCCTACCAACACCCAGAATTATACCACAGTACAAGCAGAACATGACTGATTTCAACAATTGGCTAAGTTTCTGGTGTCATTCTAAGGGGATCCAGTATATGTCTGCCTGGGATGACATGACTGACAGACCTTGATGCTTTGCCAGAAATGGCTTGCATATGTCACCCCTGGGCTTCCAGATAATGGCCAAGGTTCTTGCCACCTCTACACTGTCTTTTTTAGGCGGTGCTCCAAAGACCAAATTACCACAGCAACAGCTACAAACAAATGCAATCTGAGGGTCATACTGCTCAACCCTAGAAGTCTAAATCTCCAAATGCACTCGCTCGAAGCACTCCTTAAAATGCAGAACATCGACATTTGTGCTGAGACAGAGACCTGGTTCAAGGGCAGCAGAAAGCACCCCTGCACTACCAAGCTAAACTCATTCCACACCTTTCGGCCCCAGAACTTAGACCAAAACTCCAAAGGCGGTGGTGTTTCCATATTCATAAAGGATGTGGATACCTCCAGACTGGTAGCCCAACATAACGCATCAGAGATACTTCAGGTGCAACTAACATTGGGTAAGACAGCGATTCAGGTCGTAACCTGCTACAGGTCCCCAACCATGTCCCAAGACTCACACTCCATGTTACTAAGCACCCTGGAGAATGTTCAGGTCCAACCTAACACTCTCATACTGGGCGTCTTCAACTACCCCTCCATTAACTGGGAAAACTACTCATGTACCAATACACTTGCCCAATGTTTCCTGAGATTCATTAATTCCAAAGCCCTGGACCAGCTCATTCTTACCCCAACTAGAGCGAGCAACATCCTTGACCTGGTCATTACTAACATGGGCGACCGTTGCTCTACACCAATAGTCAACTCCTCCCTGGTTAGATCAGACTACAAACTAATCACCTTGGAAATCCACCCCACCCCCCACATAGGTAACCACAATGAAAAACTTCTCCAAAGCGAACTCTGGGCTCCTAAAAACAGAGGTGGGTAACTTCATGGCACCCATGCAAATGGAGAATAGTTGCATGTCCGCCGAATCAAACACCAATGCACTGTACAAACACACACAAAAATGCATGGATCTCGCCATACCCAATAGAACCAAGATGGTCTCCTCCAAAAAAAGGAAGCCAATCTGGTGGTTCCCTGCCATAAATAAACTCTACAACAGAAGGAGTAAACTGATGCTGAATAAGGTGAAGTCCCAAGACTGGAAAAAACTCCCTTATCAGCCTCAACAAAAAGTTGAGATCCCTCATCAAATCCTCTAAAGCTAACTATGAAAACAGAATTGCAGCAGACAGTAAAGACAACCACAAGGCCTTCTATATTTATGTAAAGAATCTCCATGGCAATACCCAGAGTTGCTCTGAGCTACTGCACAATGGTACCTCCTATACTGAGCCAACAGATACTGCCAATATACTGGCCGACAGATTCAGTGCCAACTTTACCCCCCCCCCCCAAAGGACCAATCACAATACCAGTAGATTGCCAGGCACCCAGTATTAGTGCTGCACAGGTTAAAACAGCACTGTCCAAGGCCAAGAATGCAGCTTCTATGGGAACTGACAATATCCCTGGCTGTGTTTTACATGAACTACAGAGTGAACTGTCACCTCACCTGTATGCCCTGTTCAATAACAGCCTCACCTCAGGCTTTCTCCCTACCGAATTGCTCACTGCTACAGTCATCCCTCTCCATAAAGGAGGAGCAACTACTGACCCTGGGAACCATCACCCCAATAGCCTGATGAGTCTGATATTCAAAGCTATGGAACGCATCATCATGGACCTAATAAACAAGGATATAGGGAATCTCCAGATTCTGGATTCCCACACAGTTTGGTTTTGTGAAGGGTAGATCATGCCTGCTCAACTTGGTTGACTTCTTTGAGTCACTCACCAGAGCTGTGTATGAAGGCAATGTGGTTCATACAGCCTACCTTGATCTGACCAAGGCCTTTGATACCATTCCTCACTCAGGAATCAGAAAAACTCAATAAGCTAGGCATCAACCCCTATATCACTAGGTGGGTTGCAAACTGGCTCACAGATAGAACCCACAGTGTTAGAGTAGCTGACTCCAAGTCAGACTGCTGACTAGTCACGAGTGGAGTCCCACAGGGTTTGATCCTGGGTCCTCCCCTGTTTGGTATCTACTTCTCTGAAGTCCAGGCCAACACAAAGGGACTCTGGCTGACAAAGTTCACAGAAGATTGCAAGTTGGGAGCTATTAACCCCCCAAGTGATGTTGACATCCTACAGAATGGTCTCACTGAGATCGACTGGTGTCAGAACAATGGCCTTAAGCTCAATGCCAAAAAATGTGTCGTCATCCCCTCTGGGGAAAAACACAGTTCCCATGAATTACCACATCAATGGTAGTCCACTGAACACAGAAGGAGTTATAAGAGATCTGGGAACACAGGTTGACAGCAACCTTTCTTTTTATCACCACACTGCCACTGTGGTCAGGAAGTCCTTCTATGTAGCACATCTCATTACTAAGGGTTTTGTATCCAGGAAGAAAGAGGTCATTGTCTCCCTCTACTCTTCGATCATTAGGCCAATCATCGAGTACAATGCCCCATTTGGCACGTACCTCACTAAACACTTGCAACAACTGGAGAGGCTGAAAAATTACCTTACAAAGAGGATCCTAGGCCTTAAACACTTGTCTTATATGGACAGACTTGAAAATCTCCAACTATTCTGTCTCATATCACCTACTTAGAGGCGATCTCTGCTTGACTTACTAAGCCATGTCTGACCCAGCTCTGTTAGAAATGCTACATCTAAAGAAATCCAAATCCCTCCACACCACACGCTCCAGAGACCTCAACCTCATTACCACAATCAAAAGAGCATACTGGAGGGACAGGTTCATAACCCAGAGACTGCTCATGCTATGGAGCAGCCTTCCCATACATGTCAAGCAGAGCACCTCGTTGACTCTCTTCAAGAGAAATCTTGATGAGTGGATGAGAAATAGAAAATTCACCCCAGGGATAACTTCAGTGGCTCTACTCGACAGAGGTACTGGGAACTAAGGTCGGGTGGCACGATGCCAAGGTAATCCTATGGCTAGGCTTGTAAAGGCCCCAGGGCCATTAGCCTAGTACACACCTATGAGCCTATGAACCAATTTAAGAAGAAACCTCTATGGTGGAAGCAAAATACAAATAATAAAAGAAAACTCATTGCATGTAAAAGTAAATTTAATTTTCAAGATGCTAAAAATGATCTTGCTACACTTAACAGGGAACTCTGGACCCTGATCAACTCTACCAAAGCTAGATATGAGGTAAAAATAGCTACCCAGGCAAAGAATAACCACAAATCCTTCCTCAGCTATGTTAGAAACCTCAAACAATGCACATCACTGTGTAGAGCTAATAGTAAATGATGCTGCAAACTTTGATCCATAGGGCAAGCCAATGTACTAGTGGCAAATTTAGCTCAAATACCAACCTTTCTCCCTTCCTACATTTCCAGACGACATAACTACATGTACACCTCCCACTAATTTCTTCCAAAAATAAGAATACCACTAACAGGTGACCTGTGTCTGGCATACAAGGCATCCCTCAGACCCATTACTGATGGATTTAGTGAACATTAGCAAGTCTAATATCTCTTCTGCAACATCAATAGAACAGTCTGGAGGGACAGGTGCACTTTGCAGATGATACCGCTACTGTGGAACAGACTCCCCATCCACATAAAACAAAGTTCATCTCTATCCATTTTCAAGTGCAACCTAGATCTATGGATGGGAAAAAAATTTACCCCAGGACTGCTCTCTGTACTAATGGAAAGAGGCAGCTCCTAAATACTTTGTCTCATGCATGGGTCCCTTCAAATTATATATGGCATGATCCCAGTTATTATTAGGGGTAATATATAATTATCCAGCATGGGATGGTTAAGACCACTCTATAAACAAGCAGGAAAGGTTATTTGAAGCACAAATGGGGAAACTGGCAAGGCCTACAATGGGACAACAGGGCAGCTAGCCTAGTATTCACCTATGAACCTACAAGTTCTCAAGGTACTATCCAGGACCAAATCACTATTTCCATGTGGCTGGATAACATATTGGGCTGTCTACTGGTCAGCCTGAAAGAAGACTTGTCAGACCCCCTACAGAGGCTATTAATACTAGCTTCTAAACAGGCTTCATGTTGTACGAATGGAAGACAGCAACAGTCATTCCCTTGCACAACTGTGGAGCATCAACTGACCTAGACCAGCCTCATCTGTTAAGGTTATAGAAGATCATTACATGTCCAATAAATAAGGTCATAGGCAATCTAAGAACTCATGATCCAAGCTGGGAGATCCTGCCTACTTAACTTGGTCAACTTCTTTGAGAAGGTTACTGAAGCAATGGATGAGGGAAAATCAGTACACATTGCATATATGGATCTCACAAATGCATCACACACCATCCCACTTTCAGCCATTGTAGATAAACTCTTCTTTATTGTTATTATTTGTATTTGTTTTTCTGGGGTAGAGCACTAATCTCCATGGACCTTTTTCAGACTCAGCCTGGAGGGGTGTCTGGTTAAGTGACTTGCTCAGAGTCACACAGTTAGGCAGTGGAGACGGAGGGGACTTGAACCTTGCACCACTGGACCACAGGAAACAGCTGGTTAATAGCTCCATAATCCTCTAAGCCAACTGTCAGAAGTTAAAAATAAATCCTTATGTAACTTGCTGGATAGGAAATTGGCTCAAAAAAAAACAGGAAATTAGGGTGGGTGGCTCTTCCACCTAAAAAAGACTCATTATTATTAGAGATGCACCCCCCAGTTGGCCAAGTTGGTGCAGTGGTTAGCATTGTTGCCTCACAGCAAGAGATTCTCCGGTTCAATTCTCGGCTGCAGCATCTTCTGTGCGGAGTCTGCATGTGCTCCCTGCGGCCGAGTGAGTTTTAAAGACATGGAGGTAGGTACTTGTGTGTGCACGCGTGCGCCTTCTGCGAAGGCTGAGCACCAAGCTGGCAACTTGACACCATAAAAACTCCACTGTCAATCAACCGGCGTACCGGTGATCTGCTGTACCGACCCCTAATGGGAGAAACCGAAAGACATTGCTAGAGGGTGCACCCCATGGTTCAGTCCTTGGGCCACTGCTCTTTATCGTTTACTTCACTGAGGTCAAAGCAAATGTTAAGGGTCAACAGTTGATCAACTTAGCAGAGGACTGTAAACTTGGTTCTGTCACAAACTAAACAAAACAACCAGGTGTGGCATATTTACAATGTACCAGTAAAAATTAAAATTAAAAAACGCACCATGGAGTACACAGCACCAAAATCCAGTTTATTAAACAGACATTGAGCACTTTTGTCCCTCTACAATGATGACTTCATCAGAATGTATTAACATCAGTAAACAGCTCTGCTAAATACCCCACAAACAACTACAATTGGTGGAAGTTTCACCAATGGCATATCAGTTTAAAAAGAAACCAGTAACTCTTCACAGGCTGTCCTTTTAATGAAAAACTAAAAAATTAAAAATGCATTAATCTCTAAACTTTTACATTAAAACTTTTCAAACATTATTATTTTGCAAACGACAAAATGTATACCTTGTTCTTATAGTAACCATGTCAAAATAATCTTTTTAAAGCCTGTTGGCTTTCTCCTTTAAAACTGGGGCTACAGACATGGATTCAGTCAAACCTGGGGCAAGTTTGCAGCTAACCTCAGTTGTCACTGTAACTCCTTTTAATGTAAAAGATTCTTCCAATCCCCTCCCCTGAGATCTATGTTAATAATCTCCAGAATAGCAAATCTAAATTTGCTAAAATTTTCACATACTAGGGAATGTCTGTATAAAGCATTGGTTTCTTTTTTGTTCTTGATCTCGTAAATGTGCTCATATATCCTGTTTTTCAGAGCCCGTTCAGTGTTTCCTACACAATATGCTGCACAAGATTCACATACTGCTAAATAAACCAGTTTGGAGCTTAAACAATTCTCTCTCTTAAATGTAATATTATTGTGAATTCAACTTTCCAGAATAATACTAGTATCTTTAAAGATAAATGAACATTGACTACAACTACCACAAGGTTTAGAACAAGTAATAGAACAGTTGCTACCATTTACCTTATTTACAAAAATTTTTTTTAACACTACTACCTACTCTATTAATAAAGTAAGGGTTCATCCCTGATCATTCTCCTAACATCTTGGTTGACCCTAAAGATGCTCCAGTTTTTCCTAATTATGCTTTTTAAACCCATTAAAATTGGCCTATACTGTATAATGCATGCCCTTTCAAAATTATTGAAAGATGCTGCACTGTCAAATACATTTGTGTTAGTAAGGCCTATACCCAAAAAGGGGTTTATACCTCTCACCTTATTTGTTGTAAACTCCTAATATAACGTCATCCACCACTTTTTGGGGTGGTCTCTTTCTTTAAACATACTACCTAAAATAGCAACTTCTTCCTTCACATCAACAAAATCTGAAGTCATATGGGCAACTCATACAGCTTTGCCCCTTGCCCTGACTTTTTTTCTGAGCCATATGGTGACAACTGGAAAAATGTAGGTAAAACTTACAAAATGTAATTTTATGAAAAATATTGGATTTAAATCCATTTTTAGTATGTGAAATGGTAGTATCCAGATAATTAGTTTTTGCACCATTGCTTTCAAATGTAAATTCTAGAAAACTAGTGGCACAATTTAAATATTCTATGAATCTGGGCATATCACCTTCCCTGCCCTTCCATAACATGAATATACCGTCCAAAAAACTGAAATATAATACAATATTGTTCTAAAATTCACAATGGAAGACATAACGAAGTTCCCACCCTAGTAACACTAAGTTGCCATAGACAGGAGCATATGCTGCTCCCATCGCTACACCCCTCAATTATTGGAAGTATTGGCTTTCAAAAAATATACAGTTGTTCTCTAAAATTATGGCCATCAATTCACATACCAAAGTGACTTGATCATGATTGAGGGTAGACTGAGTATAAAGTATCTGCTCAAACAATTCTAACCTCTCCACCCTAAGTATGGAAGAAAAGAGGTTTTTGACATGCACTGTCAAAAAGATTAGTTCCTTAGACCAGATCTCTTGTTTTAATCGCCCTAAGAATTCCCATGAATCCTTAACTAAGTGGGGTGTATTTTCCACTACATGTTTATCCATTTTATCAACATGAGACAAAAGATATGTCTTTGAGCCACTGGCTGAAGCAATCAGTCTAAATGGTGGCTCAATAATACTCTTGTGTATTTTTGGTATTCCAAATATTGAGGGTACCTTGGGATTGTTGTTCAATAGGAACTCGTAAACATCATAGTTAATATGCTGATTAAATATATATTGTATCACGAACTACCCAGAGGACGCAAAGATCCTCCAAACAGGGTCCTTCCCAAACAAAGAGCTGGTGTCAAAACCATGGACTAAAACTAAATGCCAAAAATGTGCAATAGTATCCTACGGTAAAAAAGGGCAATCCTTGTCACTATCACATTGACAACACACCCCTGAAATTGATCCCATAGTCAGAAATCTAGGAAACTATGTTGGCAACGAACTGCCCTTTGATCATCACATATCCATTTTGTAAAAATGTCTTTTGTCTTTTTTCATTGGACAGTTTATATCTAAAGGTATGGTACCCAGGTCCTGGGATATAATCATTCCACTGTACTTGGATCTCATTAGACCAATTACTGAATATAATGCCCTTTCAGTATGTACCTGTCCGAATACTTGGTACAACTGAACAACCACAGCAATTTCTCACTAAAACAAATCAAGGGTGAACATCATAAAAATTTTGCATATCATTTCAAAGTAATCTCTCTCTCTTCTCATAATACATGGTACTAACAGGTAACCTCTGCTTCACATACAGAGCCTCAACAAAACCCTATGCTGTCAGATCTCTTACATATTTGTAATTCCAATGGTAGCATAAAAACCTAATTGAGGGATGTCAGTCTATTTTTTAACATATACAAATCTCTCTCCCCAACATGTTCAGTTTAACAGAGAACACTGCTCCTACAAAACTGTCACGCAAAAAAAAAAAAAAAAACACTTCTCTTACCCTATTCAAACATAATTTGGATGCCTGGATGTGAAACCATAAATTCAGCCCTCCCCAGCTTAGTACTGATCTCCATTACAGAAAGGGAAAACAAGTGAATGTGTCAACATGTCCTTATTCTGTCCCTTCTGGGTAATTCATACACAAATATAAGGACTAAATAAACTACCATGGGAATGTAAGGTTAGGCAAGGCTTAAAATCCTTACAGATTAAACATCTAATTAAGTAACTATGAACTTACTCTGGGAACAGGGAGGAGTTTGTGGCTTGCCATATGTATGAATGCCATTAAGCAGGAATACTGGATGTTACACTTGTGCAGTACAAGCCTATACAGCACACATGGCCAGAGTGTGCATGTATGAGCAGGAGGATTCAACATGTGCTGCTACACCTCCAGCAGTAACAGAATGCTCTGGCTCTTGTCATTGGGTAATAGATGGACCAATAGCAAAAGGGCTGCAGGGCTCTTGCCTTGCCCAAGAATGCCTGGCTCAAAACCCACAGAATTAATGAGCTAGCTCAGTGCAGGTAAAGGAACCATAAGGTAAGGACTTGTGAATAGAAAAAAAATAGGAGTAATTAACTGTTAGAAGCAATAGCAAGAAATGGACTGAGTAAAGTATTAACCAGCAGATATATAGAGACATCCCAAAACAAGCAAAAATACTGCTGCAGAAAAGGGATGAAAAAGTGCTGACAGGTAAAACAGCTTGACTCTGTTGTGTCTTTCGGCTTTTCCCGGTTAGGGGTCACCACAGCGGAACTCCAATCCGCTAATGATTGGCAGTTGATATTTACGTGCCGAGTTGCCAGCCCTGATGCACAACCTTCAACAAAGGTATGCCCATTCACGCATGACTCCACGCAGAAGACGCTCTAGCTGAGAATCGAACCGGACAGCGTCTTACTGTGAGGCAACACCGCTACCGTAGCACCACCACCACGGATAACTTTCGAAAAAGAACTGCCAAAGAAAAGGACTTAACTGCAGAACTGACAAAAATAACAGTGAAACAAAACCTTTTGGATTCACCAGACAAGAATATTATGACTGGGAAAATGGAAGAAGTTTTTTGGAACAAACTGAAAACACAGCAAAGAGTGACAGGGTTAAGAACATTTCAATGGGACTCCAAGAACATCACAAAGATAAAAGTGCACTATGGAGAACACATGACCATTCAAGAGTTACTGTACAGACCATTACACTTTCTGTTGCCTTAGTCAATGTGCCAAAAGTTTTGAGCTCTGGAATTATCCCCAAAAAACAGATGCTTAGCAGAAACCTTTCTAAACTCATGCATATTATCCAGTACTCCCTTATTTTCTTTAGCACTCGGCAAATGTGCCTCTGCTTGTTCTGTGAGATTCCCATTATACTGTAATAACCTTTGTCAGCCTCTTTAAAAATTATTAACTTCTTTACCATATTTCTATCATATTTTTCAACTCTACTTTAATTTTCTCACACACTAGCTATAACTTCTGAAATATTTTCTATATTCCCTAATAACTCCAGAATAATTTCCACTACCCACTACTAGCACCAGTGTCTCATCTTTATTTCATTGCCCTGCATTTTTATCTTGGTAACTGTTGGTGCATGATCTAAAATAGTTATTAGATGTGGGTCAAAGTTCTCAATTAAATGTACAAGTTTCTGTGAAATAAAATTTCTGTCTAGTCTACACCAGTTATTGTACTTTAAGGAAAAATATGTAAATTCTTTCAGAGTTCCTACTACTGAATTCATGTCTTCCATAGCAAATATCTTCATAACTTCTCTCACAAATCTACATTCTTTTGTTTTATTTTCCCTTCAAGGCCCTCCAGATACATCCTCACTGTTGCAAATAAAATTCCAGTTTCCACCTATAAGTAATATTCACTGCTGAAAGCTGATTATTTCTCCCAAAATTGTTTTAAGCTCCATAACAGCAGTTGTAGGTGGAATATAAATGCATGTCAGCATAATCCTCATCCTTTGCCAGTAGCCCGTTAGTACTACAAATATGCCATCACCATCATTATTTTCGCTCTTCTATCACTATTGGAGCTACTCTTACAATTAATATAAGTACTCTGTTTCTTTTGTCCCCAATATTCTGCTAAATATCCATCCTGAAATGTATATCCTTAATTCTTTCCAAATGTGTCATCCTGTAGCACTGCTATTTTCAGTTGTGTTTCTTAATATAATTATTCTTTTCTTTCTGTTGATACCTGCGAAACCTTTCACATTCCAAGATGACGCAGAATGTGTTGCCATTATGATGTCATTATTCCCACCTATTACATAGGAAAGCTTTTTTAAATGTCTATTTCCAGCTTTTGTTATACATGCACCCACTGCTGTTTGGTGGGTTAATCATTTATACAGTTTTTCCTTATGATGAATACTAGAATCTAGGTCATATTTTACAAGACTTTCTGTTTTAATTAAAAACCCTCAAACCAGGAAAAAAAGAGCTTGTTTTCATTGGAATAGAACAGAAACAAATGCAGTCCTCAACTCCTGGCTTCTAAAGACAAACATTTACTGCTAAAGAAAAACTTTTCATTATATTCAACATTCTCTTATTTACCTGTTTCCACTTAAAGCTTATTAGATTAAGCCAAGGGTCTTAACCCAGACATTCACTTATGCAAAAGTGAGAGAAAATATATCAGCTCTGCATATTACAATCTGTGTACTTTTGCACTCCAAACCCCACCTCAACAACCCAAGACTACAGCCTATTAACTTAAACTTCCTTTTCCCTAGCCTTTTTTCTCTTTGCATTGTAATTTTCTATTTCAGTAGGCCATGGTATAATAATAGCATCTTCGTTTCATCTTGTTGGAGTTAGTTTATGCTGTGCAACTTTGCTCTTGTTTGGAGCATACCGCTAAAAAAGCCGGTTCTAATTTATACTATTTTACCTATTGTATAAGATCTATATATAAATACAATTTAAGTATTCTTTTAAATGGCAAAGGTTTATGATGTCCCTTAAAGTTTCGGACTATCAAAAGTGTTTTGTTAACTTTGTTTTTTTGTCCGCTCTTCTAATTTTGAAGGGTACATAGAATGTCATTAGATATATATATATTGTTAATGTTATTATAGCTTTAAATCTTTTGGAGTGTGACCATTTTAGCTTAATTGATTTTAATTGACCGTAGGTAAAGGTATATAACGTGAATTAATTGGTTTTCAAAATGTCTGAAGAAGGAAAAGTACTAGCTTTTCCGAAAGCGCTTATTAAATTGTTTATGTTCTTTTTATTTGCTGTCTCAGTTTTTCGCCCGCTATTTGTGTTTATTTGACAGTTTTTAGTTTTCTTTTGTAGTTTATGCTTCTTAAGACAGAAGTGGCGAACTTCATGATACCCATGCAGATGGACAATATAGTTACGACTGCTGAATCCTACACAAATGCACTCTATAAGCACTTACAAGAGTGCATGGAGTGTGCTATCCCAAACAGAATTAAGATGCTATCCTCCAAAAAAAGGAAGCCAATCTGGTGGTCCTCTGCCATAAACAAACTCTACTCTCACAGGGGTGAGGCTTATAGAAAGGCAGGAATTGAGCAAATTATGTAATGCTGGACTGACAGTTGTAAAGAAAGAAAATATATACAACGTATAATGAAAGCAAAAAAAAATGTTAATGTGGTTTGTTTTCTTTTCTGTCAATGTACGTTTGCCTGTGTCTTAAATGATAATTTAATAAAGTGTTTTGTGTCATGAATGTGAGAAACTTTTAATTTTAAGAAAAGAAGTTATGTACTCACCATAACATTCTATGTTTGTTGTCCAATATCTCGGCCTTATACTAAAGCTCGAGAGCTCTTTACTGGCTGGAGGCTGCACTCTATTCCATGAAGCCTAGTGGCAGATACCCAAATCTCGTTTGGTAAGCTAACAACACTAGAACAACATGAGACTGTGTAATGTAGAAAAAAATTACACACATAACTATATAAAACTATATACACATATGTACAACAAAAAAGGCACAAATCTTAAAGGACCCCAGAACACAAGAGGGGAACAAGATATTGGGCCAAAAGACTCCCGCAAATCATCCAGGAAGGAGGGAGGAATGCAAGAATGAAGGCGAAATACTGGACAACAAACATGGAAAGTTATGGTGAGTACATAACTTCTTTATGTTATGTTGTCCCATCTCGCCTTCATTCTGCTGGTTGGGACAGCATCCCCAGCACCTACTTTCTTGGGTGGCTCAAGGGAATAAACTCTTCAGAACAGTGGAACCAAAGGAAGCCCTGTTCTGGGAGGCTACATCTACTTTGTAATGAGTAATAAAGGTATGAGGGTTAACTCATGTGGCTGCAGCACAAATGGAATCCAAAGGTAGTCTGGCTTGAAAAGCAGTGGAGGTAGACACAGCTCTAGTAGAGTGTCCTTGAATTTTACTTGGAAGGTGCTTGTGTTGAGAGCTATAAGTGATTGCGTTTGTAAGCCATTTAGACAATGTAACCATAGAAACTGGGACTCCTTTTCTGTTTTCCGCAAAGGATACAAATATAGCTGGTCAGATTTCCTGAAATAATTTGTTCTATGCAGATAAAAATGTAGCTGTCTATGTACGTTCAGCTGATGGAGTTTATATTCTGCCTTGTTGCCATAATTTGGGAAAAATACTGGTAACTCAATGGATTGATTCAGACTGGCTTCAGAACATACCTTAGGTAAGAAGGAGGGATTTGTTCTGAGGGAGACTCTGTCTTTGTGGAAGACCAAGTAAGGAGGATGAATAGACAAAGCTTGTAATTCAGAAATTCTTCTAGCTGAAGTAATGGATACTAGAAAGAAGTCTTCCAAGATAAAAACTTTAAGGGACAAGAAGAAGCTAGCTCAAAGGGAGGCAATATCAAGGACACTAATACCAAATTTAGATCCCACGGTGATGGAGATTCTTTTATAGGAGGCCTTAGGAGGAATGTGCCCCTCAAAAAAAGCTTTAAACAGTCTGAGACACATAATATTTGAACCCTTGATGCCTATGTGAAAGTTAGAAATAGCAGCCAGCTGAACCCGAAGAGTAACTGCTGCCACCCCTTGACTAAAAATTTCCGTCAGGAATTCCAGGATGGATGAAATGGGAGCTGTGCTGTGTGAGGGTCCAATTGTTTTTTGTTTGCCCAAAAAGAAAATCTCTTCTACTTACTCGCATAAAGTTTTCTTGTAGAGCTTCTGTGCGCAGACACTAAAATATGTCTCACTGCTGGGGATAATTCTGGAAGCCTGGCTAAGACTGGAAATGGAGTAACCAAGCTGTGAGCTGGAGAGTTTGGATTGAGGGATGGAGAGACCCGGACTGATGAGTCAAGAGATCCGGCACTGGGTCCAGGATCCAAGGATCCTCCTGTAGATAAGGCCATAGGAAGGGGAACCATTATCTGATGAGGCCAGTAAGGAGCAATGAGAATTATCTTGCAACTCAACAATTTTGCTTTCTGGATTACCTTCAGTATAAGGGGAAAAGGTGGGAAAGTATAGAGAAGTTCCAGGGGCCAATTGTGGACAAGTGTATCCCTAGGTGACTCCCCAGGTGGGGGGATTAGGGCAAAAAAGCTGCTGCATTTGGCACTGATGGACGTGACAAAAAGGTCGCAGCATGGCTGGCCCCATTTGCGAAAAATTTTGTTCGCAACTTCCTGTTTCAGGGACCACACGTGACATTAAGATTGCCCTGCTCAGCTTGTCTGCTATCACATTGGATTTCCCCGGAATATGCATCGCAGTGAGAAAGTGTTGAGAAGAGACTGCCCATTGCCAAACTCTCTGGGCTTCTCGACATAAGGGGTAGGATCTGGTTCCACCTTGTTTGCTGATATACCATACCACAGACATGTTGTCTGATTGAATTGCAATTGTCCCTGAAGGAAGCGAGTTTTGAAATGCCTGCAATGCCATGAGCACCGCTCTCATCTCCAGGACATTGATGTGCAGATGATATTCATGATCCTGTCAAGTCTCCTGGACAGTCTGTCCCAGATAATGCCCCCCCCCCCCATCTGGGAAGCGTCCGTGGTCACAGTCGCTACAGGTTGGGGGAGAACAAATGGTCTGCCTGTCACCTGTGTAGAATGGATCCACCAACAAAGATCTTTTTTGCATGTGTTGGTTATCAAAATTGTGTGTGACATCGGCAACTCCTGCAAGGACCACTGAGTGAAGAGAAGCCATTGTAGTATTCTCATGTGTAGACGGGCCAAGGGAACAAAGGTTATTGCTGCTGCCACTGCACCCAGAACATTGAGCACAAACCTGACTTGTACTTTCTTTTTCCTCAACAGGACTGATACCTGACAGTGTAATTCTAGGACTCTTTCTGCGGGCAGTTTTACTACCATGCTTTGTGAATTTAAATCTGCTCCTATAAAGGTAATACGTTGAGAAAGCAACAAGGCAGATTTTTCGAAATTGACTGTAATGCCTAACTCTGAGCAGAGATGAAGTGTAGTGTCCCTCGGCCTGATTAGTAGATGGTGGCAGTTAGGAGCCAGTCGTCTAAGTATGGAAACACCTGGAATCCTAGATGCCTCAGGTGAGCCATGACCACTGCCATACATTTGGTGAACACCCTGGGGGCTGTGGTAAGACCAAAGGGCAGGGCTCTGAATTGGTAATGACCGACTTACAGCCAGAAGTGTAGACATCTCCTGGAGCGCCTGTTTATTTTGACGTGATAGCACGCATCATGGAGATCTATCGAGCACATCTAATTGTCCTTTCCCAGAAAGGGAAGTATGGACTGAAGTGTTACTATCTGAAATTTCTCCTTTTTTACTGACTTTAGTGTGCTGAGGTCCAATATTGGTCTTCAGTCCCCTGTCTTTTTTGGTACTAAAAAGAATCTTAAGTAAATTCTGGATCCTGATTGGTCTGCAGGGACTTTTAGGATGGCCCTTTTTTCTAGCAACCTTTGGATTTCTAGGGATGCTTGATCCCTTTGATTGGGTGGTACATCTGGGATGGATTTTTGTGGATTGGGTGGATGAGAGAAGGGAATGATCGACTGCACCTATCTGTCTTTGGTGATGTCTTGCCAGGCTTCTGGGTACAGTGGTAGTCTCCCCCTGACTTCCTCTAGAGGTGGACAGGTGAGCCTCCTTTCAGGAGCACTGGAAGGGCCTACCAGAGAACATATTTCTATTGCCCTGGTTCTGCGGACCCCCTCTGCCACAAGGACGGCGTCCTCTATTATTTCCCCCCTCTGCCCCTGGGGGAAAATTCGCCACATGCATCAGACAAAGCTCCTTGTGATTTGCAAAACCATATCTGCTCTTCTGATCTTTGGGGTAAAGTTTTGGAAGAAAAAAACAGTCTAAGTAATAACTTTTACTCAGTCTGAGTCAGCAGAGAGGGATCTTGAAGCTTCAAGTGGCAAATAAGATCTGGGTATCTGCCGCTAGGCTTCATGGGATAGAGTGCAGCCTCGAGCCAGTAAAGAAATCTCGAGATTTAGTATAAGGCCGAGTTGGAACCGATGCTCGGTTCCAAACCCAACCAGCAAAATGAAGCCACGATGGGACAACATAACATCTATAATTTAAACTTTAGAATATATAAATATGAACATGGTTATCTCATTATCCACATTTCTGTCCTTGTCTGTGGATACTGAGATAACTTATCATCTATGATAACCAAGAAGGCCTACTGGTACCAAAAGAATGAAATTTATAGCACATTCACATGCAGTAGTTTTCTCAGAAATGTGCTATAAAATATCAAACTATTTCAGAGAAATAACCCTGCAGCAGCAAGGGCCATGAGAAAGCAAACATAGCCATTAACCTGCTCAATTCTGTGCAGTGCAATTCGTAAGTATATACACATTATGTGTTTTGGTTAAAATTAGTAAATACCAAAATCATAACCTTATATATTGGTTCATCATCAGAACTAAAAGTAACATTTCTTTCTCAAAAAGGTAATATTTTCTGTCAGGAAAAATATCACTAAAATAGTTGAGATAAATGCAGACTGACATTCACGCATAACAGATGCTGCAATATATAACAGATGCATTCTGACCATATTAGCTGATCTATGAAGTGGACAGTCCTTGATAGAACCTAGCCTGGGTAATCCCTTTTCCAGGAATAAAAAGTCAGCATAATTTGTTGGGAGGTAATGAACCACAGACAGCTGCAAGCCCATGTCAACACAAGTTGTGACATCACACACCAACTACACTAGTGATCATCTGTCCTGCCAACCAGTTTTTCCACTTACCCTTACAGAACACTTACTTGCAAATTAAGAATCTCTAGTGAGGACCTGCAACCTCATCAAAACCAAATGATGCAAAGACATGTATTTACCTTCTTGACTTATACAAGGGGGATTGGCCCAACAGAAGGGAATGAGGGACAGAATTTATGACCCATCAAGAAAGATCATCATTGTAATTCAACTATCAATGCAAAAATTAGGAGTTAAAGTACTTACCATAACTTGGTATTTGTGTTGTCCCACTGCAATCTTCCTCACCATTGGGTCCTTGGATCCAACATCGGATCCTAACTGGCTGTTCCAAAAGAGTGATGCTACAAGTCTCGAGCTCCTCCCACTCCCACAATGCCCTGCATTTCCTCTAACTATTCAGGTCGAGTTTACTGCCTCAGAAAAGGCAGAAAAAGGGTATGAAAACAACAACAAATATGAACATAATAATAACACTAACAATACCCTCAACTGGAATTCAAGATACAGATCCATGGAGCTCATATTCCTCTAGATACCTCTCGACTTCCTGGAAGGGAGAAGGTTGGGTGGGATGTGAAGAAGAATGAAATGGGACAACACAGATACCAAGTTATGATAAGTATATATGTCCTAAATATGATGTTGCCCCTTTCATTCTTCCTCACCACTGGGTCAGAGTCCCCAGCTACATGATTTCCCCGGGTGGTCCCTACGGAAGGATATGCAAGAGCACTGTGTTGCCAAAGGATGCTCTATCTCTGGAAACTATATTCAGTTTGTAATGGGAAACAAAGGTATGTGACTTAGACCAGGTTGCCACAGCACAGAATTCATTAATAGAAGTTGTAGCCGCAAAGGCCGAAGAAGCAGACATCGACCTAGTAGAGTAGGCCTTTGGTAAATGGGGTCATTGCAGACCTTTTAAGGAGTAAATGGTGGAAATGCAATTAGTGATCCATTTGGTTAGAGTTACTTTTGACACTGCTTGGCCTAACCTGCTGAAAGAAAAGGAGATGAATAGCTGTTCAGATTTTCTATGTTCTTTTGCCCTGTGCAGGTAGAAATGCAACTGTCTGTGAACATCAAGGAGATGCAGCATGTATTCCCCCTTGTTGGAATAGTTAGGAAAGAAAACTGGAAAGTGAATAGACTGGTTGATATTCTCTTCTGTGGCCACTTTATGAAGGCTATGTCCTCAAAGATGCTCTGTCTTTGAAAAAGGAAATATACAATGGTTTAGATGACAAGGCCTGTAGTTCTGACACCCTCTTGGCTGAAGTAATGGCCATAAGAAAAATGGTCTTCCAGACTAAAAACTTGATGTAACAGGAATCAGCTGGTTCAAAGGGGTCGCTGAGTGAGGCCTTGTAGAATAAGATTCAGATCCCAAGGCAGGGAAGTATCTTTAATAGGTGGCCTAAAAAGAAATATTCCTTTCATGAAGGCCTTGCATAACCTGGATGTTGAGATGAAACTTAGTGAATGTAAATCATCTGTGATGTGAAAATTAGCAATTGCTGCCAACTGTAACTTAATCGTAGAAAAACTAGCTCCAGCCTGAAAAAAGAGAACTTAGGAAAAGCAGAATAGCTGAAATGGGAGCTGAAAAAGGGTCAGTGTTCTGGTTTCATGGTTACACTGAAAATCTTTTCTATTTGCTATCATATACCTTTCTAGTAGAAGGTTTTTGAGAAGCAAGAATGATTTCTCAGATGGGGAGACCAGCCTGGACTTTCTTAAAATCAGTGCAAGTGGAGAAACCAAGTGGCTAATCTGAAGGATCTTTAAATTGGGGGACTGGTGATCGGACGGGTAAGAAATCAGATCCTGTCTGGGATCTAGTATCCATAGTGGATATTAAGTGTGAGACTGCAGGAAGGGGAACCATATCTGATGAGGCCAGAAAGAGGGATATGAGGATTAGTGTGCTCTTTAACCTACTGGCTTTCTGTAGGACTTTCGGTATTAACAGGACAGGAGGGTAGGCGCACAGAAGATCCTGAGGTCAATCGTGTATTGCAGCATCCCTGGGTGGTTCCCTGTTTGGGGGGGATCAGAGCAAAATACCTGCTAAATTTGGTGTTCAAGACAGCTGCAAAAAGGTCGCAGCAAGGTTGGCCCCATTGGCAAAATATTTGGTCCGCTACTGATTGACTCAGGGACCCCTCGTGTGGACTCGGGCTGGATCTGATGAATGTCTGCAAGAATGTTGGTCTCCCCGTGAATGTACACTGCAATAAGAAAGCAGTTTGAAGAGATCTCCAATTCCTACATTCTCATGGCCTCTCTGCATAATGGATATGAAACTGGTTCTCCCCTGCTTGTTGAGATACCAGACTACTGACATGTTGTCTGTATGAACTGCTATCATTCACAGAGGTAGGCAGTCTTGAAAGGCTTTCAATGTAAGGAGGACTGCTCTCATCTCCAGAACACTAATGTCAACTTGATCTCTGATGTGGAACACATGCCTTGGACCAATCTTTCTTCGAAATGCCCTCCTACCCCAATAAGAAAGCATCCGTGTTCACTGTGGCTATTAGGTAAGGGAGGAAGAAAGGTCTGCCTAGATGAAAATCCGGTAGCATCCAACAATGAAGATGCTGTCTGCAGACTGAAGTCGGTTTGTTATGAACAGTCAGAGGATGATACAGGATGGACCACTAGTGTCCAGTGAAGTACTCGCATAAAACACCTTGCCAATGATACTAGAAGTATGGCAGCTGACATGGAATCTAGAGCTCTTTGAATAAGTTCTGCTGGGGGTGCGGGCATATCGAGCAGAACTTGAACTTATTGTCTCATGGATGACAAACATTGCAATGTTAGACTTGCTACCTGTGTGATTGTGTTCAGTTGCATTCCTATAAACTCTTCATCTGCACAGGTGTCATATTCGACTTTGCCAAATGTATCGTGATCCCCAGGTGATTGAAGGTGTGCAACAGGTACTGCATCACTAACTCCAGCTGATGCCTTAATAGTGCTGTTAGGAGCCAATCGTCTAAGTATGGAAACACCTGGAATCACTGCAGTCTCGGGTGAGCTGCCACTACCAACATGCATTTGGTAATCACCCTGGGGAGCTGTGGTGAGTCCAAAGGGCAGTGCTCTGAATTGGCAATGACTGTCTGCCAGCCAGAAGAGCAAATGTCTCTTGAACCAAATGTCAATCTTTATGTCACAGTACGCATCCTGGATATCTATCGAGCACATCCAATCGTCCTTGCATAGTAATGGAAGAAAGGACTGAACCATCACCATACGAAACTTTGACTCCGTGACAAACAGATTTAGTCTGCTTAGGTCCAGTACAGGCCGCAGGTCCCCTGCCCTTTTTGGCAGCAAAAAGAAGCACAAATTAGTTCTGCATCCTTGTTCCACAGTTGGAACCCGATGGATGACTTTTCTCTAGAAGTTTTTGAACTTCTCTCATGGCATACTCCCTTCTGAGTGGGACATTGGGGAGTTTTCTTCTCGGGGGTGGGAGAGGAAGGAAAAAAGGAATGTAATAACCTCTAGAAATTATGTTTATCATCCAGATGTCATTTGTTAGTTTTGTCCAGGTGTCTAGGTGCAATGACAATCTGCCCCGACTGCCTCCAGAGTAGGACAGTCACGTAAGCACTTCAGGAGCACTGATATGGCTTGTCGAAGAAAGGTTCTCTGATGCCCTGATTGTATAGGATCTCCCTGCCGCTCAGGTGGCATCTCCCCATTACATCCTCATCCTCTGCCTCTGGATGAGGATTCTTGGTGAGAATCTGGAAAAGTACACAGAGACTTTCTGAACCACATTTGCTTCCCACTATGCTGGCTCCTCGAAAAAGGCCCCTGAGGGGAAGAAAACTTGACCCCTACAGCAGACAGGGTCTTTCCCTCATGCTCAATGCAGGTAAGTGTGTCCTTGACCATCTGCCCCGATTTGCCTTCAGAGAAGGACAAACAGGCAGCACTTCAGAAGTGCTGATAGGGCTTGTTGAAGAAAGATTCTCTGACACTCTGATTGTGTAGGATCCCCTCTGACAGACAGGTGGTGTCTCCCCATCAAATCCTTGTCCTCTGCCTCTGGATGTGGATTCTTCACAAGAATCCAGAAAATTACCCCGAAACTTTCTGAACCACATTTTCTTCCCGCTATGCTGGTTCCTTTAAAAAGGCCCCCTGCGGAGAAGAAAGCTTGATCCCTACAGCAGACAGGGTCTTTCCCTCTTGCTCAATGCATGTAAGTGTGTCCTTGACCAATGGTCTGAACAAGGAAGAACAACCGAAGGGGGCATTAGTAAAAGATGCCATAAAGGGATCCGCAAAGCCTCAACCAGGCATGTCTCCTGAGGGCTATGCCCGATCCTGCAGTTCGAGAGGTACCTTCAGCAGCATTGGAAATCAACCACATCGATGAGTTAGATAAAGATTTAAGAGTCAACAGCTGGGAAAAGACCTTGCTGAAGTTCTCCTCCAACATGCACTTAGACAAAGAATTTGATGAGCTCCTTGACCAAATCTCTTTGAAGACGTGTAGTGTAGTGAACAGTTTAGCGCTCTCAGCGTAAAGGTTGCTGAGACGTATATGTGCTTCCCACGTCTGTCCAAGCCCGGAGACTCCTTGTTTGGGGGATGGCCACAGGAGCTCTGCTCTGCTAGCTCCTTCTTTGTGGCAAATAACACTATCACGGCATCAACTGGAATACCTTTACTCTAGTGAGGACAATCTGACAGAGGGCACAGGAACTTGTTAGCGTGATTCGGTATAGGCTCCACAGTATCAGGTTCCTTCCAAGCACAGCGGAAGACCAAATCAATGTGTGTCTGCCAGCGGGGACACCCAAGTTGCAGATGGGCCTGTCCCCAACACCTCCAGCAAAAGCAATTCTTCAGAAGAAGGGGGTTGGGCAGACCATTTCCCTTGCGCTTTAGGATCTCTAGTCTAGGGGTTGGGCAGGCCATTTCCCTTGTGCTTTAGGATCTCTAGTCTAGGATACCTCTGAAGGAGATATTATCGGTTGGAGATTAGGGGAATCCTTCTCCCTCATCAAAATCAGTGTCGTCAGTCAAAGACTCCAAAGGGGAGTGTACGTCCTTCCTCTTGCACCTCCTCCACAGGAAAGTCAGAAGAGGACTTTCATATAGGAGAGCCGGAGGACTCCTTCAATGGGTTGACTGTGGACAGGACAACTGGGACCAAGGCTCAGATCACATGAGGACTGCATAGGTTCGGGGGAAGAGGAGATGCATCTCTAGGCCTACAGAATGCCCTCTCTGCCACCTTCTCAAAGCCAAAGAAGTAGGAGAGAAGGAAGACATCACCCCGGATTCATGGCCTTCAGACAACACTGGTCATGAGCTGTCAAGAGCCGAAGCCCCGAGGGGGAGAGACGGATATGACAAGGTCAGAGCCAAGACCACTCCCCCACAGCCAGCACATATGTCTCAAGTCCAAGACCCACTCTGCCTCAAGAGCATCGGAGCTGAGTTGGTCTGGGACACAGCCAAAGTCGAGGAAAGCACCATTCTTGGCTCCGACAAGGTCTCTCTCTCAAAGTATCCAGATCCTGGGATTCTGAAGTGGAATGTCAGATTGGAAGAGGAGTAGCAATAAGTGGTGACAGGGCTCTCATGGATCCAAAATGGAACAGAGGCATCAAAAGCCCCATCTCAATTTGAGCCTTGAGCAAACTCTGCATCATCCGATCCATGTTGGAACGGGAAAGTCTAGAGGACCTAGAGAAGACCGAAGAGTGGGTAGACCTCTCTGGAGATGGTGATTTCTCTCGTCTCGGCATATGGCTCCGAGTTCTTGGATCTGAAATCTTCAGACCTGAAGAAGACCTGTTCAGAGAAGGTAAACTCTGAATCAAAACCACCTCCGAAGGATCAGAGGGCACCCTAGGAACTGTAGTTATTGGCTCCAAAGTATGCTGGATCAGCGAAGGCATTACATCTGGCGAAAATAGCACCAGGTCCAAGGAGGTCCTCTGATCTGAAGGAGACCTGCTCTTTCTCAGATTCAACAGTAGCAGATCTGACAATTTTTGCTTTTTCTCAGCAACTAGAGTAGAAGCCCTAGAGGAGGCTGGAGGGGTCTGTTTCTTCAGTTCTTTGGAGATTCCAGGCTTGGTAGATCTTTGAACAGAAGAGAGCAAAAGCCCCTTCAAGATTAATTTATTGCAGTGATCCAGTAAAGTATGGGGACTGAAGGCCACACAAACATCACAGTCTTGTTCCAAGTGAGTACCACCCAAGCAATAAACGCATTTGTCATACGAGTCTGAATGTGGGATTTTGTGTTCGCAAAAGACATACTGTTTAAATCCGGTGGGTCTGTCCAACATAGTACAACACACACCGCGCGCGAGCGTGCACACACACACAAATACGCGCACACACACACACACACATACATGCACAGATATGTCAAGAAACCACACACAAGCACACCACTCTAATCATGAAAAATAATAATATCCAACAAATTAAAGATACTGAGAAAGTTTTTTTTTTTGTATAGAGAAGACAGAGAAAACAGTTATCAAGGAGGGAACTCGGGCCAACAGGGATACAGGAGGGAAAAAGGAGTGGAGAGGGAAAAACCACAAACCTAATGCCAATGATAACTTGAGAATAGGAGGGGAAAAGTTATTCTACAATGAAGCAGAAGATAAAGGATAGGAAATAATCACTGAAGTTTAAACATCTATCTGAAAGGTAGCTCAAGACCAGCAAAATCATGTCTAGCCAGGAAGGCGGTAAATGAGATCTGAGGATTTAGAGGAGTTGCAGAGCACTGTGGGAGTGGGAAGAGCTCGAGACTTGTAGCATCAGTCTTTTGGTATGGCCAGTTCAGATCCAAGGACCCAGTGAGGAAGAATGAAATTGACATCAGATCTTATATTATATCTATCTTTGGGAACCCTCCATAACAGACTCTAGGCTTTGCAGAATCTAGAGCAGTATCCACCACCTAGGCAGTAGGAGCTGCATGCACATGTCATAAGCACCCAGCTACCAACTCCTAGGCACTACAAGCAAAGGCTGATTCCTGAGAAGAAGACAAGAAAGTAGTGGGGAAGTTATCACTGAACAAAAGGTACCAAAAAATGATACGTAGAGCAGGCAAAACAGTAATGGAGGCAGCCCTTACAGAGTTGAAAAAAAGTGCTGCTCTGATGAAATAAGGCTAGTGTGAAGATAACAGTCTCAGGAGACTGAAACAATTACAGTCTTCTGGGAACAGACAGAAGATGACAGTCAAATGGCCATATACCTCTTTGGTCACAGGCAAGGTGGGTTTGCACTGGGGTCACCTCCATGACGAAGCAAATACCACTTACCAACTCATGCAGGCACAAGGGCTGAATCACTACATCTGAGTTGGAGTCAAGAACCTTGAGAAGACACTGCATAAAGGAAGGCACAGGGTGGCAGACTTAGTGAAGGTAGGTAAAGACTTGGGTAAAAAGCCCCAACTTTCAGTAAAAGAGAATACAGAATACCAAACAGATGAGATCATTAAAGCCATACTCAAACAGAAGGGTCTGAGTGGGTCACCCCCCCCTTCTCACCAACATGGGTACCTCTACCCCAAAGAGTACATGTACCCAGGGAGAAGAGAGCTCTAAATTTTTAAAAGTTTTGAAGAGTGTCAGATGCCATGTGCTTCCTCAAGCAGTAGAGTCAGCTGAAGTGTGAGTCTTGGCTAGTTATATGGTAGCCACATGAACACACTGACTGCCTGCTCCTAACATACATCAAAAGCATGGAAACAAACTTATCGGAAATTTAAGGATCAAGTTTAAAAGTGTTTAGCAACTAAAAAATGAATGGCAGGAGGAGTACGGAACTCAGTCCCATCCTAGCTTATGATGTCACAGCATGCACACTGAAATGCCTATGTCCTTCTGCTCACAAAATAAAGTAGATATGTAAGCCAAAACCTTAAAAAACACAGGTAGAAAGTACAGTTGTGTACACTTACCATAAATGTAGATGTTGGAGTAGATTCACTGTTGCAGTCATCACATTTGGGTTATCTGCCTGCAGGTAGCCCTCAGCCGGCCTGAATATCAGAGTCTTGAGATTTCTGTGTGAGATGCTGTCACTTCTTCCATGACGTCAGGTCGTGAGGGGTATAAAACATGCAGCTGACACCATTACACCAGTTTTTCTTGCCCCAGATGTCAGGTGCCCCCAAAACAGGAAGCAATTACATGGTATGTAATACCCCCAGCAAAAAACAAATACCAATGATATATGGTATGCCAGACAAAAAGGATAGGAAAGAAATCAAGAGAAGTCAGGGGGCTGGAGGGAGGGTAACCAGGACTGCAACAGTGAATACACTCGAACATCTACATTTATGGTAAGTGTACACAACTGTACTATGTTCTTCGTGTTTCATTGTTGGAGTCTTCACATTTGGGTTGATTTCCAAAGCTAAGGAAGGGTGGAGGTAGTTATGAAGCACTAGGGCTGGCAATCAGGCCCTGTAAGACTGCTGTGGCAAATCCAGCTCTGGATTTAGAAAATATAGGCAAGTGGTAGTGTTTGGTGAAAGTATGTACAGAGCTCCAGGTAGCAGCTTCCAGGATGTCCCTGGTAGGGACTCCCCTGATAAATGCTGTAGAGGTAGATGTAGCCCTAGTGGAATGAGTCTGATGCCCTGTGGGGTAGGTTTCACATGTTGCTTGTAATAGAAATGGATGCAGTGTGCTATCCATTTAGAAATGGTTTGCTTTGAAATGACCTTTCCCTCTGCCCCTGCAGCAAAGCTGACTAGCAGTTGGTCAGATTTTCTGAGAGGTTTAGTCCTGTCCAGATAGATCCTAAGCTGCATGTGCACGTCCAGGGAATGCAGGATCCTTTCCCCTTTATTCTGAGGATTAGGAAAAAAAGGTTGGCAAATGAATGGACTGGTTTAAAGCCACACTAGACAGCACCTTGGGCATAAAGGATGGGCTAGTCCTGAGGGAAACCCTGTCTGCATGGAAGATAATGAAGGGCCTGCAATTCAGACACTCTTCTTGCTGAAGTGATGGCTAGAAGTAAAGCTGTTTTCCATGAGAGGAATCTGAACTTTGCTGTGGCTGCAGGTTCAAAGGACGGAAGTGTGAGCTTTTCTAATACAAAGTTAAGATCCCTGGCTGGTGTGGGAGCTCTCCTGGGGCGTCTTATTTTTGGCTCCTCTCAGGAACTGTTTTACCAGAGGATGAGAGAAGAGGGGTGGCTCAGTATTATAATGAGCTGAGATGGCAGAAGCATAGATCTTAATTGAAGAGAAGGACAGGCCTTTGTGGAGCATTTCTGTTAAGTAATCTAGTATATGAGGTAAGCTGGGCGCAGTTGTGCCCATTCCCTGAGACTGGCTCCAGGAACAGTATCTTTTCCATTTTTCCAAATATGACTTTCTAGTACTAGGCCTTCTTGCCTCAAGAATGACATCCAGCACCTGGCTTACTGAGGTTTGCTGGTGTTGAATTCAGGGGATTAGCCAGGCTGCAAGGTTCAGGGTCTGTAGCTGAGGGTGCAGAATCTGGCTTCTTGCTGGGACAGCAGGGAAGGAGTCTGAGGCAGGTCCCATGGTTGTAGCACTGTTATGCTCCGCAAACGAGGGTAACAGTGCTGGAGTGGCCAGTCTGGCGCAATCAGGATTGTCCTTGGCTTGTCCTATTTGATTTTAGTAGAACCTTCGAGAAGAGTGGCAGAGGAGGAAAGGCGCAGACTGAGAGGCTTTCCCAGGTGAAGGACAGGGCATCCACTTTCCAAGCTTGGCTGTGGGGAGTTCTGGTGCAATATTTGCTCAACTGATAGTTCTGAGGAGAAGCAAAAAGGTCCACCTCTGGTGCCCCCACCTGTTCCTCAAAAGCTTGAATATGTTGGGTTCCAGTTTCCACTCGTGTGGATCCATGAGATTTCTGCTTAAGTCTGCCAGTGAATTTAGTCTGCCTGGCAGGAATTGAGCTTGTAAGTGCACTTGGTTGCTCAAGGCCGTGTTCCACAGAGCCATGGCTAGTCTGCAAAGTGGGTAGGAATGGGTTCCCCCCTGCTTGTTTATGTACCGCATAACTGTGGTGTTGTCTATCTTTACCAATAGTTGTCCTGGAAGAATAAGGCCCTTGAAGGCTGTCAAAGCATTCTGCACAGCTAACATTTCTTTTTGATTGATATGCAGGTGCATTTGCTTTGGGCTCCATTTGCCCTGAATGCACTGCCTTGCCATGTGAGCCCCATGCATAGTCTGATGCGTCTGTTGTTAGAGTTTGGGCAGCAGGGGTAGAATGGAAGGGAGTCCCTTGTTGTAGTTGCAGAGCTCTGCCCACCAAAGGAACTCTGTCCATAGGCAAGGAAGGATAGGAATCATTGTTTCCAGGTCCTGAGAATGTTGACACCAGAGACTTTTTAGGTACCATTGAAGTTTCCTCATATGCAGTCTTGCATATGGAATTAGTAGAATGCAAGAGGCCATGAACCCTAGGGCTTGCAATATTTTTCTTGCAGATAGCCGGGTTTTGTTGGCCAGTAGATTGAAATAGTTTGTCAAATAAATTTGTTTCTCTGGAGTGAGGAATGCCATCTGGGAAGTTGTGTTCAAGCTTGCTCCCAGGAATACAATCTGTTGGCTGGGTACCAGTTGTGATTTCTTTTTGTTGATGGTTTACCCCAGTAAAGTGAGGTCTCTTTACAAATGCCAGGTGCTGAAGTAGCAATTTTTGACTGTCAGCATGAATCAGGCAATCGTCCAAGTATGGGTACATTTGAATTCCTCTCTGCCTGCAATATGCAATGGCTGGAGCTAGGCACTTTGTGAATACTGTAGGCACAGTAGATAAGCCAAAGGGAAGTGCAGAGAACTGATAGTGCATAGATCCTGCTCTGAAGCGTAGGCATTTTCTGCAAGATTCCCTTATGAGAATGTTCCAATAAGCTTCTTTTAAATCTAGGGTTGCTAGCCAGGAGTCCTTGGCTAGCATAGGAAGCAACTGTTAACATTTTGAATTTTGGAACCACCAAAAAGGTGTTGAGAATAGACAGATCCAGGATAGGATGCCAAGAGTTTTCTTTTCTGGGGATCAGAAACAGCCTGGAGTAAAAACCTTGTCCCCTTTGTTCTGCTGGGACAGGTTGAATAGCCTTGATACTGAAAAGAGAAAGTACTTGCTTTTGGGCTTCTGCCCACTGGTTTGATCTGGCCATCTGCTTATGGATGGGAGTGAGTGGAATTGGAATCTGTATCCCTGGGAAACAATGTTTAAGACCCATTTGTCTTGGGTAATGTATTGCCAATTTTTGGCATGCAGTGCAAGTTTTCCTCCTAAAGGTGCAAGTACTTGGGCAAGGCTTGGAAGACTAGGAAATACTAAAGTAAAATACACTGGAATGCAACACAAGCACGCTGTAGATGGTGTAATAGTCTTCTTTTATTTCATTCTGGTACCTCGGCCTTCGCCTTCTCAAGGAATACATTCATCCTACGTACCACCACACCTTTTATATCCATTACAAAGTCAAATTGACATAATTAATTGCAATCAAACAATTTAACAACCACTTAATGAACCCACCCTTATAATCACCAAAAGTGCATTATTTTTAACTTCAAAAATGTACTATTAAACATTGAGTATAGAAATACTTTATGTAATTTATCACCTATAATGTTATAAATACCATTCCCTTCCAAACCTTTAAATAATTTTATATATGGAAAATATTATAAAAATATTATATACACAACTTTACTTTATAAATTTTTATTTTAATGAACACTAAATATCTGAATAAACTCTTATATTATATTATATACCCAGCTATGATTATCCTGAAAATCTTAAATTACTTTTAATACAATGGTTCAATGTTTCAATGTTCATACCATTTGGGAAGTGAGTTTTATAATTCAAAATGAATCTGGATTCCACTTCTAATAATCTATTATGAAATCCTGCATCATCACCCTTTGTATTAAAAGTAATTTAAGAGTTTTTTGAAGGGCAATGCCTACTGAATCTAGGTGGCTGTACTTTTAAGAAATCCTTACCAGTTTGCATAGATTTAGCTTTCTCCTCCATTCTTTTGAGAACTTATTATATTACCAAATAAACGCTCTTGACTTAATGGTGCATCCAGTAAACATGATCTGGCAAGTTTTGTTCCTTAAGCCAAGCATGTCTTCTAACAACAGACCCAGTAACAGCAGCCCTGCAAGATGCTTCTAAAGCATCAAACCCACATTGCAAAGTATGTTTACCAACTTTGTTAGCAGAATGCATTAACTCTAGTAAATCTTTGTGTTCTGCACAATCAGGAATCAACAACATTTTTTGTTTAATTAGCTCCATAATATGCTGCTGATACTTTAACATATGAAACTGGCAATTTAAAGCCCTAATGGCAAGCGTAGCAGAGGTGTATACCTTTTTCCCCCCATCTATCTAATGCCCTGGAATCCCTATCCGAAGGGGTAGGATTTTTGACAGTTGGAGACTTAATGCCTTTAGGTCCTGGGAAATGGTCTCTGGATCTGCAGTAGGATTCCTAAAAAGGAATTTGTGGCAGTCAGGCACACTATAGTACCTTGTCTGGTTTCCTGGAAGCTGAAGGCAAGGTATCAGGGGTAAGGCTGGATTCCAGGCAGACATCATCTACAATTTCCATAACAGGAGGGATAGCTAGAGGCCTGTGCTGAGGCAAGCTTAAAAATTCCCAGAGTTTCTTTTTGGACTGGGAGTAGTCCTGGCTCTCCCAGCGGAAATGTTCTCTAAGGGTATGCAGGGTTTCACCAAAGGAAAAATCCTCTGGAGGGAAAGCAGAGGGAATGGAATCCTCTGCATCAGAATTCTCAGGTAGATAAGTGTATATCTTGGAAATCAGAAGGATCAGAGTAATCAGATTCCTGATCAGAAGAATCAGAAGGAAAATCCGTTCTGGACCTTTTTGAGGGGGAAGGCTGACTTCCCCTAATTAAAGTAATGAGGTCCTCAGCCATTTGAATCATTTGTTTTTGTGGCATGTGGGCCTTAGAATGCGCTTTGTTCGGTTTCCTAGGCGTAGTGCGAACTTTAGGCCTGAGAAATTCGGTATTTATGGTTTGAAAGGAAGTCGTCGGTTTAATATGAAGAGCGGAAGAGGTAGCGTCGTCAGCCTTGTACCTATGCTGTCTGTATCCTTTCGTTTTTTTGGAAGATCGGTAGTCAGATGGCTTATCGAAGACATTTTGGAGTATGGAAATCGAGAGCAAAAGAACTTAGCTACAAAAATAGCCCGACGATGAATAGTTCGGGCATTGAACAAGGCACAAAACCGACAGCAAGGGACGTCATGGTTTGGGCCTAAACAGGTGACGCAGTAAGAATGAAAATCTCTGTGAGGTATTTGCTTTCCACAGACAAGACTATTATTAATTTTTTCTGACATCAGTTAGAGCAAGAAAAAAATGGATCCCCAACGGGGTACTTATCTTTTAGAAGACTTCAGGTCTGAAACTCGAAAAATGAAAATTTCAGGAGTCAGCCGACCGGCACTTGTGAACTGCTCCTGCTTCGAGCACCGCACGGCAAAAAAAAAAAAAACTGATGTAATGCCGTCGGCTGCATGTTTTATACCCCTGACGACCTGAGGTCATGGAAGAAGCAACAGCATCCGACGCAGAAATCCCAAGACTCTGGTATTCATGCCGGCTGAAGGCTACCTGCAGGTGGATAACCCAAATGTGATGACTGCTACAATGAAACACTAAGAACATCTACACTGTGGTAGATGTTCTTATATGAATCATTTACTGAAACTTTACAGCAATTGTAAAAACAATTTTCCCATTAATCAAATTACCACACTATTGCAATATTTCCCAATAAAATCAGCAAATTTCCTTGTTCTAGAAAAATTCTGTAGGCTGTCAAGACTCACCTCAGTACCAATATTCCACCTTAATGCAAGATATCTGGCTTGAGATGAGAATCATAATCCCAAGCCTCTTACCTTGACCTTATATGAGATCACAGGCCAGGGTATGATGAGTCTGCAGAAAGAACCTATGACAGAGAAAAGAACTGTTGTTCCCTCATTTCTTTAAAAATCTATTCACCATATTAGTTTCTTCACAAAGAAGGATGAACAGGATCTTCTTTATCAATATTTTTTCTCGGTGCTATTTGCCTCCCCGACCTGCTTACCATTCCCTCCTATGAGTCTTGGCCTATCATGTCTGTATCAGTGACAACAATGCTACAGACTCAGGCAACAGCCTACTGGTGGAAGCCATCAATCCAGCAGGTATGAAGGACATTTGGTGTTGTGGAACTACAAAGACAATCAGCCTTCTGTGATGCCCCACTCCAACAGATGAACTGGATTACCAGACTAAGGGTTCCTCATGGAAGAGTTGAATTTACCATCAATCTTATTAATTCAGACAATCACAGAATTTAAGACCTGTTCCCAACTCTAAGTCATTGACATGAGCACCCCTATATATCATCACTGAGGGCATGCTGCAGTTTTCCTATGCTTATGCATGTCATGTACTAATTAATAAAGCTACCATCAATGGCTTAGAAGCTTAAGACTCCAACATCAGACCCCAGTCCTGGTTGCTTCTGATGCTGTGAAACCCTTTGCTTGCATGCTGGTGATCACCCAATTAGCAGCACATCTCCTTTCCCCTGGGGTGGGCAAGCTGGCTACTCACTTCCAGCCCCTCCCCCCTTCGGGCTAGTCTAGTTCCTGAGTCACTAATCAAACTAACGTTTTCTGGATTGTAGTCAGAGTTTTATACACCACAGAGTGGGGCTGCTTGAAGAATAAGGCAACTGCATAATCTGAAAACTTCTCAAGTAATGTTGAAATCATCTCACATGAAATCATACATGCTGCATCATCATATCTGTAGATAGTCTTGCTTTACCATTTATGAAAGGACAAGGCACGTTCTGAATTTTCTACAAATGTCCTTACCAGAGTAAGCTCAAGCCAGTAAAAGAAAATTTCAATTTAATGGTGTGTGTGTATATATATATATATATATATATATATATATATATATATATATATATATATATATATATATATATATGCATGCCCTTCTTAAGGAAGCTATGAAATTAAAACGAGTAGTGGAATTAAAGAATACAAAGGATGGGCATAAAAAAATTCTAGAGTGGTGTATTATTAACAAGAATTTGCTGCTTAACCACAAAACAGAAAAAGTGGGAAACTACAAAGGCCAAGTGGTCTTTACCTGCTGACAGACTGCAGACAATTAAGAGCTCCCAAGGCAGTGACAGCAGAAATGTGCACCCTGGTGTACGTCATGCAAGCCACTGTGTACACTTTCTAATAAGTCTTGGGGACATAGAAACACAAGAACAACATTAGGCAAGGGATCACAGGAGCCATGACAGCCAGACATAAAACACCTTTAAGTACAAACACTTAAAAAGCTCTTTAGCCTATTAAAAATCATTGGGGCCTTTCCAGATGAATGTGCCTGGATTTGCACTTACCAAGGAAGGTGCTGTATTTAATGACTGGCCTGCCAACGGAAGAGTTCAGTGATGACTTCTTTGGGTTTTGAAGATACTCCTTTGGAAATTAACTAGGTCTCATAGAAGTATTTCCTGACTATGGTGAAAATGTGATAGAATGAGAGAGAGTTTTTCAAACTACTCAGATCACAGACGAAAAGGGTCAACAAATAACAGAAATGTTACTTGATTCTCAAATAGGACTCTTATGACTGTATATGTCTGAAAAGGAGTACCAGTTAGGTGGGAATACCTTTCTTGCTAGCAACTACAATGTTGTTCTTTCTTGGATTTAGCTTGAAACCGTTTTCAGTGCACCAGTGTGGATGAGCAGATAAAAGTACCCAGCTTGCAGTCATCAACAAACTTTGTCAACCATACTTCTGGGATACTGGCTTGGATCCTTTATCAAATTCACATGCTCAATTCTTTCCAACTGTGTCTCCTGTAGCACTGCCAGGTCCACTTTGCATTTCTCAACATAATTCAATACTCTTTCAATTCTGCCTATACCCATGAGACCATTTACATTCCAAGATAACACAGCAAGTGTCACCATTATGAGAAGAGATCATCACTCCCATTCACCATATAAGACATCCTTTTCAAATCTCCAGCTCCCATCTCCATGCACCCCCCAATCTCTGACAGGTTTGATCAGCCATACAGCTCTCTCTTGTCCTTTCCACCTGAACCTATGACACCACACAGGATTCCTTATTTCAATGAAAACCTTCAAACAAAAACAAACAAACTAAATGCACGAACATTCCCAAAACCTATCACTTTAATACAAACACACTAAAGTATGTACATCCTCAATCAATGAAGTTCAACCCTCCTAACTGATACAACTGCCACAAATACATAGCTGCACACATAGGCATCATCTCTCACCCACACCAATAAATGTCCACTACAGTTTCACTCCCCGTACCTCTCCTAGGTGTGAACAACAACCTGCATACCTCCAGAAACACTAACTACAGGCCTCAAGGAAACCAATGCTCTGGCCTTTAACTGCCCTACAATCAGCCTGTCTCTATGGAAACACAAGAAAAAATATAGCCCTCAACTCTAGGCCTCCAAAGTCATGTTGAACATTTATTGTCAAAGGAAAACCTTTTATTACATTCAGTGTTCTCTTATTTACTTGTTTCCAATTAAAGCTTATTAGATTAAACTGCGGTGGTGGTGCTGTGGTAGCACTGTCGCCTCACAGTAAGACGTTGTGCTGTTCGATTCTTAGCTACAGCGTCTTCTGTGTGGAGACATGCGTGAATGGGCGTACCTTCATTGAAGGTTGTGCATCAGGGCTGGCAACTCGGCACGTAAAAATCTACTGCCAATCATTAGCGGACTGGAGTTCCGCTGTGGCGACCCCTAACCGGGAAAAGCCGAAAGACACAAGATTAAGCCAAAGGTCTTAATCCAGTCGCCTATGCAAAAGGAAAATATATCAACTTTATATATATTATAACCTGTGTACTTTTACACACCATCCCACACTTCAACTACCCAAGATTACAGCTTAACTTGGATGTGCTTTTGGCCAGATTGTTTTCTCTTTCTGCATTGTAATGCTTAAATTTCTTAATACCAAAAAAGAAAAAAAAGGTGTCCATTTACTTTAAGATCTTTATCACATAGAATATCTGAAATTATTTTACTATAGAACACAATTTATATCATGAAAAGTTTTACAGAAATACTGTTAAGAACAGATATTGTTTTACTTACAATTACCTTATTCCATCCACTACCATTCCCCTTAGTGTCCTTCCAAACATTAATGGCATGAGGTGGGGCAAAAGCCTTTCAGTCCGCCATAAGTTAAAGTCAACAAAAGCACATTCTTTCTACTTTTTTATCACACAGCCATATTTCACAAATGACAGTGATGCTTTGTAATCTCACATTTATTCACTAATTTCTGTGCTGCTGGTCTTCATCCCTCAACTCCAGACTCTGGTTCAAATCCAAGGTACTCCCGAATTTTCTAGTCAGCTCCTGTACTTTTCTCTGTCTTTCAAGCATTTTCCTTTGGAACAATGGAAAATACTTCACTGGTAAAGTCTCTCTATGAGCTTTATTATCAGAAGAATGTGAAGAAGGTCCCCTTCTACTTGATGGATCACTTTTTGTTAAACTACTGTATTTCCTCCTTAGCTAGTTCTGCATCAAAAGAGGAGTATGATCCTCCAAGAAAAAAAATATTCTGCAGATAGCTGGATACAGCAGCTTGAATCTCACACATGCTTCTCAACATTCAATGATTGCTGGTTTGACGATGGGAAGTACTACCAGCCATGTCAGGAGAAGGAGGGCAGTGGATGTACAACTTATGCCAGCACAGCTAGTTGGAATTTTACAAATAATTACATGTCGTTTGTACATCAGATTGATTTGTACAGATGCTTATGCTGAAAATGTATTTGTGAGGTTTGCTTGTATTAAAATGTATCAACAGTGTGCCCTGCTGGAAGGAAAAGAAATGTACATGTATTATTGTAACTCAAAAAGAAGTTATGTACTCACCATAATGTTCCATCTGAGTTGTCGTACTTCATTTGTCTTCAACTTGTGGGTACTTGGATCCGACTCGGCTGCATTTTCCAGCATCTAATCTGAGCTCCAAACTCCTCCCCTACTCAAAATGCCCCTGTCTCCCTCCGCCTTCCAGATCGAGTTTGCTGCTATCCATAGCATCCCAACCTGACCCAAGACCTTATCCCATAACAACAGGTCTCCAGCAGCATTAAGAAAGGAACAAAAGTTTGCCAAAGTGCTGACTATGTCTCTTCTGGCCAGACCACCACACAGCCCACATAAGCAGGATAAAAGGAGGGAGGGATAGTTGAAGACAAATGAACAGCAACAACTCAGATGGAACGTTATGATGAGTACATAACTTCTTTATCTGAAGAAGTTGTCATTTGCTCCTCAACCTGTGGGAAAGGGTCCCTAGCTACCAAACACCTGGGAGGGCCTCATGGAAGGATATTCCAGAGCACGGTGGAGCCAAAGGATACCCTGTTCCTGGACACAATGTCCAACTTGTAGTGAGAAATGAAAGTATGCGAAGATGCCCAAATAGCTGCAGAGCAAATGTAATCCAATGAAATTCTGGACCAGAAGGCAGCTGAAGTAGCCACAGGTCTAGTAGAATGCATACGCCAGAATAATACACTGAGAAATCCAATGAGCAATGGTGACCTTCGATATAGGTTTCCCTAAAAAGGACTTGGAATAGGAAACAAAGAGTTGGTCAGACATACGGAAAGATTTTGTCCTATGCAAGTAAAAATGTAACTGTCTATGAACATCCAACAAGTGTCATTTGTACTCTTCCTTATTCTGAAAATTCGGAGAGAAAACAGGGAGACTGATTCCAAAGCCACTTTTGGAAGGAAAGAGGGGATAGTGTGCAAAGACACCCTATCCTTATGAAAGATCATATAAGGAGGTTTGACTGATAATACATGAAGCTCTGAAACCCTTTTGGCTGATGTAATGGCAGAAAAGCAGTTTTCCATGACAAGAACTGTAGATCCACCAAAGCGGCAGGCTCAAAAGGGGAAGAGACAAGAGCTTGCAGAACCAGAACAAGATCCCATGGGGGCACTGGATCCTTAATTGGTGGCCGAAGAAAAAAGGAACCCTTCAAAAAGGCTTTGCAAAGCTTAGAAGAAGCTAGAGAAGCCGTGTTATCACCTACATGAAAGTTAGATATAGCTGCCAGTTGGATCTTAACCATGCTGGAAAGACAGATTCATCACCCAGAGACTCCCTATGCTGTGGAACAAAATCCCGGTACATGTGAGGCAGAGCACCTCGCTGGCTTTGTTCAAGAGAAATCTTGACCAATGGATGGGAGATCGCAGATATACCCCAGGGATTATCTCAGTGTCACTGCTTGACAGAGGCACAGCAAAATAATGGGCATAGTATCCTCCAACCTAAAGGGGTGGCGAAAGCCACAAAACTCTGGGCTAGGCTTATAAATGCCCTTGGGCAGATAGCCTAGTATGAACCAATGAACCTATAAGAAGAACTAGTGCCTTGATGAAAAATGCTTGCCAAAAATTCTAGGACCACCAGAATTGGAGCAGTAAATGGATCTACATCACGCTGAGATGCCCAAATAGAAAAATGTTTCCACTTGCTGGAATAAACCTTCCTGGTAGAAGATTTATAAGCTGCAACTAATATCTTTTTGACAGATGAAGATAACCCAGGAGTCCTATCATGGGAACTGCAGCAGCCAAGAGGTGAGCTTCAGACTGCCCAGATCTGGGTGAGGAATCCCTGAGGGATAAGAGATGAGATCTGGAGCCGGATCTAATGTCCACGGGGGACAAACTACATGAGACCACAGGAAAAGGGAAATGAGGATGACTGAGTTCCCCAGCCTGTGAGTTTTCTGAAGGAATTTCAGGATCAGAGGGAGAGGAGGGGCCAAGCATGAACCAAAGCATATTTGGGGGCTTCCCCATGTGTGTGTGTGGGGGGTTCAGAGCGAAAAATTCGCTGCACTTTACGTTGGAAGGAGAGGCAAAGAGATTGCAGCAAGGCTGACCCCACTTTAGAAATATATGTTTTGCTACTGAATGATTCGTAAGGTGTTAGGATAGACCTGCTGAGTCTGTCTGCTAGAATGCTGGATATCCCCAGAATGTGCGTTGCCACCGGAAAATGGCCGATGGAGATCACCCACTCCCACACTCTCATGACTTCACAACACAGGAGATAAGACCTGGTTCCCCACTGCTTGTTGATGTAGCAGACTACAAACATACTGTCTGTGTGGATGGCAACTGTCCCTAGAGGAAGATTGGCATGGGAGAGCTTGCAACGCTAGCAGCACTGCCCTCATCTCCAGGACGCTGACATGCAATCGAGTCTCGAGGGAAGACAATGTGCTTTGGACTGTCCTTCCCAAGCAATGCCCTCCCACCTGAGTACAGAGGCATCTGTGCTCAGTGTGGTCAAAGGGGCAGGAAAAATAAAGGGATGACCCCAAAGAACATCCTGGGATCGAATCCAACACAGAAGAGAATCCCTGCATGTCCGAGATATGCAAATAGGGTGGGACAATGGAAGGTCTAAGCAGGGACCACTGAACCACAAGGGTTCACTGAAGTACCCTCATGTGCAACCAGGCCGTGGCCATGAAGGTGATCAGGGCCACCATGGACCCCAACACTTGTAAGACCAATTCTGCTGTCGGCGACTGAGCTTGAAGGAAACAAAAAAACACGATGTTTGAGGAACTGATGTCTGTCTGAGGGTAGAAAAACCATGGTCTGAATGGCGTCCAACCGAGCTCCAATCAAGTCCAGAACATGAATGGAGTCAGTAGGGACTTGTTGAGATTTATGGTTATGCCCAACTGGTGGGCTGTTTGGAGAAGGGAATCCCTGGCTTGGTAAAGTCGATGCCTGGAGGGGACAGAAAGGAGCCAATCGTCCTGGTAAGGGAAGCCCTGCAGCCGCAGGTTAGGCACTACAACTGCCATCACTTTGGTGGACACCTTGGGGGCTGTGGTGAGACCAAAGAGTAGCACTCTGAACTAGTAATGATTGGCCCGCAGCTGGAAGTAGAGAGAGAAGGCGTCTTGTCAGTAGTACCCGTCCTGAAGGTCGACTGAGTATATCCAGTTGTTCTCCTGCAGGAAGGGCAGGAGAGATTGGAGAGTGATCATCCGGGATTTTGTCTTGGCAACTGGCAGATTAAAAGTGGAAAGATCCAGAGTGGGTCTCAAGTCCCCCGTCTTCTTTGGCACTAAAAATTATCTAGAATAGATGCCTAATCTGAACTGGTTTGGGGTGGGGGGGGGGGGGGGCTGGATGATTTGCTTTTCTAGCAGCTTGGCAATTTCCAGTGCTGCCTCCTCCCTTTGCAAGGGTGAAATGTCCGGGCGGTACCTGGGAGGGGAAGGTGGTTGAATGAAGGGGAATGAATATCCTCTGGATATGATCTGCAACACCCAACAACTGTCGGTGATGGACTCCCAGGCCATTGGATGTAGAGAGAATCAGCTCCCGACTGCCTCCAGAGATGAGCAGCCGGGCAGCCCTTCAGGGGTGCTGCACAGGTATGTCCAAGAAAGAATCTAGAGACCCCTGATTCCTCGGACCCCCTCTGCCTCAGGGGCAGCGTCTGTCAAATATCCCTCTGCCTCTGTGGGAAGGCGAGTCCTTAGCATCCTGGGAATAGCCCCGAGTCTTACGGAACCACATCATCTTTGCCCCTCGCTGATTCCTGAGAAAGGTTTGTTGAGGGGTCGAGAAGCAGATTCCAACTGCAGATGGAGTCTTCCCATCTTTCTTGCTCTGGACTAGAGTGTCACATACTGACTTTCCAAAGAGAGTGGAACCGTCGTAAGGCGCGTTTGTAAAGGACGCCTTGCCTGGTAGCAATGCCTGCCCGGAGCAGCTCTAGCGGCACCCTCAGTAGCATGAGAGAGAAGCCGCATAGAACTGTTCGCAACTGAAGTGAGGGAGGCCATCCAGGAGGAGAAAACAAGAAGTTATGTACTCAACGTAACGTTCGATGTATGTAATCCATCTCGCCTTACATTCTTACCCGTTGGTTCGGAGTCAAACCTCGGCTCCGACTCGGCCATACTCTAGCTCGAAGTCTTCAATTGACTCATAGCTAAGAGGCACCCATCATGCAAAAGGTCTATTCCCCAGATCTTGTTTGCTGCAAGTGCACACACATACACACTGAGAAGAACAACAACCCCAACAGAAAGGACTACTGACACCTAGAGACTATACCTCCAGGTCCTCCAGGAGGGGGTAGGAGGGAGGGTTAGTAAGAATGTACGGCGAGATGGACTACATACATCGAACATTATGGTGAGTACATAACTTCTTGATGTTATGTAGTCCAATCTCGTCTTCATTCTTACCCGTGGGACAGTGTCCCTTGCACCTTGATCTTGGGTGGCTCAGTGAAAAATATTCTTGAGTACTGTAGAACCAAAGGAAGATCTGCCTCTAGAGACCAGATTTAATTTGTAGTGACTAATAAAGGTATGAGGTGAAGCGCATTTTGCTGCAGCACAAATATCACCCATAGACCTCCTAGCCTGAAATGCAGTTGAGGTAGCCACAGATCGTGTAGAATGAGCCTTCACTTTAAAGGATAATTCTTTGCCATTGGAAGCATAAATAAATGAGATGCAATCGGAGATCCAGCAAGGCAAGGTTACCTTAGAAACAGGAACCCCAAGTCTAGTGCCTGAAAACGAGACAAACATTTGATCCAATTTCCTGAAATCTTTTGTCCTATGTAAATAGAAATGCAATTGTCTATGAACATCTAGCTGATGAAACTTAAATTCTGCCTTCTTGGAGAATTCGGGAAAAAACACAGGCAACTCAATGAATTGGTTGATATTGACAACAGAGACAACCTTTGGAATAAAGGAAGGATTGGTTCTTAAAGAGACTATCTTTGTGAAACACCAAATAAGGTGGCTTAATCAATAATGCTTCGAGTACAGAGACCTGCCTAGCTAAAGTTATGGCTACCAAGAATACGGTCTTCCATGACAAGACTTTAATGTTACACATAGCTGCGGGCTCAAAGGGAGTTGAGGTGAGCTTCTGTAATACAAAACAGAGGTCCCATGGCATTACTGGATCAAAGACTGGAGGTCAGAGTAACAATGTCCCTTTCAGAAAAACCCTACAAAGTCTATGAGCCATAAGACTGGGCTCATCAGCAACATAAAATGTAGAAATCACTGCCAGTTGCACTTTAATGGTTGCTGCAGCTGACCCCTGACTAAACAGTTGAGAAAGAAATTCTAATATTGCTGAAATAGGCGCTGTATAAGGAGCAATATGTCTCTCACAGGCCCAAATAGAAAATCTCTTCCACTTACTGGAATAAATCTTCCTGGTAGAAAGCTTGTGGGAAGATGATAGAAAATGGACCACTTCCGGGGAAAAATCACGAAGCCTGACTAAGGACGGAACTGGAGCAGCCAAGCTGTCAACTTGAGGGTCTGGATGGAGGGATGGAACTGTCCTGACATATGAGTCAGCATATCTGGAGCTGGGTCCAGAATCCAGGGCTTGTCCATTAGCTAGTGTTGAAGGAAGGGAAACCAGAAATGACAAGGCCAGTATGGGGCAATGAGGGTCATTTTGCTTCCCAAAGACTGTGCTTTCTGAATGACCTTTGATATCAGAGGTAATGGTGGAAAGGCATAGAGAAGACCAGAGGACCAATTGTGAACCAGAGCGTCCCTGGGTGTATTCCCCTCCGGGGACATAAGGGTGAAGTGGCTGTGGCATTTGGCATTGAGGGGGCCAGCAAATAGTTCACAGCAAGGCTGACCCCATCTGTGGAATATCTTCTCCGCAACATAATTGTTCAGGGACCACTCGTGAGGCATTAGGATGGCTCTGCTCAGCCTGTCGGCAATCACGTTGGACTTCTCCGGTATATGCGTTGCAACTAGAAAGTGTTGGGAAGACACCGCCCACTGCCAAACTCCAAGTGCCACTCTGCAAAGGGGGTATGATTTGGTTCCTCCCTGTTTGTTCAGATACCATATCACTGACATGTTGCCTGAGTGGATTGCAATTGTCCCTAGAGGGAGAAAGTTCTGAAGTGCTTGCAACGTTAATAGCACTGCTCTCATCTCCAAGACATTGATATGCAAATGGGTCTCGTGATCCTGCCACGTGCCTTGGACTGTCCTGCCGAGATAATGTCCCCCCACCCGATCTGGGAGGCATCCGTGGTCACCGTGGCAACTGGAGAAGATGGAACAAAAGGCTTGCCCACGTTGAGATTGCTGGCCTGATGCCACCAGCATAGATCCTGCTTGCACGTGTCCGCAATCAGAATAGAATGGGAGAGTGGAAGATGCTGTAGTGACCATTGGGTAAAAAGCAGACACTGAAGAACCCTCATGTGTAGTCTGGCAAGGGGAACTAGCATGATCGTGGCAGCCATGGTCCCTAATAACTTGAAGACTTTTGCCTTGACCTTCCTCAATGGTAGTAAGGCGTAGACCTGCTGTTGTAGAGCCTGAATTCTCTCTTCTGGTAAGAAGGCCCTCATGAGCACCGTATCTAGTTTGGCTCTGATAAAAGTGACACACTGCAAAGGCAACAAGGCAGATTTTTTCCAATTTAGAGTAATTACTAACCTTTGGCACAGTGCAATGGTGGCGTCCCTGGTCTGTAACAGTAGATGCCTGTTGGTGGCAGAAAGGAGCCAGTTGTCCAGGTACAGAAACGCTTGAAATCCTTAACGTGTCAAGTGAGCAGTTACCACTGCCATGCATTTGGTGAACACCCTGGGGGCTGTGGTGAGACCAAAGGGCAGAGCGCGAAACTGAAAATGACTGGCTCCCAGCCAGAAGCGTAGATGACTTCTCGATGCCTGTCCATCTTGATATGGTAGTAAGCATCTTTGAGATCGATGGAGCACATCCACACATCTTTCCCTAACAGAGGGAGTATTGACTGTAAGGTGACCATGTGGAACTTGGACTTTTGTACATGAAAGTTCAATCTGCTGAGATCCAAGATGGGTCTCAGGTCCCCTGTTCTTTTCAGCACCAAAAAGAATCTGGAGTAAGTCCCTAATCCTACTTGGTCTGCGGGGACAGGCTGGATGGCTCTCTTTGAAAGCAATTTTTTTTATTTCTAAAGTTGCGGAATCCCTGTGACTAGGTGGAATGTCTGGGATTCTTTTGGTTGGCGGGGGAGGAAAAGAGAAGGGAATATGATAACCTCTGGAAATTATCTTTAATACCCACTCGTCTTGGGTGGCTTTTGCCAGGCTTCTGGAAATAAAGAAATGTGACCCCCGACCGGCTCCAGAGACGCACAGTCAGGCCTCCCTTCAGGAGCGCTGGGAGAACCACGAAAGGAATCACGGTCCCCCTGGTTACACGGGCTGCCTCTGCCTCTACGGCGGCGTCTACCTGAATTTCCACCTCCTCCCCTGCCTCTGGAGGGGGAATCACTATGTGCATCCTGAAAAAGCCTCTGCGACTTCCTGAACCACATTTTCCAACCCTTCTGGCCCTTGGGGTAAGGTCTAGAAGGCATGGAAAAATGGACTCCCACGGCAGACAGGGTTTTTACTTCCTGCTCGCACCTAGTGATAGTGTCCTTCACCTTGTTTCCGAACAACGATGAATCGTCAAAGGGGGCATTGGTGAACACAGACTTGAAGGCCTCCGCGAAATTGCACAGGCGCATCCAGGAGTTTCTCCTAAGAGAGACTCTGGAACCCACTGTCCTACTTGATCCATCGGCTGCATAAGAGATCAGCCTCATGGAGGAGTTGGTAAGGGAATTTAGGGTAGACATCTGTGCATTGATCACCTGTGCCACGGCACAAATGGTTCAAATCTTACCTTGATAACAGAAAAAGTACAGTTTTGTACCTACCATAAATGTAGATGTCCGATAGGTATGCATCTGCAGTCCTAACATATGGGTTGTCCTGCCTCAGGCAGCCCTTCGGTCGGCCGGATTCCAAAGTCTGGGTCTGGCCTCGGCTGATGTCGCACTTCACCCGACATCATAGCTGCTGTTTATTGGGTATAAAGGCATCAGCCGACGCCATTTTCCTCAGTGTTTCTTGCCCCAGATGCCAGGTGCCCTCTAGTAAGGCTAAATTTGGATAAATGCAAATAATTCCAAACAGTAGAGAGCAAACAATATAAAAAATATATATATACATATATACAAACAAATACACCATAATAGATTCCCCCAGCTAGCTAAAAGAGGGGTAAATACCCTAGGAGTACCACAGAGGGAAGGAGGGTGGGTAATCCTGACTGCAGATGCATACCTATCGGACATCTACATTTATGGTAGGTACAAAACTGTACTATGTCCTTCAAGGATGCATCTGCAGTCCTAACATATGGGTAGAATACCATAGCCAAACTGGGGATGAGGCACTAAGATAAAGATGGTGTAGTTAAGATCCCTTGCAAAACAGCAGTTGCAAAACCTGCTCGGGATCTAGAGTATAAGGGAAGATTGTAATGCTTGGCAAATGTATGCACGGAGCTCCAAGTAGCAGCTTCTAAAATGCCTTTGGTAGCCACTCCTCGTAGGAAAGCTGTAGTGGTGGCTGTAGCTCTTGTGGAATGAGGTCTGATATTATCAGGAGTTGTCTTTCCATGAAAAGAGTAACAAAAACAAATGCAATTTCCTATCCATTTTGAGATGGTCTGTTTTGAAATTGCTTTTCCTTGCATTCCTGTTGCATATGCTACCAGAAGCTGGTCAGTTTTTCTGCTGGTCTTAGTTCTGTCCAGATAGTAGCGTAATTGTCTGTGCACATCCAAGGTATGTAGCAGTCTTTCCCCCGTTCTGTGGGTTGGGGAAGAATGTAGGTAAATGAATCACTTGGTTCAATGATACTCTGGAGACCACTTTTGGCATAAAGGTAGGGTTGGTTCTCAGAGAGACTCTGTCCTGATGGAAGATAAGGAAGGGTTGTACTGCCATTAATGCCTGTAACTCAGATACCCTTCTTGCTGAAGTAATTGCTAGTAGGAAAGCAGTTTTCCAAGACAAGAATTGTAATTCTGCTGTTGCTGCTGGTTCAAAAGGGGGAAGTGTTAACTTTTCCAGCACAAAGTTGAGATCCCATGTAGGTAAATAAGAAGTTATGTACCTACCATAACGTTCCATGTTAGTTGTCTTCTCTCGCCTTCTTTCTTGCTTAATGGGTTCGGAGCCGATCCTCGGCTCCGACTCGGCACTTGCTTTAGCTCGAGAACTCCTTATAGTCAAAGCAATAAAATGTGGTATATTTATATTATAAATGAATGGTGTAAGATAAAAATATATAATAGTTATACTGCAGATGTATTTTTTTTAACTAAGAACATGACAGTTAAAAAACCAATTAGCAGGTCACATAAACAGGAGCGGGATATACATTTTAGCAGAGCATACTGATCCTGTGAAGTACCACAATTGCAGCTTATAATGGAAGTAAGAAGATATGATACAAAAGGCTTTATACTCTCTTATGTAGTTTACTATTAGGCCAGGACCAGTTCATGTTTTAAGTGTTGCCAGTTTCATTGTTCATAAACAAGCATACTATTTTTAGCGGATTTATATTCTTTTTCAAAGCTATATGTTACTGAGTTGTAATAGAAAAGTCACGGAAATCACTGTATCCATAAGTGTACAAATTGCTTGAGATGTCATTAGGAAGTTAGAAACAGTCTGTTCTTGACTTTAAGTCTGAATCTAAGGTTTCTATAACATTAGGGAAATACTCGACTACCTAAATTGCTTCAATAGACTTGTGTGGGTGCTGAGTGGAAATTAAGAGTTGTTTGTAAAGTGTATTGTGATCCATACTAGAGATCTAGTGGATTGTGATCAATAGGTTAGACAAGTTAGTTCACTTCTACCTAATGAATGCGTACTATAAAAAACATAACACTTCAGGGAAATCTTCGCCCTAATTTGCACATACTTTTAGGTTTGTAAGAAATTTATGTGGCTTTCAACGATATTTCATTTCTCAATCTAGAAGATCATTAGTTGTGTATTATACTCAATGTGAAAGTTGTCTCACTCACTTGAAAATAAAAAGCCAGGATCTTTAAACACATCCTATTGAAAATCTTCAAGCTAAGTCTAGACTCGGGCAGCCCCATCCCATGTCTGGCAGAAGTACTCATGATCTTGGTTGACAAAGGCATAAACCAACTAAATTCTCCCAAAGGAAGAAGAAATTAGTGGAAAAGCCAGGTTGAATGGTTTTTGCATAATAGTTTCTTATACAAGGTCTGTCCAGGCAGGGGAAGGAGGGAGGGTCAAGAAAGAAGGCGAGAAGACAACTAACAGGGAAACGTTATGGTAGGTACATAATTTTTAATGTTAAGTTGTCAATCTCGCCTTCATTCTTGCTTGATGGGACCCGTCCTAGCAATCTCTTATCCTGGGTGGCTCAATGGAACAAACTTGAGGACTGTAGAGCCAAAACTGGCTCTGTTCCTGAGGCCAAGTCCAATTTGTAATGGGAAACAAAAGTGAGGATGGCTCATGGGCCGCTGCACAAATAGTGTCCAAAAAGGCAGTCTAGCTTGAAAAGCTGTAGAAGTAGCTAAACCCTAGTCGAATGTGCCGGTTTTGTTAACAGCCGTTTTCCCCGATCGAGGCACTTCAGTGATGACCGAAGAAAGCCATCTGGACAAAGTCACTTTAGAAACAGGAAGGCCTTTTTTATTATCCGCATAGGAAACAAAAAGTTGATCAGATTTTCTAAATTTTTTTTCTTCTGTCCAAATAATATCTAAGCTGATGGTGGACTCAAGATAATGTAGCTTTTGTTCAGCTCTATCTGAATAGTTAGGAAAAATACAGGAGATCAATGGATTGATTCAGATTGTTTTTGAAGCGACCTTAGGTAAAAAAGGGTGGATTAGTTCTCAAAGATACTCTGTCTTTGTGAAAAATCAAATAGGGGGGTCGAACCGAAAAAGCATGAAGTTCAGACACCCTCCTGGCAGATGTAATAGCCACTAGGAATAAAGTTTTCCAAGAAAGATATTTCAGGAACAAGAAACAGCTGGCTCAAGGGGGAAGAATCAAGGATGTCAGCACTAAATTTAGATCCCACTGAGGAGGAGGATTCCTGATTGGAGGCTTTAGTAGGAAAATTCCTTTCAAGAAGGCCCTGCAGAGCCTATGGGACATAATATTATGATCTGCTATCCCGACATGAAAATTAGAAATAGCAGCCAACTGAACTCTGACTGTTGAAGAAGAGGAGCCTGCATAAAAAATCTCTGCTAAGAAGTCCAGAACTGCCTGAACAGGGGCAGAAAAAGGATCAATATTTTGGGCCTTAGCCCAATAAGAAAACGTTCCATTTGCTTGTGTAAATCCTCCTGGTAGAGGATTTTAGTGAAGCTACTATGATGTCTCTAACTGGGTTAGAGATCAAAAAGCCTGGCTAAGGAAGGAAGTGGAGCAACCATGCTGTGAGGTTGAGAGAAGGGATTGACCGGTGCAGCTGACCGGTTTGGGGAATCAGTAGATCTGGCACTGGGTCCAGATGCCACGGCTGCACCAAAAGGTGATGATGGAGGAACGGAACCAAACTTGTCGAGGCCAGAAGGGGCAATGAGAATCAATTTGGCTCTCAAACGGTAGCTTTCTGGATCACCTGAGGGATCAGAGGAAATGGAGGAAGGCATAAAGAAGTCCCTGGGGCCAATCCTGGGTCAGAGCGCTCGGGGGGATGGCCTGATAGAGGAAGAGGCTGAAGAAGTCTGGACATTTGCTTTTTTGGGGAGTAGAAAAAATGGGGACCCCATTCCAGAAAAATCTCTTCCGCTATGGATTGCTTGAGAGACCACTGAGGCATGAGAATAGCTCTGCTCAATCTGTCCGCTATAATGTTGGTTTTCCCAGGGATATGCGTTGCTACCAGAAACCGATGAGAGGAGATCGCCCATTGCCATAGTCTGGTTTCCCAAAAAGGGGTAGGACTTGGTTCCGCGCTGTTTGTTGATATACCAAACTACAGACATGTTGTCTGTGTGGACTGCAATTGTCCCTAGGGGAAGAAAGTCGTTGAGGGCTTGCAACGTTAAAAGCACTGCTCTCATCTCCAGGACATTTATGTGCACATGGTACTCACGGTTGCCACGCCCCATGAACCATCCTGCCCTGATAATGACCCCCACCCGATCGGGGAGGCATCCGTGGTGACAGTGGCTATGGGGGGCGGAGGTACAAAGCACCTGCCTTGGTGAACCTGGGGCGATGTGTTCCACCAAGCTAGATGTTCTTTGCATGTTTGTGTCTCCTGTTTCTGGTGTCGCTTTGGGTGTTGCTGGTATGATGACTGACTGAACAGCATCCACTAAAGGGAGGCGCATGTAGAATCGAGCCAGGAAGAAGAGTAAGGGCCCGCAGCCATGAGACCTAAAATTTTTGAACCATTCTGGCCTGTACTTTCTTGCTGGCCAGAATGATCCTAAAGAGTTGAATGTCTGAAACTCTTTGTTCTGTAAGGGTAGCTGACATCCGAACAGTGTTTAAGTTTGCCTATGAAGGTAATAGACTGGCAGGGCGATAAGGATGACTTTTAGTTGACTGAGATGCCCAAATGAGAACAAAGGTCTATTGTGTAATCCCTGGCTTGTATAAGCTGATGCCTTTGGGGGCTGACAGGAGCCAGGGCGAGATCGGAAACACCTGGAATCCGCGCTCAGGTGAGCCGTGACCACTGCCATGCATTTGGTGAACACTCTGGGGCTGTAGTGAGACCAAAGGGCAGGGCTCTGAACTGGAATGACTGGACCCCAGCCAAACGGAGAAATCTCCTGGGGTCTGTGAATTTTGATGTGATATGATCCTGGGTCTATTGAGCACATCCAGTTGTCCTTCTGTAAGAAGGGCAGAATTGACGAAGAGTGACCATTCGAATCTTGTCTTCCTGACAGACTTGTTGAGTCTGCTGAGATCCAATATTGGTCTCCAGTCTCCCTTTTTGGGGACCAAAAGAACCTTGAGTAGATTCCGGCTCTGAATGGTCTATTGTAACTGGCTGAATGGCTCTTTTTGCAGTAGTTTTGCGATTTCTAACTCTGCAATTCCCCTTTGACCGGGGGGTACATCTGGAAGGGGAAATTGAGGGAAGGGACTTTCCTCGAAAAGGGAAATTTTGTAACCCTTGGATATGATCGACTGTACCCATCTGTCTTGAGTGAGGGAATGCCAGGCTTCTGGGTACAGTGATAATCTTCCCGACTGCCTCCAAGGAGGGACAGCCCAACACCTCAGGGATGCTGAAAGGGCTTATCAGAGAGGCTCCCTGTTTCCCTGGTTCTTGGACCCCCCCTGCCTCTAGAGCGGGCGTTGTTGTTACCCCTCTGCCTCTAGGGGTTTACCCGTGAATCCCTGACTCCTTGGGATTTATGGAACCATTTCCCACCCTTCTGTCCTTTGGGATAAGGCCTAGAAGGGGTGGAAAACGGACTCCCAAAAGCAGAAAGAGTCTTGCCCCTGCTCACACCTGGTCAAGGTTTCCTTTACCTGAGGGCCAAACAAAGCTGACCCATCAAAGGGAGAATTTGTGAAGGGCCCTTTAAAAGGGGTCCAAAATCACATAGCCCATCCAGGCTTGGCGCTAAGAGCCACACCTGTGCCTGCCTCTCTCCCATCCCAGCATAAGATATTTGCCGCATGGAGGAGTTAGCATTGCAATTGAGTGTTCCTAGCTGGGGAATCTTTTTTTGAGCCCCTGCAGCTGTAGGATCCTGAACTACTTCTCCCAGCTCCTTCAGGATATTTTCTGGAGTCTGGTGAAGGGACAAAGAGAATTCAGCGAACGCATAGGAAAGGTCGCTGAGGAAAACATCCCCTTGCCCCATCCATGGTCCTAGAGTCCTTATTAGGAGGATGGGGGACGGAAGGATCTGCAAGTTCCTTTTTGGGGGCCCAGCCACCACCATGGCATCAGCGGGACACCGTTGGTAAGGAATTGTTTGTCACTAGGGGGAGTGATAAATTTAGAAGGCCTCGTAGGGACTGGGTCTACGGAGTCAGGAGCTGCCCAGGCCTTTGCAAAACCTGCATAAGGGGTCGAAGGCGGAGACACCCAGGAGGTGGAGGGGCCCAGATCCAAACGCCTCTAGGTATACTGACTCATCCTCAGAGGGATTGTTGGTGGGCCAGTTTCCCCCTGTTTCAAGGGTTTTAGGATGTCTGAGAAGGAGACATCCTCAGAGGGGGTCTAGGGATCCCTCTGACTCATCAAAGTCAGTATCCAGTGACAGACTCGGGAGTCTACATGCCCCCTTTCAAGTCCTTTCCTAGGAGGATCTCCCAAACATCAGGAGAATCCTCGGAAGAGGGGGAAATTCCCAATGGGGAAACCTGAGGCGGAGGATCTCTGGGTCCTGTAGCAAGAGAAGTGGCAGAGACGTCAACAGGTACTATAGAGGGGGGGCCGGGGAAAAGACTGCTGACTGATACCAGTGGCCAGTACACCCTTCATCCCCTCGAATGCTCCCCCCCCCGGCAGGGCCGAGAGAACCCGCCTCGAAGAGCTAGGAACCCGGGGCCACCGAAGGAAGTCTCCGAGGCAGATGTCGGAGCCGAGCTCACCAAGGCCGAGGTCCAAGGGAAGAGCGGGGTCGGACAAGGGTCCGATGCCACTCACCCCTCGGAGGAGACCATGGGGAATCCAGGAGTTTTGGTCCAGATATTTTGATAAAATCCTATCTACCAATTTGGCACTGGGATAGGTCATAGATGATCTACCGTCAGCAGTGCTTTCGCATGGGTGGGTTGTTGGCATCCTTGTGGATCTTAGGGATGCCAAACATGACTGGAATTTTTGGTAATGTGATGTCAATAAAGTTGTAGGTTTCAAGGTCAATCTTACCCTGTAAAAACAAGTCACGGAAAAGGCCTCTCATCGTGCTGTGGGTACGATGTATTTCATTTAAAGAGGCTGGAGAGTAGGCTGGTGAATTAAGGACATCAAGCATTTTTTCAGTGTACATTGAATTGTCCATAATTACCAGACCACCCCCTTTGTCAGGTTTAACTACTCTGACTGGGTAGTGACATAGTTCATCTAACAGCGAGGCTTGTTCTTTAGTAATGTTATAATGTGAAGGTTCAATGTGGATGTTTCGTCCCTTAAACGAATGTCTGATATCTGCTTCACAGACTCTTTCAAACAATTGGAGGGCAGGATGGATAGGAGGGTTATATACACTGGGTAATTTTAAAGAGTTAACTGGTAGAGCACCTTCGTTACTAAATAGTAACTTAAAATTAAGTTTCCGAACGAAGCATTTCAGTTCAATTAGCTCCTTAGAAATGTCCCCCAACTATGTTGAAAAGCTTGATGTTTTTAATTTTTGCTTGTTAACTTTTATTTCTTTAGGAATTTATGTTGTCATTTCCTTTTCTTGTATAAAAGGGGCGTGTGCCTTATCTTACTGTTTTTTACTTTTCTCTGAGGAAGCCACACTGGTGTGTGGCGAAAACGGTTGTTATAAATAAACTCATTAAAATTACGCTTGGTTGCTTCCTGGTACAAGGTCTCCGTGGCTTATTTGTTTTTCAACAGTTTCTGGTCTCTCGTATCCATAAGTCCCTAATCTTACTTGGTCTGCGGGGACAGGCTGGATGGCTCTCTTTGAAAGCAATTTGCTTATTTCTAAAGTTGCGGAATCCCTGTGACTAGGTGGAATGTCTGGGATTCTTTTGGTTGGCGGGGGAGGAGAAGAGAAGGGAATATGATAACCTCTGGAAATTATCTTTAATACCCACTCGTCTTGGGTGACGTTTTGCCAGGCTTCTGGAAATAAAGAAATGTGACCCCCGACTGGCTCCAGAGACGCACAGTCAGGCCTCCCTTCAGGAGCGCTGGGAGAACCACTAAAGGAATCACGGTCCCCCTTGTCCGATAGGTATGCATCTGCAGTCCTAACATATGGGTTGTCCTGCCTCAGGCAGCCCTTCGGTCGGCCGGATTCCAAAGTCTGGGTCTGGCCTCGGCTGATGTCGCACTTCACCCGACATCATAGCTGCTGTTTATTGGGTATAAAGGTATCAGCCGACGCCATTTTCCTCAGTGTTTCTTGCCCCAGATGCCAGGTGCCCTCTAGTAAGGCTAAATTTGGATAAATGCAAATAATTCCAAACAGTAGAGAGCAAACAATATAAAAATATATATATACATATATACAAACAAATACACCATAATAGATTCCCCCCAGCTAGCTAAAGAGGGGTAAATACCCTAGGAGTACCACAGAGGGAAGGAGGGTGGGTAATCCTGACTGCAGATGCATACCTATCGGACATCTACATTTATGGTAGGTACAAAACTGTACTATGTCCTTCAAGGATGCATCTGCAGTCCTAACATATGGGTAGAATACCATAGCCAAATTGGGGGAGGAGGCACTAAGATAAAGATGGTGTAGTTAAGATCCCTTGCAAAACAGCAGTTGCAAAACCTGCTCGGGATCTAGAGTATAAGGGAAGATTGTAATGCTTGGCAAATGTATGCACGGAGCTCCAAGTAGCAGCTTCTAAAATGCCTTTGGTAGCCACTCCTCGTAGGAAAGCTGTAGTGGTGGCTGTAGCTCTTGTGGAATGAGGTCTGATATTATCAGGAGTTGTCTTTCCATGAAAAGAGTAACAAAAACAAATGCAATTTCCTATCCATTTTGAGATTGTCTGTTTTGAAATTGCTTTTCCTTGCATTCCTGTTGCATATGCTACCAGAAGCTGGTCAGTTTTTCTGCTGGTCTTAGTTCTGTCCAGATAGTAGCGTAATTGTCTGTGCACATCCAAGGTATGTAGCAGTCTTTCCCCCGTTCTGTGGGTTGGGGAAGAATGTAGGTAAATGAATCACTTGGTTCAATGATACTCTGGAGACCACTTTTGGCATAAAGGTAGGGTTGGTTCTCAGAGAGACTCTGTCCTGATGGAAGATAAGGAAGGGTTGTACTGCCATTAATGCCTGTAACTCAGATACCCTTCTTGCTGAAGTAATTGCTAGTAGGAAAGCAGTTTTCCAAGACAAGAATTGTAATTCTGCTGTTGCTGCTGGTTCAAAAGGGGGAAGTGTTAACTTTTCCAGCACAAAGTTGAGATCCCATGTAGGTAAAGGTGGTTTCCTTGGAGGCTTTACATTTTTGATTCCTCTCAAGAACTGCCTGAGTAGAGGATGAGAGAAGACAGGAGGATCCATGTTGTATTCTGCTGAAATTGCTGATGCATGAATCTTAATGGAGGAGTAAGACAGGCCATTGTGGAACAGCTCTGTCTGCTAAATATTCCAGGATGTGTGCTATGTTTGCCAATGAGACATTTTCTCCCTTTGCTGCACTCCAAATGAGGTATCTTTTCCACTTGGCTGAATAAGTCTTCCTTGTGGAGGGTCTGCGTGCCTCCAGGATAATGTCCTTAACCCTCTGAGATAAACCTGGGTTATTTTGTTTTATGCAATATTCCAAGCAGCTAGCTGCAGTGTTTTCAAGTTTGGATGTAGGATCTTGTAGTTGTCCTGTGTTAGTAGTAAGGGACATAGAGGTAGATGCCATGCGTGTGTCCGAGACATGCTTCTCAGTAGCTGGTACCAATGTTGCCTCGGCCAGTCTGGAGCTATCAGAATTACCCTTGGTTGATCCTCTCTGATCTTCAGTAGAACTTTGTACATCAAGGGAAGAGGTGGAAATGCATATGCTGTCAGGTTTTTCCAGCTGAAGGAAAGGGAGTCCACCCTCCAAGCAAGTGGGTGGTATGCTCTTGTGCAGAATTTCTTCAATTGGTGATTGTGTGGGGAGGCAAACAGGTCTATCTGTGGTAGTCCCCATTTCTTTGTTATGGCTTCGAAGATATCTGGATGCAGCATCCATTCGTGAGCATCCGTGGTAGTTCTGCTTAAGGTGTCTGCTAGAGAATTTTCTTTTCCTGGTACAAATCTGGCCTGAAGTTGAATGTTGAGGTTCAGGGCCACATTCCACAGGTCCATTGCCATCCGGCATAGAGGATATGAATGTGTACCTCCCTGTTTGTTGATGTACCACATGACTGTGGTATTGTCCGTCCTTATCAGCAGATGACCCTGTTGAAGGAGTGGTCTGAATGCCTGGATCGCATGTTTCACTGCCAACATCTCCTTTAGATTTATGTGTAGATTCAGCTGGTCTTGGGTCCATAGGCCTTGTATACACTTGTCCACCATGTGTGCCCCCCATCCTAGGTCTGAGGCGTCCGTGGTGATGGTCTGGCTTGCCTGTGGTTTGTGGAAAGGCAAGCCTCTGTTCAACTGACAGGCCTGAGCCCACCACAGGAATTCTTGCTTCAGGCATGGAATTATTGGAATCTGGGCTTCTAGACTGTGCTTGTGTTGAGACCATACATTCCTTAGATACCATTGTAGCTTTCTCATATGCAGCCTGGCATGCGGAACCAATATTATGCAGGATGCCATGTAGCCCAGGGCTTGCAGGACTTTCCTTGCAGTAAGCTGAGTTTGTGTTGTTAATGTCATGAAGTAGACTGGTAGTTGCTTTTGTTTTTCTTCTGTGAGAAAAGCCATCTGAGTTGATGTGTCTAATTCTGCACCCAAGAATGTTATCCTTTGGGATGGTACTAGTCTTGACTTTTGCATGTTGACTGTGTATCTCAAGGCTTGCAACAGTTGTATGACATTTTCCAAATCTTTTGTTAACTTTGCCTTGTTGTCCGCTTGTATTAGGCAGTCGTCCAGGTATGGGTAAATTTGAATTCCTGAAGTCTGCAATGAGCAATTACTGATGCCAGGCATTTCGTGAATACTCTGGGCAGTAGATAAGCCAAAGGCAATGCTGAGAATTGATAATGCTCTGATCCTGCAAGAAATCTGAGGTGTCTTCTGCAATCTGGTCGTATAGGGACATGCAGGTATGCCTCCTTGAGATCTAGAGTCACCAGCCAAGACTCCTTGCCCAGCATGGGAAGAAGTTGCTGGAGGGTCAGCATTTTGAATTTTGGAACAATGAGGTATGTGTTCAGTGTGGACAAATCTAGAATAGGCCTCCATTGATTTTCTTTTCTTGGTACAAGGAAAAGCCTGGAGTAAAATCCTTGGCCTTGTTCCATAGGTGGCACCTCTTCTGTAGCTCTCATCCTTAGTAAGTTGTTGATTTCTCTTAGAGCGTCTGTTTTTTGGCTTGGTGGTAGGTTTGGTATTCCTCTCTTTTTTGGTAGAGTATGGAAATGAAACCTGTACCCTTGTCTATTGTTTGTAAAGTCCATTTGTCTCCTGTAATGTAATGCCAGTTGTCGGAGAATAAGGCTAGTTTTCCGCCCAAGGGTGCTTCCAGTTGTTCCCTGGTAGGCGGAACTAGAGCCAAGTCATTGTGTCTGCCCTGTAGAAGTGGTTGTAGTTGATTCTGTGGCAGTACTTCTCTGGTTGGTAGGTTGCCACTGACGTCCCCTGTAGGCACCCCTAGATTGACCTCTGCCTCTTGGGCATCTATTTCTGCCTCTCTGCGCTCTGGAGTGGTCTGGAAAGGACCAATTCTTCGAAGGCCAATTTCTGCTAAACCTCGGAGGTTGGACCTGTAAGAAATCCTTGACTGTTTGGACAGATTTTGCTTTTTCTTCCACCTTTTTTAGAACCTACTGTGCAGGGGAGCCAAACAAACTTTGTTTCTCCATGGGAGCATCTAGGAGTTTTGACTTAACATGATCTGGTAAGGATTGTTCTTTTAACCAGGCATGCCTTCGAATCAGTGTTCCAGTCACCGCTGATCTAAATGAAGCCTCCAGTGCATCATAGCCACATTTTAAGAAATGGTTACTGACCTGCTGAGAGTTATGTACCAAATCCTGAAGGGACTTGCGGTCTAAAGGTTCAGGAGAAGATAGTTTTTTATTTAGCTGGTCTAACAAAAATTCCTGGTACTGAATCATGTGAAATTGACAGTTCAAGGCCCTGGCCGAAAGAGTAGCAGAAATATAAACCTTTTTACCCCATCTCTCTAATGCTCTAGATTCCCTTTCAGAGGGAAGAGGGGTTTTGGCAGAGGCAGCTGCCACACCTTTAGGGCCCTGTGAAATGGTTTCAGGGTCTGCAACAGGAGCCTTATACAAATGGTAGTGTGTGCCCGGGACCCTGTAATATCTGTCTGGCTTGGCAGGGGCCGGAGGAAGAGAATCAGGAGCAGTACAGGCATCATTATATACATCATCAACAACTGTTAGTACTGGCGGAATGGCTAAAGGCCGATGCTGTGGTAAGTGTAAAAAGGTCCTTAGCCTTTTCCTTGAATCTGAATAATCCTGGCCCTGCCATTGGAAGTGTTCCCTCATAGCATGCAAGGTTTCCCCAAAGGAAAATTCTTCTGGAAGAGAAGCAGAAGGAATGGAGTCTTCTGCATCAGAATCCTCATAAGGAGAATATGGGCCTTCGTGAGGGTCTGAAATGTCTGAGTCATCCGAGGAATAATCTGTAGAGACAGGTTCCGGGGGTTCGGTCCTAGGCCTCTTGTCTGGAGGGGGCTGAGAGGCCCTGTCTGGGTGAGGTTGGGATCCTCTGATCAAAGAAATGAGATCCTCAGCCAGGCTGAGTATTTGGGAACTAGAGGTAGGCCTATGTGAAGGTGTTTTGGCAGGCAAGGCCTTAGAAGATTTAGCTGCCTTAGCCCTGGCAAAAGCCTTGATAGACATGGAAGCAAGGGGTCTAGCAGCCCCACGTGCAGGGGTAGTTATGTCTAAAGGAATAGTGTCTGATAAATCCTGGGTGCCTGCTTCTGTAGCAGTAAATTCAGTAGCAGATTCAGCCATGCTCTGTGAGGCCTCGGCTATCGGAAGCATGCTTTCGGCTGAAGGAAGAACCGGGGGCTCGGTTTCAGCCGAAACCGAGACATTCGTGGTTGGCCTAACCATGGTTTCAGCCGAAACCGTGGGCCGCGAATGTCGGTCCTTTTCCTTGCGCTTTTTAGCTAATTGAGTAGTCGGAGTCTCCGATGGCATTTTGTATGCAAAAGCGGGACCAAAAAACTCCTCTGCAAACTCCGACCGACGTCTAAGAGTCCGTCGGTTGAAGGAAGCACAGGCTAGACAAGCTAATACGTCGTGGTCTGGGCCTAAGCAAGGAAGGCAGTAAGAGTGGAAATCCTTATGAGGTATTTGTTTCCCACAAGTTAAACAATTATTTACTTTGTCTGACATCGGCTGAGGCAAGAAAGAGTCCCCAACGGGTACTTAGCTTTAGAAGTCTTGTAGTAGAAATCTCTGGATCTGACCGACCGGCACTTGCGAACAGCTTCTGCTTCGGGCACCGCGCGGCAAGAAAGACTGAGGAAAATGGCGTCGGCTGATGCCTTTATACCCAATAAACAGCAGCTATGACGTCGGGTGAAGTGCGACATCAGCTGAGGCCAGACCCAGACTTTGGAATCCGGCCGACCGAAGGGCTGCCTGAGGCAGGACAACCCATATGTTAGGACTGCAGATGCATCCTTGAAGGACATCAAGCGGTTCTCTGGCACAATAATCTTTCTAATCTCCTCCCCATCTCCCTTGGTGTCCCTCAGGGCTCCATATTAGGGCCGCTCCTATTTTCCATCTATATTAATGATCTTCAGTCAGCAATTCCACATTCAACCTGCATTCAGTACGCAGATGACTCCACTATTATCTGCTCAGCTACTTCTCAAATTGAACTGCAGACCATCACCCAAAAAGCATTTAATATTGTTGAACTATGGTTTACAAACCGCTGCCTCCTACTAAATCCAAAGAAAACTAAACTGCTACTATTCTCCCCAACCCGCAAGTCCACCCCTACACATTTTACACTCACATCTAACAATGGTACTATTATCTCTCCAGACCTATCTACCAAACTCCTAGGAATATCTATAGACAACAACCTCAACTTTAACACACATATTAACAGTACTATAAAAACAGTCAACAAGAAACTTGGATCCCTCTATAGAATCAAACCCTTTCTTACTCCAGCTGCCAGGACTGCTATAGCCAGAACTCATCTCATCTCTACACTAATCTATGCCTCACCCATTTATACAAACCTTTCTAAAACCAACATTAACAAATTGACTGTAACCTATAATAATATTGCCAGATTTGCTGCTGCCACTCCTTTCCGTACCCATCACTGTCTAAATCTTAAACAACTTGATAGGTTAGAGTTTCCACGCCATCTGCACTTTTCACAGCTTACGATTGCCCACAAAACACTGTATCAACCCTCCAAAACTCCTATACTTTCAAGCCTACTTACCCTCTACCACAATCCTAAAAACTTACGCTCTTCTAATAAACTTCTGTTTAACACCTGTAGATCCAAAAATTTAGCAGGTGACACCCTCTTCTGTAATACCACTGGTGAGCTATGGAATCTATTACCCACTGAACTCACAACTCTCCCCTCTCATTCACATTTCAAAAAGAAGCTCAAGCTTCATCTCATGACACACTGGCTATGTTCCTGTTCTATCCCTGACTAACTGCTGTTTCTTCTCACTAATTAGCACCTGCCTCAACTAGCCTTCCCTACGAGATCTGCTTATTATGTATCTTTGACTGAATTCTTCTTATATACACCTATATCTCATCATTGATTACTGCTCTGGCCATGCTTATTGGTAGTATAGCAGTTAACATTTCTTAAAAAAAAAAACTGTTTTCCCCTATTCTATTCAAATCTGCTCTAATCTATACTGTCTTTAGTATACACCTTATTGGTACTTCTTTCTTGACTGTATTTTGCAAATGTTCTTCTGTATATTTTTTCAAGAATGTACTTAATTTTGGTTCTTATTGTATATTGTTTTATTGTATATTGCTTGTTGTATTGCACATGGAGCTTTTCTGCCCAGGCCTCTACTGAAAATGGACATGTATCCAGCTAGACTAGCCTGGTCAACAAATGTAAAATAAAATAAAATAAAAAATAAATGCTACCCTGTAGAGAATCTCCTAGCTCTTTTAGGAGATCTCTCTGGAGCCTTGCAAAATGCATCAAGTACTTCAGCAATCGCAGTGTAAAGGCCACTGAGGTAAACACATACTTCCCATACCTGTCCATAGTCCGGGACTCCTTGTTAGGCGGATCGAAGGTAGACGAAGTTTCAGCAAGTTCCTTCTTGGTGGCTGCTGCCACCACCATGGCATCTACTGGAATGCCTTTTGTTAGATATTCCTTGTCAGTGGGGGTGGACAAAAACTTATTGGGTCTCCTAGGGACCGGTTCCACAGTGTCAGCAGTTTCCCACACCTTTCAACAAACAAGATCTAGTAGCTCATCGAAATGGGGAGAAACCCAAGAGGTGGAGGGTTGAGACCCAAAAGCATTCAGGAACACCGGCTCCTCATCAGAAGGGGATTTGGAGGGCCAGCCGCCTCTCTGCTTCAAGATCTCAAGGTATCTAAGTTGGGGACCACTCATGGAGGTATCCTGAGGCTTAGTGTCTCCGCTGCCCAGGGATAGAAGGTGATCCGAAACTGACACCGGTGCCGGATGGGGGCAGAGAATCGGTGCTGTAGGATGCAGCTGATGACCTGGCCAGCACGCTCCTCATAACCTCGAAGGCTGATCCCCCGGCTCCGAAGGTCGACTAACTGTAGAGGATAAAGTAGCAGCCCTCGGCGTCGAAGAGATGAGGTCCAAAGCAGATGTTGGGTCCAAGCTCACTCGAGCAGAAGCACGGAGAGGAAGGCTCGGAACCGATGAAGATCGATCCGAGCCCTCCCCCTCGGGTCTGACCGGAGAACTGTGGACCCTCGACCCTGTGGATGGAGCCGATGGGGTCAGAGCAGAACCAAGAAGCCAGACAAGGCTACTGGAACTGACCTAACGGCACCCGATGGAATGGACAACTCTGGCTCCGAAGGCCGATAAAGGCACTGGAAGACTTAGCCAAGTCTTCCTCGAAGGAGTGTTTAAGCAGTCCTTTCAAAATGAGCTTGTTCTTCCTCTCCTGTAGTACACGGGGACTGAAGGAATGACAAAACAAGCAGGACTCTTGGAGGTGAATAGCCCCCAGGAAGTACACGCACACAGAGTGCCCATCAGTCAAAGGCATTTTATTGTTGCATTCAACACACTTTTTAAAGCCTGAAGGCCTGTGTTCCTTAGAATCCTTGGACATGCCAAATAAAGGAGAACACACATAGGTACAAAGCAATACGTACACACACTGGACACAACTAAACCCTGCACGGGAAACTAGAGCCTCTAACTAAAAATGGCTAGTAACCAGCGGGAAAAAGACTACAGAGAGGACTAGGTCCTCTAACTTAAACAGGCCTAGCCTGGGGAAACAAGGGCGGGATAGCACCACTAAAAGCTAACAGAATGGAGCACCAAACCAAAGACCACACGGAAACAATGGGGAGGACTAGGTCCTCTAACTGAAACAAGCCTAGCTTGTGGGAAGAAAGGAAACTAACGGGATACCAAAACAGCCAACGAAAAGGCCACAAAAACAGCAAGAGAAGCAAAACAAAGGCAATATAACACCACTACCACACACACAGAGCTATGAAAATAGCTTTTTTGAGCAACAAGTCAAAAGTTTATAAACAGTATACTTAGCCACGGCCAAAAGCAAGACCACGTCTGAGTGTAATGAGCGGCAAACGAGATCTGAGGAATAAACCTGTTGCATGATGGGATATCTCAACCACGAGCCAATTAAAGACTTCGAGCTAGAGTATGACTGAGTCAGAGCCGAGGTTTGGCTCCGAACCCACGGTAAGAATGAAGGCGAGAATGGACTACATCACATCCTTTTTATCCTCTACCGACATGGACCCTGGGATAGACTCGGCAATCTCTTTGACTAGGTCTCGCTGAAGTCTAATTGTGTGTGCCATGTAGTTCAGTGCATGTATTGAGAATGTTGCTGAAGCGTACACCCACTTCCCAAAATGGTCCACTGTCCTGAAATCTCTGTCCGGCAGATGGATCGTGGAGCTCTCCTGCACGAGATCCTTCTTGGTGGCCGCTGTGCTGCCACCACCATGGAATCAATGGGAGATCCCTTGGTCCAATAACGTTTGTCTTAGGGGGAGCTAAGTATTTTATCTGGGAGTTTGGGGATAGGCTCCACTGTGTTGGGCTTCTTCCACTCCCGAGATGTAATCAGATCCACCAGGGGATCCGTGGGAGGGGACACTCAGGATGTCGAGGGTCCTGCGGCAAATGCCCCAGGAACACAGACTCTTCTGGGTTGGGTTTCTGGGCAAACCACCCCCCTCGGTGAATAAGGATCTCCATGATGTCTCCAAAGTAGACAACTTCGGGGGGGGGTGACTGTGGGGGACCATCCCCTTCCTCCAAATCGGTGTCCTCCATGAGGGACTCAGGCAGGGAGTCTAAGTGCCTCCTTTGGCTCGTGCGTTTTCGAGGAACCCTCTCGGGGGGGGGGGTCTCTGGGGAGGACTCAAAAACATCAACTGGTTCCCGTGGGGGAACTCCCTGGGGCAAACAGGCAGCAGGCTGTCCCTGAGGGGCCAGGATGGCGGAATCCGGGCCAGATAAAGAGGGAGCCAGGATGGACTCAGAGGATGAAAGCAGCAAGGATCTCGATGGAACCAAAAGGACCCTCACCACCACGTTGAAAGCAGAAGGAGAACATATCCCTGGAGGGGGAACTGTGACTGGGTCCATCACGCTCTAACCCAACGGGGGAGCTGGAGTCGAACCTCTAGGTGCCGAGACTCCAGGTGGACTGCTCTGCTCTGAAAAAGCTGGTCAGCTCCCAACTATTTGAAGCTGAGCTGCTTTGGGTAATGGCCAGAGTTCAGGTACACGGTACCATCGGCGCCGACCTCTCGACGCCAAGGGGCCTCAGACCTGAATACTCCAAAACCGGGGGTCGGATAGGAGGAGGAGTGAATGGGACAAAGGCAGACTGCATGCTCCCAGCCCCAGAGGGGGAGGGGGCAGGCAAGACTCCCATCTGAATCTGTGTGCAGACGAATCTTCACATCATCCTGTCAACCTTGGCTTTGGAGAGGCTGCAAGTGGAGCTGAAAGAAGAAGCCACCAACACTGGCCTAGTGAGAAGGTGAGTGGAAGCTGGCAGCAGGGACCAGAGCAGAGACACCTCCGGCTCTTGGAAAAAACAAGGGGAACAGAGCCAGGGGAACCCGAGCCGGCAGCCGGGTGGGATTTCACCAAGGGCTCTGCTGAGGCAGACAGGTCAGGAGTCTGCTTCCTCGGTCTGTCTCGGTCCTTGTGCTCACGCGCTTCTCTCCATCCCTGGTCCTCTCTTAGCGGGAGGTTGAGTCCCAGAGGCTGGGGTGGAGGAAGCTGAAGAGGTGGCAGAAGCCTATGAAGTAGCTGGGGCCTCCGCCAAAGGCGGAGGGATGAGGCCCTTAAAAATTAGTTTATTCCTCCTGTTGATCACGGGTGGGGATTGAACCCATGCAGATTGAACAGGAGGAATCAAGGTGAGGCACCCCTAAACAAACCACACAGTGTGTGTGGCCATCTGCTGGAGAAAGCTTATGGCCACACTCTGCACTTTCTGAATCCCGTTTTGAGTGTCTCTGCCATGTGGACTAAGAGTGAGACCCAAACACTCACACATACTAGGCAGGAAAGGAAGGGAAGGAAAAACGGGAACTTTTTTTTTTTAAATATACAAACAGATAACCGCCGCTTCAGTGCCAAGTCCGAAACACAGAAAAGTGAATGGGGGAGACAGAAAGTGGGAAGATAAATAGCCAAGAATAAGCCACAAACTTACCCAAAGTCACTTAGAGCCTAGACCATGATGCAAACGTTAGCACAGCAAATGAGATCTGAAGGGAGGAGGGAGACAGGGGGCTTATGGGTAGGGGAGGAGCATGGAGCTCGGATCAGATGCTGGAAAATGTGGCCGAGTAAGACATGTCCCGGATCCAAGTACCCACAGGTTGAACAGCAAATGAAGACAACAACTTCAGATTTAAATGTATACTTCATAACAGCATAAACTAGAAGGGAAGACATTAATCCACCTGACTTGAAAATATATCTGAAATTAAATTATTTTATGGGTTAAGCCATAATGATGTTATCCCACAGTTTTGAAAGGAGACAGAGATGCAGTGTCTATGCTAGAGAATAGGTTGTAGCTCCTGTAAGAGGGGTGGAATGTTTTTATTGTTTTATGACTTCCAGCAGCTGTACTACATCTGAGCAATGCTCTATCTGTGTGTATTGTAGCACACAGGTGCAAAACCCTGCATCTTTACTAATACAGGACTTGGCTGCTTTCTCATGGTCAGGTCTGGAGCACACACATGATGTGCCTTTTCAACTGACAATTCCTGCTGGGGAATACCAGTCCAGATGCTTACTTGTGCCTTCATAAAATTAATACAGTTTATTCCTTCCAGTTTCTCTGGTTCAGCAGAAAATCTCAGGTTTTCCATACATGCTTTTTCCTGTAATTCTACCATTTTTTGAAATATCTCATCTGCCGGTTAAATAGCCCAAGATGTACATGGGCTGGACCCAAAAGCTTCCTTGAAAGACTGACTCCTTTTGTGAGGGGGATATCAGAGGCCCATCCATCCTTTTGGCTGAGAATCTCTTTGGAGACGTCATCCGATGGAGATCTGGGGGACTCCTCCCCTTCACTGACGTTAGTGTCTTTGGTGAGAGTCTGTGTCTCTCCTCTTAAATAATCTCTTAGTGGAAAACTCCTCACTGGGACAATCTTAGTGGAAAACTCCTCACTGGGACAATCTGGACTGGTTACAAAGGAGAGGGGAAAGTCCTCAATGGAAACTGTGTGACTGGATGGGGCTGGCTGTCCCTGTGGAACAGGCCTATTAGGATCAGAGCTCAAACCAGAAGGGGGTATAGATTTAGGATCTAAAGAGGACAGAGTAGCAGAATCTTTCATACAAGAGAAAACCCTCTCCAATACCTTGAAGGTAGAAGGACCAGGAGATGCCATAGCTGGTTGCAACACAATCGAAGCTGCCAATGCTACCACTCTACAACCCTACCTGGACCCTTGCTATGAAGGGGGAGTCGGACCCGAGCTGTACAGTGCCAAAGCTCCAAGGGGTAAGGACAGCTCTTACAACAATGGAGTGGAACCTAGGCCCCTGGACCCGGTGCCGATGCTTCAATGCAGAGACTCGCCCTGGTCCAAAGGAATCGGAGCCATCTCACTACACTCCAAAAGATAGGTTCACAATTATCATTCTTCCCCATCACACTTCCAACATTTGCAATTTACCTGAGAAAAACTTCTTTTGAAGTCATCTCGGGGTATAAAAATACCTATGCAAAACATTCACGCAAAAATCATAAATTTCTAGACTCTATTTGCATATTTGGGAGTCACACATATATCCTCCCATTGTTTCTTTACGAACTGCTTATAAAATCTCTCTTCCTAATCCTTTCTAACCTTCTCTGATTGATCTTGCACCAAAGCTGGACCTTGAACTGCTTTTTGCTGAGGAGCTGCAGGATTCTTCAGTCAGTGTTTTCTCTTCACCTTTTCTAGTTAATTTTTTCAGGCCCTTTTACTATCTTCTTTGCAGGCATCCATGCAGTGTATTTACTAGCCAGTAACTGAATTTTACTCAAACTGACAATATCTCAGGCTGCTGTTTCTCAGTTTCTGTTTTCACAGTCTGTGCAGCCTATGGAGCACAGAGATGAGACATGACTGTCACTTCAAGCACCTGGGCCAGCCCAGTTTCAATAAACAAGTTAAGCTATTTATCAGTGTGAAGCTATCTTGGAAGTCCTTCAGTTTACCTTGTTAATCAAAATATATTAACATCCTGAGTATTTATTCTTTGCAGCAAAGACTGAACTTATCAGACAGGAAACTCTCCAATGTACTTAATCAGTGTGACTAGAGATATATCCCTTGATCTTACATGATGACAGTTGATAAATGCAGACTGCTATGAAATCATACATCAGAGTTCATGAATGTGCTTTATGATCTACAAACAGAATCCACTAGACTGTACTGATTAAAACCTGCTTGAATGTACTGGGCCCACTTTTTACTCCAAAATGATCAATCCTCTCTGAAGAAGAATTTAACTATTCCTATCCTCAAGAAAAATCTCTGAAACTGAATCTTCTGGAGACCTATTAGTCATCTCTAACTTACCCTTTAACTCCAGGTTTATTGAGAAGCAGACTGTGGGTAAGCTTGAGTCATTAAATTACATTAGTTAACTGTAGTATCCCAAGGGTGGTATTGCACAGGTGTAAGCATGTTCATCTTGATGGATCTGCTGTCATGACTGACAGAAATGGTAATTTTCCCCTAAAGTTATGAAAAATTAAGTATCTGAACAACAAAAATATATTTCTGGTATGGCAACTGTACTAACATGAGGTACTAATAAATTAGTACTGATTACAAAGTGGATTTATTAACTTTTTGTGAAATTATAGCTTTCTATAAATGACTGCTCTCTGTCTTTTTCATTGGGTTACTTCACAGTAGGGAAAGTACAGATGTGTACACTTACCATAAATGTAGATATTTGAGTGTATTCACTGTTGCAGTCATCACACTTGGGTTATCTGCCTGAAGGTAGCCCTCAGTCGGCCCGAATACCAGAGTCGTAGTATTTCTGCGTAGGATGCTGTCGCTTCTTCCACAATGTCAGGGGTATAAAAACAGGCAACCAACGACATTACATCAGTTTTTCTTGCCCCAAATGTCAGGAGCCCCCAAATAGGGAGCTAGTATATGGTGTGGAAACCACCACCAGTAAAAAGTAAATACCAATACCATTAGGAATAGCCATAGAGAGGAGAGATAGAAAGATAGAGAAAAACAGGGGGCTGGAGGGAGGGAAAAGTACAGTTGTGTACACTTACCATAAATGTAGATGTTCGAGTGTATTCACTGTTGCAGTCATTACATTTGGGTTATCTGCTTACAGTAGCCCTCAGTTGGCCTGATTAACAACGTCTTGGGTCCTGTGTCGGTTGCTGTCCCTTCTTCCATGATGTCAGGTCGTCAGGGGTATAAAACATGCAGCCGACGCCATTACATCAGTTTTTCTTGCCCCAGATGTCAGGTGCCCCCCTAATGGGAAGCAATTAAATCTATAAATACAAGGATATACCTCCAACAGAAAAGCAAATACACCAAAAAGCTTTTTGAGCATAGTAAGTGAGAGTAGAGGTATAGCCAAAAGAAGAAAGGGGGCTGGAGGGAGGGTAACCAGGACTACAACAGTGAATAAACTCGAACATCTACATTTATGGTAAGTGTACACAACTGTACTATGTTATTCGTATTTCATTGTTGCAGTCATTACATTTGGATAGATTCCCAAAGCTAAGGTTGGGAGGAGGAATTTAAATAGAATTAGGACAAGCTATAAGGCCCTGCAAGACTACAGTGGCAAAACCAGCTCTGGATTTAGAGAAAATTGGAAAATGATGATGCTTGGTGAAAGTATGCACAGAACTCCAGGTAGCAGCTTCTAGGATGTCCCTAGTAGGCACGGCCCTGAGAAAGGCTGTAGAGGTAGATGCAGCCCTGGTTGAATAGGGTCTGCTGCTCTGTGGGATAGGTTTTCCATGGTGTTTATAGCAGAAATGAATGCAGTGGCCTATCCATTTTGAAATGGTTTGCTTTGAAATAGCTTTCCCCTCTGTCCCTGCAGCAAATGCCACTAGCAGTTGTTCAGATTTCCTTTGAGGTTTAGTCCTGTCCAAGTAGAATCTAAGTTGTCTGTGCACATCTAGAGAGTGCAGTATCTGTTCTCCTTTGTTCTGTGGGTTAGGAAAGAAGGTAAGCAAATGTATGGACTGATTAAGAGCCACACTGGATACCACCTTGGGTATGAAGGAGGGATTGGTTTTGAGGGACACCCTGTCCGCATGAAAGATGATGAAAGGTTCCACTGCCATAAGAGCCTGTAATTCAGATACCCTTCTTGCAGAATTGATTGCTAAAAGGAAAGCTGTTTTCCAGGAAAGAAATTTTAAATCTGCAGCAGCAGCTGGCTCAAAAGGAGGAAGTGTGAGGTTCTCCAAGACAAAGTTAAGATCCCAGAATGCAGTTGGAGCTCTCCTGGGTGGCCTTAAATTTTTGGCCCCTCTGAGGAACTGTTTGAGCAGTGGGTGAGAGAAGAGGGGGGGCTGTGTGCTATAATGAGCTGAAATGGCTCAGGCATGAATTTTGATGGAGGAAAAGGACAAGCCCTTATGAAGCATCTCAGTCAAGTATTGTAGAATCTGAGGTAAATTGGGCACTGTTGCATTCATTCCTTGACAATGGTTCCAGGTACAAAATCTTTTCCATTTTGCAGCATAAGATTTTCTAGTACTAGGCCACCTTGCCTCTAAAATGATATCCATCACTGATTGACTGATGGATGGTAAAGGAGAGATTAGGTAATTAGCCAGGCTGCTATATTCAGGGTTTGCAGCTGAGGGTGCAGAATCTGGTTCTCCTGCTGAGACAACAGGGAAGGAGTCTGAGGCAGGTGCCACGGAGCCAAGCGTGACACACTGAGCAAGAGTGGGTACCAGTGTTGGCGAGGCCAGTCTGGTGCAATTAAAATCATCATTGGCTTGTCCTGTTTGACCTTTAGTAGTACCTTGGAGAGCAGAGGCAGAGGAGGAAAGGCATAAACTAATAGGTTTTTCCAGCTGAAGGATAGAGCATCCACTTTCCAAGCTAGCTTGTGGGGAATCCTTGTGCAAAATTTGTCCAGTTGATGGTTCTGGGGGGAGGCAAACAGGTCTATAATCTGGGCTCCCCCATTTGCATGTCAACATGTTGAAAATCCTTGGTTCCAGTTTCCATTCGTGTGGGTCCATGATGTTTCTGCTTAGTGCATCTGCCAGTGTATTTAGTTTTCCTGGCAGGAATTGAGCTTGTAGATTCACTTGGTAGCTCAAGGCTGTGTTCAACAATGTCCATGGCTAGTCTGCAAAGGGGGTAAGAATGTGCACCCCCCTGCTTGTTTATGTACCACATGACAGTGGTGTTGTCAGTCTTTACCATTAGTTGTCCTGGAAGAATGTGGTCCTGGAAGAATGTGGTCCTTGAAGGCTGTCAGAGCATTCTGTACAGCTAACATTTCCTTTTGATTTATGTGCAGGTGCATTTGACTTGGGTTCCATTTGCCCTGAATGCATTTCCCTACCAGGTGAGCCCCCCATGCATAGTCTGATGCATCTGTTGTTAAGATTTGGGAGGCAAGGGGTAATGTGAATGGTAGTCCCCTGTTTTGGTGGCAGGCCTCTGCCCACCAAAGGAACTCTAGGCGTAGGCAAGGTATGATAGGAATCCTTCCTTCTAGATCCTGTGAATGTTGACACCATAGGCTTTTGAGATACCATTGTAGTTTCCTCATATGCAGTCTTGCATATGGAATTAGAAGAATGCAGGAGGCCATAAATCCCAAGGCTTGCAGTATTTGCCTTGCAGATAGCTGTTTTTTTGTGGCCACTTGTTTGAAGTAGGTTGTCAAATGAATCTGTTTCTCTGGCTTGAGGAAAGCCATCTGGGAAGTTGTATTCAAGCTTGCTCTCAGGAATATAATTTGTTGACAGGGTACCAGGTGCGACTTCTTTTCATTTATGGTGAACCCCAGACAAGTCAGTACCCTTTGAACAAAGGCCAGATGATTCAAAAGAATGTCCCAGCTTTCTGCCTGAATTAGACAATCGTCCAGGTATGGATATATTTGAATATTTCTTTGCCTGCAAAATTCAATGACTGGAGCTAGGCACTTTGTGAATATCCTAGGCGCAGTAGATAAGCCAAAGGGCAGTGCAGAGAACTGATAGCCTTCTTTGAAGCATAGGAATCTTCTGCAAGACTCCCTGATAGGGATGTGCAGCTATAATTCTTTTAAGTCTAGTGTTGCCAACCATGCATCTTTGCCTAGCATATGAAGCAGCTGGTGAAGAGTCAGCATTTTGAATTTTGGAATCACTAGATAGGTGTTTAGAGTAGAAAGGTCCAGGATAGGATGCCATGTACTGCCTTTTCTGGGTACAAGGAAAAGTCTTGAATAGAAACCTTGTCCCTTTCCCTCTTCTGGTACCAACTGAATAGCCACCATGTTTAAGAGAGAGAGTATTAGATTTTGGGCCTCTGCCCGCTTGGTTTTGGTAATGTGTGGAAGTGAAATCTGTATCCTTGGGACACTATATTTAAAACCCATTTGTCCTGGGTAATGAGTTCCCAGTTTTTGGCCTGCAGACCAATCTTTCCGCCTAAAGGAGCATTCAGTTGGGAAGTGCATGGAAGTTTTAAAAGCAAGTCATTCAGACAGTTTTCCATAGGGGAGAGTCTTACTACTGCCAGACTTGGGTGCAGAAACCCCCCCACTGCTTAGTTTTGTGTGTCCCTTGGGACTAAAACCTGGGGTTTCTGCTGTGTCTGGGTTTGGCTTGAGAAGACCTGGAAGGGGCTGGAAAGGACCAATTTTCAGAAGGCCAGTGCCTACTATATCTAGGAGGCTGAACTTGTTAGAAATCTTTAACAGTTTGCATAAATTTAGCTTTATCTTCCATTTTTTTTAAGAACTTCCTCAGCCTTGTTGCCAAACAGGCGGTCCTGATTTAAGGGAGCATCCAACAATTTAGCTTTAACATGATCAGGCAAAGATTGCTCCTTAAGCCAAGCATGCCTTCTGATCACAGACCCAGTTAACAGCAGCCCTGCAAGAGGCCTCTAATGAATCTAATCCACATTGCAAAGTATGTTTTCCAACCGGTACAGCAGAATGGATGAAATCCTGTAATTCTTTATTTTCAGCACAGTCAGGAAACAACATCAATTTCTGCTTAAGCAATCCAATAACATGTTGTTGGTACTTTAACACATGAAATTGGCAGTTTAAAGCCCTAATGGCCAAGGTTACAGAAGTGTAAAGCTTCTTACCCCATCCAGCACCCTGGAAGTCTCTATCAGAGGGGGTAGGATTTTTAGAAGTAGAAGCCTTAATGCCCTTCGGTCCCTGTGAAACAGTCTCTGGATCCACAATAGGATGTTTAAAAAGGACCTTGTGTGAATCAGGAACCCTGTAATATGTCAGGTTTTCTGGGAGCAGGAGGCAAAGAATCAGGGGCCAAACTAGATTCTGAAAAGGCATCATCAACAATGTCTAGTACAAGAGGTATAGCTAAAGGCCTATGCTGAGGCAGGAGTAAGAAATCCCCAAGCCTCTTTTTTGAATCAGAAAAATCCTGGCTTTCCCACTGGAAATGCGCCCTTAGAGTAAGGTCTCACCAAAAGAAAAATCCTCTGGAGGGAAAGCAGAGGGAATAGAGTCATCTGCATCAGAATCCTCATAAGTAGATGAGGGCAAATCCAGATCATCAGAAGAATCAGAAAAATCAGAATCCTGGTCAGAGGATTCATAAACAACTTCAGTCCTAGATCTCTGAGAAGGGGAGGTTGGCTTCCCCTGATTAGAGTTATGAGATCTTCAGACATTCTTATCATTTGATTTTTAGGCATAGAGGCCTGAGCATGCAGCCTGGGCATCAGTTTCTTAGGCATGGTTCGAGATTTTGGCCTAAATGAAGAAGGAGGCATCAGTTTAATATGCAAGTCCGTAGACGTGAATACACCCTCAGAAGCCGGTGCTTGCACAGTGGCTCCGGACCCATCCAAGGTAGAGACATCCACATGTTCCACAGTTGAAGCAACTCGCGGCATACCAGACTCAGAATGGGTCTCAGTAGAGGCCTGCGAGTCAAAAGTAGCGGGTATCAGGGGCTGCGAAAGCGCCTCACTGAGTACCGGCGAACTGGTGACTGGCTTAGGAGAAGCATCGTTGGCAGCTTTGGACCTCGCGGCCTGTCTCTGTCTTTATCTTTGAGTTTTTTCGGAATCCTAGTAGTCTGATAGCTAACCAATGACATTTCTGGATAATTAAACAGAGAACCAAAATATTTAAAGGTGAAAATATGCCGATGATGGATAGTGCGCTGATTAAATAAAGCACAAAACCGACAGCAAGGTACGTCGTGGTGAGGGCCTAGGCAAGGAATACAGTACGAATGAAAATCTTTGTGATGTATTTGCTTTCCACAAGTAATGCAATTAGTTTTTACTGATATCGGAAAGGAGCAAGAAAAAGTTTCCCCAACGGGATACTTGGCTTTAGTTGAAGACTTCGGTTCTGAAACTCGAAAATGAAAATTTCAGGAGTCGGCCGAACGGCACTTGCGAACCTGCTTAGGGCACCGCACGGCAAGAAAGACTGATGTAATGGCGTCAGCTGCATGTTTTAGACCCCTGACGACCTGACGTCATGGAAGAAGGGATAGCAACCAACGCAGGACCCAAGACTTTGTTAATCAGGCCGAATGAGGGCTACTGCAAGAAGATAACCCAAATGTAATGACTGCAACAGTGAAACACGAAGAACATCCAGGACTGCAACAGTGAATACACTTGAACATCTACATTTATGATATGCAAACACAACTGTACTATGTTCTTCGTGTTTCACTATTGCAGTCATCACACATGGGTTGATTCCCAAAGCTGAGGAAGGGTGGAGGCAGTCAAGAAGAGTTAGGGCTGGCTAGTAGGCCCTGCAAGACTGCTGTAGCAAATCCTGCCCTGGATTTGGAAAAGATAGGTAAGTGGTAATGCTTGGTGAAAGTGTGTACAGAACTCCAGGTTGCAGCTTCCAGAATGTCCCTGGAAGGGACTCCTCTGAGAAATGCTGTAGAGGTAGAAGTAGCCCTAGTGGAATGTGTTCTGACCCCCTGAGGGTTTTCCATGGTGCTTGTAGCAGAAATGAATGCAGTGTGCTATCCATTTGGAAATGGTTTGTTTAGAAATGGCCTTGCCCTCTGCCCCTGTTGCAAAGCTGACTAGCAGCTGGTCAGATTTTCTGAAAGGCTTAGTCATATCAAGATAGAACCTGAGCTATCTGTGCACGTCCAAAGAGTGTAGGATCCTTTCCCCTTTATTCTGAGGGTTAAGGAAGAAGGTTGGTGAATGGATGGATTGATTTAGGGCTACACTGGACACCACCTTAGGCATAAAGGACGGGTTAGTCCTGAGGGAAACCCTGTCAGCATGGAAGATAATAAAGAGTTCCACAGCCATCGGTGCCTGTAGCTCAGACACTCTTCGAGCTGAAGTGATGGCTAGAAGCAAGGCTGTTTTCCAATAGAGGAATTTTTACTCTGCTGAAGCAGCAGGTTCAAAAGGGAGAAGCGTGAGCTTTTCCAGTACAAAGTTAAGGTCACAAGCAGGGGTGGGTGCTCTCCTTGGTGGCCTTAAGTTGTTAGCCCCTCTCAGGAACTGTTTGATGAGAGGGTGAGAAAATAGAGATAGCTCAGTATTGTAATGAGCCGAAAAGGCAGAGGCATGAATCTTAATGGAGGAAAAGGATAGGCCTCTGTGGAGTAGCTCTGCTAGTTAATCCAGGATTAGAGGTAAGGTGGGCACAGCTGTGTCCTTTTCTTTAGACCGAATCCAAGAACAATATTTTTTCCACTTTTCCGCATAGGATTTCCTAGTACTAGGTCTTCTGGCTTCAAGAATGACGTCCAGCACCTGTTTACTTAGGGTTGCTGGTGGAGTATTCAAGGAATAAGCCAGGCTGCAAGATTTAGGGTTTGTAATTGTGGATGCAAAATCTGTCCCTCCTGCTGTGACAGCAGGGTAGGGGTCTGGTGTAGGTGCCAGGGTGGCACCGTTGTCAGGCTGCGCAGGAGTTGGTACCAGTGCTGGTGTGGCCAGTCCGGGGCAATCAGAATTGTCCTTGGCCTGTCTTCTATCTTGAGTAGTACTCTTGAGAGAAGGGTTACACGGGGGAAGGCATAGATTGAGAGGTTTTCCCATTGAAAGGATAGGGCATCTACTTTCCAGGCCCTGCTGTGAGGGTTTCTAGTGCAGAATTTGCTTAACTGGTAGTTGTGGGGTGAGGCAAAGAGATCCACCTCTGGGGTCCCCCACCTCTGGATCAAGAGGATGAAGGTGCTGGGCTCCAGTTTCCACTAGTGTGGGTCCAGGAGATTTCTGCTCAAGTCGTCTGCCAGTGAATTTTGTTTGCCTGGCAGGAATTGAGCTTGTAGATGGACTTGGTTGTCCAAAGCTGTGCACCACAGGGTCATGGCTAAGCTGCAGAGTGGGTTTCCCCCTGCTTGTTCATGTACCACATAACTGTGGTGTCTGTTCTTATCAGCAGTTGTCCTGGAAGGATTAGGTAGCTGAAAGCTGTCAGAGCATTCTGTACAGCTAGCATTTCCTTTTGGTTGATGTGCAGGAGAATTTGACTTGGGCTCCAGTGGCCCTGAAGGCATTTGCCAGCCATGTGAGCCCCCCATGCATAGTCTGATATGTTTGTGGTCAGGGTTTGGGTGGCGTGGGGTAGAGTAAAAAGCAGTCCTTTATTGTGTTTGCATGCTTCTGCTCACCAAAGGAACTCTGCCCTCAGACAAGGTATGATAGGAATGACTGTTTCCAGGTCCTGGGAATGTTGGCACCAAAGGCTTAAGTACCAGTGAAGTTTCCTCATATGAAGTCTTGCATATGGAATCAGCAGAATACATAAGGTCATGAACCCTGGGGCAGTATTTTTCTTGCAGTCAACTGGGTTCTGGTGGCCATTTGCTTGAAGTAGTCTGTCAGACAAACTTGTTTTTCTGAAGAAATGCCATCTGGGAAGTTGTGTCCCAAGCTTGCTCCCAGGAATGCAATCTTTTGACTGGGCACCAGTTGTGATTTCGTTTCGTTGATGGTGTACCCCAAAGAAGTCAGAAGACTTTTTACAAATGCCATGTGCTGAAGCAGCAATTCCTGGCTGTCCGCCTGAATCAGGCAGTCGTCCAAGTACGGGTAAATTTGGATATTTCTCTGTCTGTAGTATGCAGTGGCTGGAGCCAGACATTTTGTGAATACCCTGGGCACAGCAGATAAGCCAAAGGGAAGTGCAGAGAAAGTACAGTTGTGTACACTTACCATAAATGTAGATGGTCAAGTGCATTCACTGTTGCAGTCATTACATTTGGGTAATCTGCTGGCAGGTTGGCCTCAGTCGGCCTGAATTCCAAAGTCTTGGGTCCTGCGTCAGTTGCTGTCTCCTCTTCCATGAAGTCAGGTCGTCAGGGGTATAAAACATGCAGCCGACACCATTTTCTTTAGTTTTTCTTGCCCCCGATGTCAGATGCCCCCAAAAAGGTAGCAATATTCTAAATATATATATATATATATATATATATATATATATATATATATATATATATACACACACATGCATCAATATAAACTTTACCTTCATCTACAAGCAAATACACCACATAGGTTGTAGAAGATAGAGAAGGAAAGATAAACTGTAGAATGACAGGAGGAAGGCGAGAGGGTAACCTGGACTGCAACAGTGAATACACTCGAACATCTACATTTATGGTAAGTGTACACAACTGTACTATGTTCTTCGTGTTTCACTGCTGCAGTCATTACATTTGGGTAGAATCCCAAAGCTATGGTTGGGAGGCTGGAGCTAAACAGCATTAGGTGAGGCTATAAGGCCCTGCAGCACTACAGTGGCAAAGCCTGCCCTGGACTTAGAGTAGAGAGGCAAATGGTAATACTTTGTAAAGGTGTGAACAGAACTTCAAGTAGCAGCCTCTAGAATGTCCTTGGTTGGTACTCCCCTGAGAAAGGCTGCTGAAGTAGCTGCTACCCTGGTGGAGTGAGACCTAATGCCCTTGGGCACAGGTTTACCATGGTGTAAGTAGCAGAAACGGATGCAATGGCTTATCCACTTTGAAACTGTCTGCTTTGAAATAGCCTTTCCTTCTGATCCTGCAGCATATGACAGTAGTAATTGCTTGTTTTTTCTTAGAGTTTTAGTCCTGCTCAAGTAGAATCTTAGATGTCTGTGTACATCCAAGGAATGCAGAATTCTCTCCCCTTTGTTCTGCGGATTTGGATAAAAAGTTGGCAGATGAATTGTTTGGTTAAGAGCCACACTGGAAACGACCTTAGACATAAAAGTAGGATTTGTCCTCAGAGAGACCCTGTCTGGGTAAAATATGATAAAAGGCTCTACAGCCATGAGTGCCTGTAGCTCTAAAACTCTTCTTGCTGAAGTAATTGCTAGTAGCAGAGCTGTCTTCCATGATAAGAACTTTATATCAGAAGTAGCAGCTGGTTCAAATGGAGGCAGGGTGAGCTTTTCCAACACATAACTGAGGTCCCATGCTGGTAATGGTGATCTTCTGGGAGGCCTTAAATGTTTGGCTCCTCTAAGATACTGCTTTAGTAAAGGATGAGAAAAGATTGGTGGCTCTGTATTGTAATGAGCCAAAATGGCAGAGGCATGGATTTTGATTGATGAGAAAGATAGGCCTTTGTCAAGCATCTTGGTTAAGTATTGTAATATCTGAGGAACATGCGGCTCTGCTTTATCAGTTCCTTGTGCTGGATTCCAAGCACAGAATCTCTTCCATTTGTCATCATAAGATTTTCTAGTACTAGGCCTTCTGGCTTCCAAAATGACATCCATCACAGCTTTACTGAGAGGTGTCGTCTGTATGATTACAGGATTAGCCATGCTGCCAGGTTCAGAGTCTGTAGTTGGTTGTGCAGGATCTGACTGGACAGTAACTGTGGTTTTTGAGGCAAGGTCCAAACTGGGTATTGAGACAAGTTCCTTAGGATTGGGTACCAGTATTGGTGGGGCCAGTCCAGGGCAATTAATATCATCTTAGGCTTTTCTTGTCTGACTTTTAGGAGGACCTTGGGTAGAAGAGGCAGAGGAGGGAAGGCGTAAACTGATAGGTTTTTCCAACTGAAGGATAGGGCGTCCACTTTCCATGCTTGTCTGTGATAAGTCCTTGTGCAGAATCTTTTCAGTTAATAATTTTGAGGAGAGGCAAATAGGTCTATGTCTGGGCTCTCCCATGTTTGTGCTATAATGCTGAAAACTTGTGGATTTAGTTTCCACTCGTGAGGATCCATAAGGTTTCTGCTTAAATCGTCTGCCAGAGTGTTTTGTTTTCCTGGCAGGAATTGAGCTTGAAGATTTATTTGGTAGGTCAATACTGTGTCCCACAGTGCCATGGCTAATCTGCAAAGGGGGTATGAGTGTGTGCCTCCTTGTTTGTTTATATACCACATGAATGTGGTGCTGTCCATCCTTATCAGTAGTTGTCCTGGATAAAGTAAGTCCTTGAAAGCTGTTAGGGCATTTTGAACAGCTAGCATCTCTTTCTGGTTGATATGTAGATGCATTTGATTTGGTGCCCATATGCACTGAATGCATCTTCCTGCCATGTGGGACCCCAAGCATAATCTGATGCATCTGTTGTTAAGGTTTGGCTGGCAGGGTGTAGAGTGAAGGGCTGTCCCATGTTTTGGTGACAGGCCTTTGCCCACCACAGAAACTCCTGTTGCAGGCATGGGATGAGAGGAATCATTGTTTCCAGACTGTGTGCATGTTGACTCCATAAACATTTTAGGTACCACTGAAGTTTCCTCATATGCAGTCTTGCATATGGAATTAGTAGAATGCAGGATGCCATGAAGCCCAAAGCCTGCAGAATTTGTCTTGCAGAAGATTGGGTTTTTGTTGCCATCAGTTTGAAGTAAGTAATCAGTTGCCTTTGTTCGTCTGGCGTGAGGTATGCCATCTGGGGCAGTTGTATTCAAGCTTGCATCCAGGAATGTTATATTTTGAGAGGGTACCAGTTGTGATTTCTTTTCGTTTATTGTGTACCCTAGGCATGTTAGAAGCCTTTTCACAAATGCCAGGTGTCGTAGAAGGGTGTCCTTGTTCTCTGCTTGAATGAGACAGTCGTCCAAGTAAGGATATATTTGGATACTCCTTTATCTGCAAAGTGCAACTACTGGTGCCAGGCACTTTGTAAAGTCCCTGGGCGCAGTAGATAAGCCAAAGGGCAGTACAGAGAATTGGTAACGCATTAAGCCAGCCTTGAATCTGAGGTATCTTCTGCACAACTGTCTTATTGGGAAATGCAGGTATGCCTCTTTTAGGTCTAAAGTCACCGGCCAAGCATTCTTGCTCAGCATGGGCAGAAGCTGTTGCAAGGTGAGTATTATGAATTTTGGAATGTCCAGGTATGTGTTCAAAATTGATAAATCCAGTATTGGCCGCCAGGCCTTGTCCTTTCTGGGTACCACGAACAGTCTTGAGTAAAAACCTTGTCCTTTTTCCTTTTCTGGTACTGTCTGAATGGCCCCCATATCCATGAGGGACGTAACCTGTTTCTGTGCCTCTGCCCATTGTTTTTTTGGCAGATCTGGCCAACCATCTGTCATTGGCAGAGTGTGGAAATGGAATCTGTATCACTGTGATACGATGTTTAGTACCCACTTGTCCTGGGTTATTAAATGCCAATTTTGAGCAAAAAGTGCTAATTTTCCCCCTATGGGTGCTGCCAAAAGATAAGTGCTTGGTGTAGGCAGGGGGAAGTCACTGAGATTGCTTTTTGTAGGTTTGCTCTTTATCTCCTCCAGATTTGGAGGTGGATACGCCCCATTGCTTTGACCTGTACGAGTCTTGAGCCTGGTACCTGGAACCCTTAGGGCATCTGGATTTGCCCCTTTGAGCTCTGTCTGACACAGGAAAGGACCAATTTTTTGTAGGCCAGTGTCTACTGAATCTAGGTGGCTGCACTTGCAAGAAATCTTTAACAGTTTGCATAGACTTAGCTTTGTCTTCCATTTTCTTTAAAACCTCTTCTGCCTTAATACCAGAGACTCATGCTGTAAAGGTGCATCTAGCAATTTAGCTTTAACATGATCAGGCAAATATTTTGTTCCTTTAACCAGGCATGCCTCCTAATCACAGATCCAGTAAATGTGGCCCTGCAGGAGGCCTCTAAAGAATCAAAACCACATTGCAAAGTATGCTTTCCAACTTGTTCAGCTGCATGCAATAATTCCTGTAATTCCTTATTTTCTGCACATTCTGAAATCAACATCATTTTCTGTTTTAGAAATCCCATAACATGTTGTTGGTACTTAAGCATATGAAATTGACAGTTTAAGGCCCTGATTGCCAAGGTTGCAGATGTATAAACCATTTTTCCCCATCTGTCCAATGCCCTTGAATCTCTGTCGGAGGGGGTAGGATTTTTTGCTGTTGAGGCCTTAACTCCCTTTGGACCCTGTGAAATAGTTTCAGGATCAGCAGCAGGGTTTCTAAATAGAAATTTATGAGAGTCAAGGACCCTGCAATTCCGGTCAGGCTTACTGGGAGCCGGAGGTAAGGAGTTAGGGGTCAGTCTTGACTCTAAAAACGCATCATCCACAATGTCTAAAACAGGGGAAATGGCTAAAGGCTTGCGCTGAGGGAGAAGGAAATCCCTGAGCCTCTTTTTTGATTCTGAGAAGTCTTGACTCTCCCAGTGAAAATGCTCCATCAAAGTATGCAAGGTTTCTCCAAATGAATAATCCTCAGGAGGAGATGCAGATGGAATAGACTCCTCAGCATCAGAATCTTCATAGGGAGGTAAAGATAATTCCTGATCAGAAGAGGAATCAGAACAGATAGAAACCTGATCTGAAGATTCATAGCCAGTGTCTTGCCTAGGCCTCTTATCTGGAGAGGGATGGGTACCCCTGATCAAGGTAATAAGGTCTTCGGCCATTTTAATCATCTGTTTTTTAGACATAGAGGCCTGTGCACGTGGCTCAGGCATTGTTTTTTTAGTTTTAGAAGGTGTCTTTGCCTTAGGTTTTGCAGCTTTCATCGGTTTGATATAAAAATGTTGAGGTCTGAATACACCCTCAGAAGCTGGTGCCTGCTCAGCGGCTCTGGACCCATCCGAGGGAGATACATCCGTCGGTCCAATACCTTGAGTATCTTGCGGCATGCCGGACTCCACATGGGTGTCGGTAGAGGCCTGCGACTCAAAGGTAGCAGGCATCGGGGTTGCAAAAGCGCCTCACTGAGTACCGGCGACTGGCTTATGAGAAGCTTCGTCGGTTTTGGATCTCGACTGCCTTTCTCTGTCCTTTTCTTTGCGTTTTTTATGTACTCCGGTAGTCAGATTGCTATCCGACGACATTTCTGGGTAGTTAAGTCTGTTTCCAAAATACTTAGATGCAAAAATATACCGACAATTAATAGTGCATTGGTTAAATCTAGCACAAAACCGACAGCCAGGCACGTTGTGATCAGGGCCCAGGCAAGGAATACAGTATAAATGGACATCCTTATGAGGTATTTGCTTCCCACAAGTAATACAATTATTAACTTTTTTTGACATCGGTAAAAAGCAAGAAAAAAGCTTCCCCAGCGGGGTACTTAGCTTTAGTGAAGACTTCGGTTCTAAAACGCAAACTGGAATATTTCAGTAGTCGGCCGACCGGCACTTGCGAAATGCTTCTTCTTCGGGCACCACGCGGCAAGAAAGACTAAAGAAAATGGCGTTGGCTGCATGTTTTATACCCCTGACGACCTGATGTCATGGAAGAGGAGAGAGCAACCAACGCAAGACCCAAGACTTTGGAATTCAGGCCGACTGAGGGCAACCTGCCAGCAGATTACCCAAATGTAATGACTGCAACAGTGAAACACGAAGAACATCTGATAACGCATAGATCCTGCCCTGAAACATAGTTATTTCCTGCATGATTCCCTGATAGGGATGTGCAGATAAGCTTCTTTTAAGTCTAGGGTGACTAACCAGGCATCCTTGGCTAGCATAATGAGAAGCTGTTGCAGGGTAAGCATCTTGAATTTTGGGACCACCAGAAAGGTGTTGAGAACTGAAAGATCCAGGATTGGGCATCAAGAGCCCTCTTTCCTGGGTACCAGGAATAGTCTTGAGTAGAAAACCTGACTCCTTTGTTCTACTGGAACTGGCTGAACAGCTCTGATGTTGCACAGGGAAAGAGCATGGTTTTGAGCCACTGCCCACTGGTTTGGGGGAAGGTCTGGAAACCTGTTTGGAGTTGGCAGTGAATGGAAATAAAATTTGTACCCCTGGGATATAATGTTGAGGACCCATCGGTTCTGAGTGATGGACATCCAGTTTTCTGCATGAAGGGCACGCTTTCCTCCTAGGGGCACAAGCAATTGGGCAGGGCTGGGAGGTAGAGTTGAGAAGTCATTGTGAACTTTTTCCATAGGGAGGTGGCTTACCACTCCCTGTTTTAGGGATGGGAGCACTCCATTGCTTACATCTCTGCATACCCTGAGACTGTAGTCTGGGTGGTCTGCTTCCCCTGGGTCTTGTTTGGGAAGGCCTGGAGGGGGCTGGAAAGGACCAGTGTTTTTAAGAGCAATGCCTACGGAATCAAGGTGGTTGCACTTGTAAGAGTTCTTTAACAGTTTGCATAGATTTAGCTTTTTCTTCCATCTTTTTAAGCACTTCTTCTGCTTTGGTGCCAAACAAAATGTCCTTACTTAAAGGAGCATCTAGTAATTTGGATTTGACATGATCTGCCAAGGTCTGCTCCTTCAGCCAAGCATGTCTTCTCAGTAGAGAGCTAATGACTGCAGCCCTGCAAGATGCTTCTAGGGCATCAAAACCACACTGCAAAGTATGCTTACTAACTTGGTTTGCAGAATGCATAAGCTCTTGCAAATCTTTATTTTCTGCACAATCTGGAAATATTACCATTTTTTGTTTAATGAGATCCATAATATGTTGCTGGTACTTCAGCATGTGAAACTGGCAATTCAGTGCCCTGATAGCAAGAGTTGTGGAGGTATATACCTTCTTACCCAATCTGTTTAAAGCTCTGGAATCCCTATCTCAAGGGGTAGGATTTTTGGCTGTAGTAGCCTTCATACCTTTAGGTCCCTGGGAAATGATCTCTGGATCAGCAGTAATATTCTTGAAAAGAAACTTGTGGGAATCAGGTACTTGGTAGTACCTGTCAGGTTTCCTAAGGGCCGGAGGTAAGGTGTCTGGAGTAAGACTGGATTCCAAGAAAACATCATCCACAACATCTAGGACAGGGGGAATAGCTAAATGCCTGTGCTGAGGAAGCTCTAAAAATTCTCTGAGTCTCTTTCTGGACTGAGGATAGTCTTGGCATTCACAACAGAAATGCTCTTTTAAAGTATGCAAGGTTTCACCAAAAGAGAAATCCTCTGGAGAGGAGGCAGAGGGAATGGATTCCTCTGCATCTGAATCTTCATAGGCTGATAAGGGCATGTCCTGATAATCAGAAAGGTCAGAATCATTGGACTCCTGGTCTGTAGAATCTCAAGGCAACTGAATTATTTGTCTCTTAGCAGGGGAAGGCTGGCTTCCCCTAATTAGCATTATAAGGTCTTCAGCCATTCTAAGCATTTGTTTTTGTGGCATGGGGGCCTGAGCATGTGCTGTGGTCATCGTGTGTCTAGGCATAGTGCGAACTCTGGGCCTAAGAAACTCGGTAGTTCTGGCTAAAAAAAGAAGTACTCGGCTTGATTCGAATTTTGGTAGGTCGGAAAACACCCTCAGAAGCTGGTGCCTGTACAGCGGCTCCAGACCCATCCAAGGTAGAGACATCCACTGGTTCCACATTCGAAGAAGCGTCTCACAGCATACCGGACTCTGAATGGGTCTCAGCAAAGGCCTACGAATCAATAGAAGCAGGCATCAGGGGCTGCAAAGGCACCTCATTGAGTAACAGCGGACTGGCGACTAGCTTAATGGAAACGTTGTCGGCAGTTTTGGACCTAAGAGGTCTGTCAATGTCTTTATCCTTATGTTTTTTTCGTAAGATCGATAGTCGGATGGCTTACCGAAGCCATTTTGGAATACGGAGATAGAGAGTGAAAGAATTTAGCAGCAAAAATAGCCCAACGACAATGGTTTGGGCGTTAAACAAGGCACAAAACCGACAGAGAGGGACATCGTGGTCTGGGCCTAAACAGGTGATGCAGTAAGAATGAAAATCTCTGTGCAGTATTTGCTTTCCACAGGCAAGACAATTGTTAACTTTTTCTGACATCGGTTAGAGCAAGAAAAAAGGATCCACAATGGGGTACTTGGCTTTAGAAGCCTTCAGGATTATCAACTCGAAAAACAAAAATTTCAGGTAGCGGACAACTGGCACTTGCAAACTGCTTCTGCTTCTGGCACCTGCTCGGCAAGAAAGACTGATGTAATGGTGTCAGATGCCTGCTTTTATACCCATGATGACCTGAAGTCATAGAAGAAGCGACAGCATCTGATGCAGAAATACCAAGAATCTGGTATTCGGGCCAACTGAGGGCTACCTGCAGGCAGATAACCCGTGTGTGATGAGTGCAACAGTGAAACATGAAGAACATCAGCATTTTAGAAATCGGTAGCAGTCATCATTCGTATATGATGGATAAACCAGTAAACAGAATATTATTTTGCACTGAAAGACAGGTAGGAAAAAGGGAGAGAGAGAAGGAAGGATTAATTTTTATGGCACAATGGCGCACTGAGATTAGCCAAGGTAAAAGGTGTATAAAAGATCATCCCAAAGTACAACCATTAACAGACGTTTATAACATTTTAGTTTTGCCTGTACAAAATCTATATTCACGTGTCCCTAAATAAACATATAAATCATTCATAACCCACCTCTGCATGTAAAATGATTTGAAAAATCTTACGTGGATATTACACATGTAGCTGTTACAGGCATTTATACTCTTGACTTGTTGCGTAAGTGTGTGTAATACTGGCTTGTAGGCTACATAAGCAGTATGTCAAGAGTATAAATGCCTGTAAGAGCTACATTTTGCCAATAAATGTTAGCATTTTAGCTAAGAGAGTATACCATTTACAAGTAAAATTATGAAATGCAAATAGGCCTGCCATCTATCCAGTATTTTTCTGGACTATCTGGAAATCAGAATGATTCTCCGGTAATCCAGAAAACACTAAACAAACTCTGGTATTCTGTTTGGAAGTGGACAGAATGCCACAGTTTGTTAAAAAGCAAACTCTGTCTTTTTTTTTTTTAAACAAAAAGCATCACTAAAGTGATGTGCTGGAGTTCAAGCTACACTACAACAGCAACAAACAGTAACAAACATAGATTAGGTACATAAAAATGTACTAAAAGGGATGTTCCGTCCTAATGATGTACACGTTTACGTTATAAAATGGGCTTGGGTGGAGATGGGTTGGGACTGGAAGGAGTTATTGGCAGTGCATGGGCTGTGGCTCCAGTCCGTTTTTCTGCATCGCAAGAGATGGCAATCCTAAATACAAAGTGCAGTAATAAATCTAGTAAGTTCTCCACTCCCAGCTACAGTACGATAACTTTTGGAAAAAAAAAGTAAAAACAGTCTGCAGGTCTGGAAGTAGGCTGCAGTGAAAACGGAGACAGAAATTTAATGTGATTTGAAACAGTTTAACTTCACTTATGATAGCAACAATCTTTACTTATATTCATGAGGAATGCCTTGGTTAACCTAGTGAATATTCATCAAGTATGCAACATCATCATTAAGGGGAGGTACAAAGTGATGGTAAGGGTGGGTATTATTACTGTGCATCCCATCATAGAGGTACTAAAAAGTGTTTATGTCCATTAATTATTTCACACGACATCCACCACCCATTTTAGGTTTCAGGGAGACCCACACAACAGAGATGGCTCAAACAGGAGTTCTTAATGACATGCTGCAGATGAGCATTCAACACTGCCATTTAATACTGGTTTTACTAGATCTCTCAACTGAATTTAACAATGGATCATGGAGGCCTACTGAATAAGTGCAAACTTACTACACCCTGTTTTACAGAGTCCTCCATTCGACTGTTAGGACACAAACAGAACTGGCCTGAGCTTAACTTGTCTGAGTCACCTTTTCAGCAATGGGGTTCTCAGGGCTTCATTCTCTATTAATCAAGTAAAATTGCTTATATGACTCCACAATTACACATCATTAATTAAGTGGGGTCTGTCTCTAGATACTATACAATTTAAGTGGTAGCTTTTTTTCTTACTGCTCATCTGCTTCAAGAAGAATTTATGTAAAAATGTAAATGCAAATTATCAACAGATATTGTTACATTGAACATTTGTTTCACAGTCAATAAAAGATGTTCGAAAACAAGTGAGGCAAACAAAATACAGCTTAAGTGTGGTATTTTGACTTTTCATGTAATTATCTACAACTATGTAGCCTCTATTTCAGACCACAGTGCTTTCTGCCTGGGATTAACAAGGAATGCAATATCCATCCAGTTGCATATCAGCACGGTTCAATTAATACAGCCTTTCAAATGTGTGTCCTTGGCAGCATCACAAAATAACAATAGACAAGATGTTTCTTTAGAAAACAGTCATTAAATACCCAAAGCACAAAAAAGAAAACTGAGTGAGAGGAAAAAATAATGAACCAAGAGGAAAAATCCAAAGAACCTTTAATTATTGTTTACATCTCATCAAATCTTCACGAGACTTCAGTCTGAAAAAGTCTGTTAATGGCTACCTGATAAGCAAGGGGATTGCATCCAAGACTAAGGATGTTACAACTCTTTCGTACTCGACCTTCATCAGACCACTAACAGAGTACAATGCTCCCTTTTGCATGTACCTCACTAGACACTGCAGCAGCTGGAGAGACCACAGAGGTTTCTCATCGAGAAAATTCAGGGCCTCCAAAACATGACCTACACAGAAAGACTGAAAGCACTGTCACTTTACCTACAGGCTGCTGAGAGACGACTTGTGCCTGGCCTACAAAGCAGTCTCTGACTCTGCCCTAATGGAAATGCTGCACATCTACAAATCAAATGGGACAACAGTCACTTGCCACAGGGATCTCAGCCTAGCCTGTGACATTAACAGAATATGCTGGAGAGATAGAATACATATCCGAGAGATTGCAGCTTCTCTGGAATAAACTCCCAATTCACATGAAGCCAGCTCCCCAATGACCATATTCAAGCCCACAACTGGATGGGAGACCGTAAATTCACCCCGGGGGTGGCACCTATGTTCCTCATGAAGGGGAGTTGCTGCTGATCACAGGCTCATTCTGCGAATAACGACCATCTAACCAAGGTCAATTAGGGAACACTGGTATAACATGGCTAGGCTTGTAAAGGCCCTAGGACCACAAGCCTAGTAACCTACTATGTACCTACTTGGTGGTTTTCTCTTGGTTCATCAGTCTTCTACTCACACAATCACTTTTAGGATTGCAATAAAGCTTAGATGGCATCTATTTGATACTTAACCTAAACAAAATAAGACATGATGACCGTTCACTCAAACTACAGGCCCAGCTACAGCTTTCAGACTACTCCAATTACTATTTATGGTGAAAACAGGATGGAGTTTAAATCTTGTGTGTGAACTCTTGAGAAGATCCTTTATGATCAGCTTACAGTTGGGAACAACAATCAGCTGCTGTCAAATCTTAATTTTCCCTCTCCTCTGAGAAGCACTGCTCACAATAAACATCTGATTCCTTAAGTGGACTTTTGTGCCGTTATTATATTTTTTTAATGCATGGACTACTGTAAAACCCTTTATATGAGCTGCCTTCAAATGCTGGAAAGCATTTTTTAAAAACCGCAGATCACTACTCAGACTTACAGTTTTCCTGCTCAGTCTACACTGGTTGCAAGTACCATCAAAATTCAATACCAGATTATTGCTTTGATCTGTTTTACTTTCATGACCTGGGTATCTCCCAACAGGGAATTTCTTATGTCTTATCAGCTACCCAAACCTCACTGCTCAGCCAGTATGGGGATGGTAATAGGTTCATAAGGCACCTAAATTTAATAAGGTATTGCCCGTTTGTGGCTATAAAAATAAATAAAAAAAAAATGCTGTTTAGTTTGTTGTTGCTCTGTCCAGCAGTGACCCAGAGAGAGAGAAACCTACGGGTACTCATCTCCCATCCACAGGTCTAGATTTCTCTTTGAACAGCGAGGTGCTCTGCTGCTCTGCCTGGATTGGATTTTTTATTCCACAGCAGGGTAGAGTCTAGTGATAAATATCTATCTCTCAGCTCCTATTTATTTATATCCGCTAAGGTTTTAAGTCGCTTGCTCTGAGATACATCCGAAATGGGGCATTGTACTCGATCATTGGTCTGATAAGTGAAGAGACAGGGGAACAATGACAATCCTTCATGATCATCAACCTGTTGTTTTTCCCGAAGGGTATGACTATACATTTTTTGGCGTTTAACGATTATTATGTCTAATCTTCAGGGCTCAAGAAGAAAGTCCTGCCTTACCTCTGGAATCGGTACCTTACCTTTTACACCTTGTTACATAATCTTTCAACAGTCTGTGCAGCTTATGGAACACAGGGTGAGACATGACTGTCCATTCAAGTACCTGGTCCAACTACTCTACTATAATCTACTTCAATTTACAGCTGGCTGTGAAGCAATCTGTGATGACCTTTAAGACCTACCCTTGTCAAAAGGCATCTAAGCAAAAATTCAGCAAACCTTGAATCCTGGTCTCTTAAAAACACTTTAATAAACAGAATCCAAACCAAGCAGAAGACAGTTCATGATACAATCCACTGATACTAAGCGCTCTGATGATGCCCCAGGTCTATGGGTGAAAGCGCTTAGTGGATTGTATCGTGAACTGTCTTCTGCTTGGTTTGAATTCTGTTTATTAAAGTGTTTTTAAGAGACCAGGATTCAAGGTTTGCTGAATTTTTGCTTACCAGTTTGTTACACTCCTTGACGACAAAAGGCATCGAACACATTTTGTTGCTTACTTCATAAGGATAAGTATGCAAAATCCATTTCTGTAAAATATTATGGCTATTTTTCATTCACTAATTTTACACTGTTTCAGTTTGATCACTACAGCAAGTCATACACATATATATATATATAGTCTCCAATGTTTAGGTATTTTATTGTAACAAGCTGAAGATTAAGGTTGGAAAATTTGATTCTTAGGCTATGATATATGTAAAGCCTGAAACTGGATTACAGAGAAAAAGGAACACTGTGATAATGAGGAAAAGCCACACACTTGGGATAATTCATACTCAAGGTTTTAATCAGCAGCCTTTAGTTTCCTTTGCTGTACTACCCCTACAGGAGAAGTCCATATTCCATTTTTCTGAAAAAAGGATTTGTCCAAATTGTTCTAGGAGTATGTTCCTTACATGTTTATAACAGATATCACAGAATAACAAATGCAGATACATAAATTTTATTAGGAAAAAACAAAGTGTACTTTCAACACTAAAGATAAAGCCTGACAAAACAGTGGAGAGTTTTGTGGAATTCATTTTATTAGCTATGTAAACACACCCACACCCAGTTTTCTCACAGTATAAATAATTTCCAAGTGTGTCGTGTTAAACTCAATTTGCCCAGCACGGTTTTGTTAAATGGCTTGTAGTCTGCAATTCTACTTCTCTACATCTACGATTTATATTGGTAATCAAGGTCTCTTTTATTTTTACTTAACCCCCTCAAATGTTGGATCTGGGCAGATTAGAAAAAAAAATCACCCATGATGAGATAGATGGTTTCACATTGCTGGAACTGCAAATGTAAACGATACAACATCTGTTGATTTTAAGTGAACCTCTGCAACTTCTGGTAATACAATGTGAGGAATGTAGTGAGCAAGTACACAGAAGCCTCTCCTGCCCTTCTGGCAACAAGGCTTCTTGATTCTGTAAAGCTTCAACAGCAGAAAATCCAAATCTTAGAGAGATATAATCTTGCAACAATCTGTGCAGCCTATGGAGCTTAGGGTGAGATATGACTGTCCATTCAAGTACCTGGGCCAACAACTCTACTATAATCTACATCAGTTTACAGCTGGCTGACTGCTTTACCAATTAATCCACAGCATAAGACACTGCAATCAGAACATGAGGTTACAAAGGAGTAGACACAACACTTGAGCAGTAATTTTTATGGTGCTAGGCCTCAGAAGGCATCAGCACCCACCTCCCTTATTTCTTTAGTGTATTAAATTCTTAACTAGATATGTGCGCTGGTACTCAGACTCTTCAGCCACAACCCTGGCCACAAGGGAAGGGGTAAATTAAACATGGATAGACAGTTTATAGTAGCCAATTAATCAGCACAGTTCTGCAAAGTAGTAGGAAGTTAAGTATATGGGAAAAACTGTGTGAACACAGTAAGAACTCACAAACTCCATACAGACACCAAAGACCATGTTGCCCTCTGACATTTTAGCACTAAAATGTACATATTTTCTTCTCATTCAGACAGACACACTTGACTGGAAAAGTCTTGACACACTAGACAGAAGTATATGACCAACTTTAACTTTCTTTCCCCAATGAACCATACAAAACGCAATGTATGCAATGCAGGCAGTACATACTTGTGCAAGTATAAACACAGTAAAATGTACCTCCCATAGCTGATATACTAGCGACCCTTCTGTGCCAAGGGTTAGCTGGCTCTTAGTTTCAGCTTACTCTTTCCGGCAAAGGAAGGCTGACTTACAGCCACCACAGCCACCCAATTATTTTTTCCCAAGCTGGCCTTCAGTCAGCCCTGCTGCCAATCAAACAAGTGCCATCAGTATCAGAGACAAGGGACCTACTTCTGCACCTCACAGCTGGGTGAACAAAGACTTTTTGATGAAGAACATGTGAAATGTTAAGATTAAATCACTGTCAAAAGCAACGTCCAAATAGCGATGCTGGCCAGAGAGCAATTCTGAAGTTCGCCCTCCAAACTAAATCCCTGAGGATGTTTTACAAATATCTGACCTTAGATGATTAGTTACATGACCAGCACCTGTAGTCTTATTCAGGTTCAGCAACAACCACCTGGTATTTAATTATCCACTGCTGATGGTACAGAAACAGCAGTCAAAAACAAAAATGTACCATTTTGTTGTAAATAAAAATACAGGTGTCTACGTATCATCTGATTACTAATAAGAACTCATATAATATCTGCGAGTTCCCCATCAGAAGACAATAAATATATACAATGACGAGCATGGATGAAAAAAAATGGAGCTACACAAATATGGTGGTTCTGAGACACAGTGAATATGAATATTTTTGAATGTAAGCAAAAGGTCAGACAGTACTAAAATGGAACAAACCAAATGACCTCAGACAGAAATATTTTGTAAAAGAAAAATGCTGTATGGTGAGGAGTAAAGTATACAACTAACCGTCAGTATTATTTTTGTCCAATATTTATTATTTTTTTGTTTTACATTTGTTAACCAGGTTAATCCAACTGAGCCTGAGCCCATTTTCAGTGGAGATCCGAGGAGAAAAGCTTCAGTACATGGCAATCATTATGAAACAAACATTTTAAACAGTACATAGCTTGAGATATTAATTGAAGCAATAAAACTGAAAACATAAGTTAATATATAGATTGAAAACATAAGTTGAAACCGCTAAGAAAAATATTTGGAGTCTTGGGATAACATACCATGCACACAACTTCTCAGTGATCTTAAATGTAAACACACTCTAGTGCTAAGTGCATCCTTCCCCATGTCACCTGTTGTGTTGGCCAGCACTAATTCTACTGTGATACTACAGTAAATTCAGACTGCAGCTATGGTGGCAACCTGCATACAATACTTCTTTCTCTTGCAGAAATACATTCTGTCCCTCTCTCATTTACCTGCACAACTACAAGTCAAAAAAGAAAGCAGAGAAAATGAAATAATGGGGCATAAGCTACTTAGAAAATACAACAAACTAAATATTATATAAAGATTACATACTGGGTTCACCAGCTCCTAGATCTGTTGAAGCTGCTTTCTTAGTTTGTTTTTTTCCTCTGCCTCCATGCCTGCTTCCTTGTTGATGACACTAAGATAAAAAGAAAGCAGTTTCACTTTAGGAAATTTAAAACAATTTGTACAGATAAATATTACTAGAATTAAAACCCCAAACAGAAGCATCAACACCCAAATGCTAGTTAGCCCATAATTTGTCTCTTTCCATCTACGAATAACAAAATATACACACTTGTCACTGTGGATAGATCATTTGCTTTGGCAGATGCAGTGCCCATTATGTCCATTACCCCACAGCTGGTTAGACGGCTTTCCGGGCACTGTTAATAAAAAAAAAACTGCAAACACAAATCTTGATGTATAATGTTGCTGTACCTGTATCAAATGAAAACTTAAAATAGAAGTACTATTCTAGTACATCAAAACATAAAAATGGTCAACAAAATTATGTTATGCTTGTAAATCTCTGAAAGCAGTAAATAGCTACTTACTGCCTTCAACTACCGACTGTCTCACAATTTACTGCTCAGTAAATTAACTGCAAAGGCTCCTATAAAATACACTGGGCATTCTACGACTTCATTTTTATTTAACACCAAGCATTCTAAGGTTAACAATATAATCAGTGTCGTTGGAGGTAAGAATTACACCAGAACCGCCCCCACCTCCAGCAGCAACTAGACTGAAAAACATCACAAGGCCAATTATGACCTTTTACGTGATGGCATAAACAGCTTCATACCCCTCCCCCCACTGATGCAGAGGTTAGCTATGCTGGAATATATCCTAATGCTTTATACAACCATCTACACATTTGTATTAACTCTGTCGCACCTGATAGGACCAAAGCAAGACCCTCAAGGAAGAACAAACCTATCTGGTGGACATCAGCCATAAAAAGGCTACACAATAAGAGGAAGAAATTACTGTCTGTCCAAGAATAGAGAGTTACGGTCTCACACCTGGAAGCACTCCCTCCTCAACTTAAATAAGCAAATAAGACATCTTGTAAAATCCTGTAATGCTACTTATGAATCCAAATTAGCATCCCTAGCTAAGGAAAACCATAAGGCATTCTTTAGATATATCCGAAACCTCAAAGGAAAAATCCAGATTTATGCAGAAAGTGCAGTTGTGTACACTTACCATAAATGTAGATGGTTGAGTGTAGTCACTGTTGCAGTCATTACATTTGGGTAATCTGCTGGCAGGTTGCCCTCAGTCGGCCTGAATTCCAAAGTCTTGGGTCCTGCGTCGGTTGCTGTCTTCTCTTCCATGACGTCAAGTCATCAGGGGTATAAAACATGCAGCCGACGCCATTTTCTTTAGTTTTTCATGCCCCTGATATCAGCTGCCCCCAAAAAGGTAGCAATATTATATATATATATATATATATATATATATATATATATATATATATATATAAATAAATGCATCAATATAAACTTTACCTTCATCTACAAGCAAATACACCACATAGGTTGTAGAAGATAGAGAAGGAAAGATAAACTTCAGAATGACAGGGGGATGGTGGGAGGGTAACCTGGACTGTAACAGTGAATACACTCGAACATCTACATTTATGGTAAGTGTACACAACTGTACTATGTTCTTCGTGTTTCACTGTTGCAGTCATTACATTTGGGTAGAATCCCAAAGCTATGGTTGGGAGGCTGGAGCTAAACAGCAGTAGGTGCGGCTATAAGGCCCTGCAGCACTGCAGTGGCAAAGCCTGCCCTGGACTTAGAATAGAGAGGCAAATGGTAATGCTTTGTGAAGGTGTGAACAGAACTCCAAGTAGCAGCCTCTAGAATGTTTTTGGTTAGTGGTACTCTGAGAAAGGCTGCTGAAGTAGCTGCAGCTTTGGTGGAGAGAGACCTAATTCACTTGGGCACAGGTTTACCATGGTGTAAGTAGCAAAAATGGATGCAGCGGCTTATCCACTTTGAAATTGTCTGCTTTGAAATAGCCTTTCCTTCTGATCCTGCAGCATATGACACTAGTAATTGCTCAGTTTTTCTTCAAACTTTAGTCCTGCTCAAGTAGAATCTTAGCTGTCTGTGTACGTCCAAGGAATGCAGAATTCTCTCTACTTTGTTCTGCGGATTTGCATAAAAAGTTGGCAGATTAATTGCTTGGTTAAGAGTCACACTGGAAACCACCTTAGGTATAAAAGTAGGAATTGTCCTCAGAGACACCCTGTCCGGGTAAAATATGATAAAAGGCTCTACCACCATGAGGGGCCTGTAGCTCTGAAACTCTTCATGCTGAAGTAATTGCTAGTAGCAGAGCTGTTTTCCATCAGAGGTAGCAGCTGGTTCAAATGGAGGTAAGGTGAGCTTTTCCAACACATAACTGAGGTCCCATGCAGGTAATGGTGATCTTCTAGGGGGCCGTAAATTTTTGGCTCCTCTAAAATACTGCTTCAGTAAAGGATGACAAAAGATTGGTGGCTTTGTGTTGTAATGAGCCGAAATGGCAGAGGCATGGATTTTGACTGATGAGAAAGATGGGCCTTTGTCAAGCATCTCTTTCTGGTTGATATGTAGATACATTTGTTTTGGTGCCCATATGCCCTGAATGCATCTTCCTGCCATGTGGGGCCCCCCAGGCATAATCTGATGCGTTTGTTGTTAAGGTTTGGCTGGAAGGGGTAGAGTGAAGGGACTTCCCATGTTTTGGTGACAGGCCTTTGCCCACCATAGAAACTCCTGTTGCAGGCAGGGAATGAGAGTAATCATTGTTTCCAAACTGTGTGAATGTTGACTCCATAAACTTTTTAGGTACCATTGAAGTTTCCTCATATGCAGTCTTGCACATGGAATTAGTAGGATGCAGGATGCCATGAAGCCCAGACTGGGTTTTTGTTGCCATCAGTTTGAAGTAGTCAGTTGCCTTTGTTTGTCTGGCTTAAGGTAAGCCAACTGGGCAGTTATATCCAAGCTTGCACCCAGGAATGTTATCTTTTGAGAGGGTACCAATTGTGATTTCTTTTCGTTTATTGTGTACCCTAGGCATGTTAGGAAGCCTTTTCACAAATATCAGGTGCCGAAGAAGAGTGTCCTTGTTCTCTGCTTGAATGAGACAGTCGTCCAAGTAAGGATATATTTGTATACTTCTTTGTCTGCAAAATGCAATTACTGGTGCCAGGCACTTTGTAAAGACCCTGGGCACAGTAGATAAGCCAAAGGGCAGTGCAGAGAATTGGTAATCCATTAAGCCAGCCTTGAATCTGAGGTATCTTCTGCACGACTGTCTTATTGGGACATGCAGGTATGCCTCTTTTAGATCTAATGTCACCAGCCAAGTATTCTTGCCCAGCATGGGCAGAAGCTGCTGCAAAGTCAGCATTTTGAATTTTGGAATGTCCAGGTATGTGTTCAAAATTGATAAATACAGTATTGGCCACCAGGCCTTGTCCTTTCTGGGTACCAAGAACAGTCAAGTAAAAACCTTGTCCTTTTTCCTGTTGTGGTACTGGCTGAATGGCCCCCATATCCATGAGGGACATAACCTGTTTCTGTGCCTCTGCCCATTGATTTTTGGGCAGATCTGGCAAACCGTTTGCCATTGGCAGAGTGTGGAAATGGAATCTGTATCCCTGTGATACTATGTTTAGTACCCACTTGTCCTGGGTTATCTGACAATTTTGAGCAAAAAGGGCTAATTTTTCCCCCTAAGGGTGCTGTCAAAAGATAAGTGCTTGGTGTAGGCAAAGGGAGGTCATTGGGACTGTTTTCTGTAGGTTTGCGCTTTATCGCTCCCTGATTTGGAGGTAGATGCGCCCCATTGATTTGACCTGTATGAATCTTGCGCCTGGTATCTAGAACCCTTTGAGCGTCTGGATTTTCCCCTTTGAGCTCTGACACAGGAAAGGACCAATTTTTTTGTAGGCCAGTGTCTACTGAATCTTGGTGGCTGCACTTGAAAGAAGTCTTTAACAATTTGCATAGACTTAGCTTTGTCTTCCATTTTCTTTAAAACCTCTTCTGCCTTAATACCAAACAGGGAATCATGCTGTAAAGATGCATCTAGCAATTTAGCTTTAACATGATCAGGCAAATTTTGTTCCTTTAACCAGGCATGCCTCCTAATCATAGATCCAATAACTGCGGCCCTGCAGGAGGCCTCTAAGGAATCAAAACCACATTGCAAAGTATGCTTTCCAACTTGTTCAGCTGCATGCAATAATTCCTGTAATTCTTTATTTTCTGCACATTCTGAAATCATCATTTTCTGTTTCAGCAATCCCATAACATGTTGTTGGTACTTAAGCATATAAAATTGACAGTTTAAGGCCCTAACTGCCAAGGTTGCAGATGTATAAACCTTTTCTCCCCATCTGTCATGTGCCCTTGAATCTCTGTTAGAGGGGGTAGGATTTTTTGCTGTTGAGGCCTTAACTCCCTTTGGACCCTGTGAAATAGTTTCAGGATCAGCAGCAGGGTTTCTAAATAAAAATTTATGTGAGTCAGGGACCCTGTAATATCTGTCAGGCTAACTGGGAGCCGGAGGTAAGGAGTCAGGGGTCAAGCTCGACTCCGAAAACACATCATCCAAAATGTCTAAAACAGGGGGAATGGCTAAAGGCTTGTGCTGAGGGAGAAGAAGGAAATCCCTGAGCCTCATTTTTGATTCTGAGAAGTCTTGACTCTCCCAGTGAAAATGCTCCCTCAAAGCATGCAAGGTTTCTCCAAATGAATAATCCTCTGGAGGAGATGCAGATGGAATAGACTCTTCAGCATCAGAATCCTCATAGGGAGGTACAGATAATTCCTGATCAGAAGAGGAATCAGAAGAAATAAAAACCTGATCTGAAGATTCATAATCAGTGTCTTGCCTAGGTCTCTTATCTGGAGGGGGATGGGTACCCCTGATCAAGGTAATAAGGTCTTCAGCCATTTTGATCATCTGTTTTTAGGCATAGAGGCCTGTGCATGTGGCTCATGCGTCAGTTTTTTTAGTTTTAGAAGTTATCTTTGTCTTTGGTTTTGCAGCTGTCATCGGTTTGATATATAAATGTTGAGGTCTGAATACACCCTCAGAAGCCGGTTCCTGCTTAGCAGCTCCAGACCCATCCAAGGGAGATACATCTGTCGGTCCAATACCTTGAGTATCTTGTGGCATGCTGGACTCCACATGGGTGTCGGTAGAGGCCTGTGACTCGAAGGTAGCGGGTATCAGGGGCTGCAAAAGCGCCTCACTGACTGCTGGCGAACCGTCAACTGGCTTAGGGGAAGCTTCGTCGTCGGTTTTGGATCTCGATTGCCTTTCTCTGTCCTTTTCTTTACATTTCTTATGTACTCCAGTAGTTGGATTGCTATCCAACAACATTTCTGGGTAGTTAAATCTGTTTCCAAAATACTTTGATGCAAAAATATACTGACGCTTAATAGTGCGTTGGTTAAATCTAGCACAAAACCGACAGCTAGGCACATCGTGATCAGGGCCTAGGCAAGGAATACAGTATAAATGGAAATCCTTATGAGGTATTTGCTTCCCACAAGTAATACAATTATTAACTTTTTCTGACATAGGTAAAAAGCAAGAAAAAAGTTTCCCCAACAGGGTACTTAGCTTTAGTGAAGACTTCGATTCTGAACTGGAATATTTCAGGAGTCGGGCGACCGGCACTTGCGAAATGCTTCTGCTTCGAGCACCGCGAGGCAAGAAAGACTAAAGAAAATGGCGTCAGCTGCATGTTTTATACCCCTGATGACCTGATGTCATGGAAGAGAAGACAGCAACTGACGCAGGACCCAAGACTTTGGAATTCAGGCCGACTGAGGGCAACCTGCCAGCAGATTACCCAAATATAATGACTGCAACAGTGAAACACGAAGAACATCTTGTAGTTAATGGTCCTTCTTATACAGAACAGGTGGATACAGCCAACCTGCTGGCAGACAGGTTCAATGAAAACTTCACTCCCCTGTCCCCACCACATATAACACAAAGCATCCTTACCACCTGTCTTCCACCTAGCATCTCCAAGGAGCAAGTCTTAAACTCTCTCCTCAAGGCTAAAAACGCAGCCTCAGTGGGACCAGACAACATCCCAGCCTGCATTCACAATGGATTAAAACAGGAATCAGCAACACCACTGGGTGCCTTGCTCAACTACAACCTTGGCAGAGGTTTCATCCTCGCTGAATGGAGAACAGCTACCATCACCTCTTTGCATAAAGGGGGTGCATCCATGGACCCTGGGAACTACAGGCCCGTAAGCCTAGCCAGCCTTATCTGCAAGATCACGGAGAATACCATCATGGACCTTATCAACAAAGATATAGGTAATCTAAAAACACTCAACCCTATCCAGTTTGGCTTCATCAAAGGCAGATTGTGCCTGTTAAACTTGGTGGACTTTTCGAGACAGTCACCAAAGCCTATGACCAAGGTAAAACTGTACATAGGGCCTAACTAGACATAGCCAAAGCCTTTGGCACTATCCTCCACTCAGGCATTATTGATAAACTGACTCAGCTGGGTATCAACCCATATATTGTTAGGAGCAATTTGGCTTACTAATAGAAAGCATACAGTCAAAACAGGAGAGACTACTGTCTCCAGCAGACCAGTTACCAGTGATGTACCACAAAGGTCTGTTCTGGGGACCCTACTGTTCAGAATATACTTCTCTGAAGTACAGGCAAAAACTAAATGTCTGTTGCTGACAAAGTCTGCCAATGACTGCAAACTAGAAGAGGTCATTCCGTCCTCTAACAATGTCAATATCATGCAAGAAGGACTTACACAGACTAATGACTGCTGCCAATGTCATGGACTCACACTCAATGTAAAAAAAAATGCATCATCCCCTTCGGCAAGGGTGATGCTTCTGCAAGCTACTCCATAAATAGCAGTACCTTAAGCACACAATTACTGGTGAGGGGACCTGGGCACACAGGTTAATAGCAACCTTACCTTTGATCACCACGTTTCCACAGTAGTAAGGACATTTGGTGTTGCTCACCTCATAAGTAAGGGCATTGCCTCCATAAAAAGCAGGTTATAACCCCCCTGTACTCTTCCCTCATCAGGTCAATAAAAGAGTATAATGCTCCCTTTGGTATGCAGCTCTCTAAGCACCTGCAGCAGTTGGAGAGACCGCAAAGGTTTCTCACAAAAAAAATTCAAGGTCTCCAGCACATCAATATGTGGACAGAATGAAATCACGGTTTCTCTACTCTACTCTGTCTCATACAAACTGCTCAGAGGCGACCTGTGCCTTGCATGTAAGGCAATATTTGACACTGTCTTAATGGAATTGCTACACATTCACAAGTCAAATGGCACACGTGTCACACACTCAAAGGACCATAACCTGGTTTGTGACATCAATAGAACTTGCTGGAGGAACAGAATTATCTTGCAGAGGTTACCTCATCTCTGGAACAGACTTCCAATACATGTTAAGCAGAGCCCCTCGTTGACCCTATTTAAGCATAATTTGGCCGACTGGATGGGAAAATGTAAATTTACCCTGGAGGTTTCACCCGTGTCCCTCTAAGATATGGGTAACAGGTGCTGATTAAGTGTCTACCCATAACAGACACTCTTGGGAACAAGGGTTAACTTGGCTAGGCATTAGCCTAGTAACCTCCTATGATCCTATGAAAAAAGTTATGTACTCACCATAACGTTCCATCTGTGTTGTCTGCTTCAGTCTTCATCAAACCTGTGGGTCTCTGTTTAGAGCTCCAAACTGACTCTGTCAGCAAGCTTAGGATTCCAAGCTAGAGCGCTTTCCACCCTACCCATATTGCCCAGCTCCTCTCAGATACCTCAGACTGAGTTTAGCGCACCCAGCAAAGCATCGTGGTCCTGTTAGAGCTCCTCCTTGGGTATTTCTAAAGTACTTTCAGTCAGCCGTAAGTGGTCTTTTGACCTTTTTTCTTTAATTTCCTACCCTTCCTTCTCTTTCTGCCTGTTTAAAAAAGTTAGTTCTATATTTCCGTAATTATAGTATAATGTTTTTCTGCGCGTGGTAATTACACTGTCTCTCTCTCTGTCTCCTACTCCTTTCTTTTGTGCTATCAAGTTACAGATATCTGACAAACCTGTTGGGTTTAAAAAAATGTACTTCCTGTGGGCACAAGATCCTGCACAGCTCAGGAGGGGAAGGGGTGGAATTCTGGCATAAACAGGATGTACAGAAACAACATTTCAGAGCTTTCTTGCCTTAAAAAGGAAGGCTGCAGTCAACATGACATATTAGGACAAGCCATACATTTTATGTCATACCAGAAACAAGGGGGCGAATCTAACTGTGAACCAACGCAGCCAGGAGTAACAGCAAACTAAAAATAAGGTGGATTGAGGGAAGTTATTAGTACTGCACCTATGATCCACTTGAACAACTATTGTACTATGTTTGTCATTAGACCACTGGGGCAGTAGCTTAAAGCTATACGTGATAATTGTCAAAGCTTAAACAGAAAAGGTAGAAGAAGAAGGACCAGAGTATTGAAGGCCCAGGAGAATATATTTAACAAATCCTACTCTGGCTCTGGAAAAGGAAGCAATTTTTATAGTGATTATGTAAAGTGTGCATAAAGGACTACATTGTTGCCTCTACGACAGCTCTATAGTCAACCCCTTTCCAAAAAGCCCCAGAAGCATCCATAGCTCTAGAACAGTGCGCCTTAACATTCTGAATGAGACTTTTCCTATGGTGAGTAGTCTGAAATAGCCATCTGGATATGGTGTGCATGGAATGGATTGTCCTTTCTGTGTCTTACCTTCAAAACAAATATTGAGTTGGTCTGACATATCTGCAATATTTTGCCTTATCCAGGTAGATAAAGAGTTGTTGAAGGTAATCCAGGTAATATAGAATTCTATCTCCTCTGTTCTTAGGCTAGGGAAAGAATACAAGGTAAACTCAGAAACAACAGTGGATATGAATGAATTATTACTTGTAAAGGCCACTCTGTGTTTATGAAAAGACAAAAAAAAAAAAGCTGAGAAAACATCATGGCTTACAACTCAGATATCTATGTATAGCCAAAGTCAAAGCAATAAACAAAAAGTAAACATCAAGGAAGTGCTAGCTGCAAGTTTAAATGAAAACAAAGTTGGCTTCTCCAATACAACATTAAGATTCCATGATCTAGTTACCTGCTTTCTACATGGTCTAATATGTATATGGCCTTTCAAGAACTGCTTGTCTTGGAACAAAGAAAAACAAAATTGTGTGTGCGTGTGTGTGTGTGTGTGGGGGGGGGTCTATTGGCAGACGAGCAGAAATGGCCAAAAGATGTACTTTTATAGAAGTATAAGACATGCCAGGTTTCAGCAATTCATACAAGTACTGCAGATCCCCTGGAGACCATGCCAGGGTTGAGTCCTGGCCTCTGCTAGGGCACCAGCCACAAAATCTTCATTTGGCTTAACGGAATTCTCTAGTAGCAAGTTTTCTAGCCTCCTTTAATACCTACTGCACATCCTCCATAAAGAGGTGCCTAAATGAAATCCTATTATCCATATATGCAGGAAGAGGCTCGGAATGATGAGGTGAATGAGAGATCCCTTGTCCTATGTAAGCAGATCCACTACGTGAGAAAGGTTTGGTAACTGCCTTAGCTAGGTGCATAAGATGACAGAATCAGAGTAGTCTGAGTCAAAGGAGGTTACTAGCAGTATCTTAGAAAAGTCCTTCTTTATCTTTCAGGTAAGACTCCGGTAATCAATGGAAAGGGGGGAGGCATAAAAGAACATTCCCATACATGGGAAAAGAAAAAGCATCTGTTTTCCAGGCCTGGTTATAAGGAATCCTGGTACAGAACTTCTGTAACAGTCTGCTGTGAATGGAAGCAACCATATCTACTTGGGGAGTTCTCCTATAAATGGACAATCTCCTGGAAGACCTCTGTATGTAACACCCCTTCATGAGGATCTGATCTGGATTCAGCAAGTCTGCAACTGTGCTCTGCTATAATACAGTGCTGTTTGCCTGAAGGGAAAGAGTGTGCTGAGCTCCCAGGCAATCATGGCTAGTGTGCACAACACTGTTGTCTCCTCAGTGATTACTAATAGTGGTCCTAGAGTCCGGTGCTGATTCAAGACTTCATTGCCTTTATCAGGTCCATCATTTCTTTAAAGTTTATTTATTTTGTCTTGAAGTGGAGATGCCAAATCCCTTGAAATTTGATATCTTTGGAAACGCTTCACTGATTTGTCATAGGAGAAGAATGAGGGGGATCTGGATTTAAATGAACCTGATTGGTCTAACGGGGAATTATTTTTTGATGAAATTCAAAAGTGGAACCAGAAAGTATAGAGGATGACTGCTGCTAGGTCCACACAGATTTGAGAAACTGCTAAATCATCCTCATGTGAAGAAGTCTGGCTAGATGAACCATGAGGACTGCAGTTGCCAAGTAACCTAGAATTACAAGGAATTCTACTGCTGTGAAGATGGACTGGAGAGCCAGGTCTAAAACTGTATATGGTAGAAACAGACTTCCTCTGTTGGGATGAATGCCATCATAAGGAAGGTGTCCAGAAAGGTTTACCTGTGAAAAGGAACCAATGAAGACTTCTCAACATTTAATTTCAATCTTAGGTTTTTGAAAGAGGTTCACGAAGAAAAGGCGAGATGCCTGGTTAGAATCTGCTAAGATGAGGCAATAACCAGATAAGAGTAAATGTGGATTTCCTGAAGTTTGTATTTGGTGAAAACCTTTGGGGCTGAAGATATACCAAATGGCAAAGATAACTGAATATGTAAATCAGACACAAAGCACTTTAAACAACATGTAGTCTTTGTGAACTGAAACACGGTGATTTGCACCTTTGAGGTGCAGAGTGAGTAAATAAAAACTGGGTTGAAGAGAAGGAAAATGGGACAGGAGAGTTAACATCTTAAGCTTTAGTACAAAGAAAAAGGAATTCAGAAGTGATCGAAAAATGGTCGACGAGTGCCTTCCTTCTTGGGCAAAAGAAAATCCCTAGAGTGGTGTCTCTTTCCCAGATGGGGAGAAATTACACCTGTGTAAGCAAACATATCGTAATAGTAGACATGCTAACAGATCACTGATGAAGTAGTTGATGAAGTAGCCAAAACTATTCGGGTGTTAATCTTTGCCACCAGCCAGCCTTTCAGAGCTTAAGGGCACCCTACAAGTGGTCTGTCAGAAGCTCAAAAGAAGTTCCTATAAAACAACAGTTACATCTCCAAAAACCTCAGAGTTTTCTTGCTCTGCAAAAAAGGAGGTAATAGCCCTGAAAGGAAAAATGCTGTATACAAAGTACAGTTTTGTACCTACCATAAATGTAGATGTCCGATAGGCATGCATCTGCAGTCCTTACAAATGGGTTGTCCTGTCGTCAGGCAGCCCTTCGGTTGGCCGGATTCCAAAGTCTGGGTCTGGCCTCGGCTGGTGTCGCACTTCACCCGACGTCATAGCTGCAGTTATTCGGGTATAAAGGCATCAGCCGACGCCATTTTCCTCAGTGTTTCTTGCCCCAGATGCCAGGTGCCCTCTAGGAAGGCTAAATTTGGATAAATGCAAATGGTTCCAAATAGTAGAGAGCAAACAAAAAATAAGCATGTATGTACATATATACAAACAAATACACCATAATAGATTCCACCAGCTAGCTACAAGATGGGCAAATACCCTAGGAGTACCACAGAGGGGAAGGAGGGTGGGTAATCCTGACTGCAGATGCATGCCTATCGGACATCTACATTTATGGTAGGTACAAAACTGTACTATGTCCTTCAAGGATGCATCTGCAGTCCTTACAAATGGGTAGAATATCATAGCCAAACTGGGGGAGGAGGAGAAATAAAATTATGGTGTAGTTAAGATCCCTTGCAAAACAGCAGTGGCAAAACCTGCTCGGGATCTGGAGTATAAAGGTAAATTATAATGCTTGGCAAATGTATGCACGGAGCTCCAAGTAGCAGCCTCTAAAATGTCTTTGGTAGCCACTCCTCGTAGAAAAGCTGTGGTAGTGGCTGTAGCCCTTGTAGAGTGAGGCCTGATGTTTTCTGGAGTTTTCTTCCCATGGTAGGCGTAACAAAATCTAATGCAATTTCCTATCCACTTAGAGATTGTCTGTTTTGAAATTGCTTTTCCTTCCATTCCTGTTGCATATGCTACCAGTAGCTGGTCAGTTTTTCTATTGCCCTTGGTCCTGTCCAGGTAGTAACGTAATTGTCTATGTACATCCAAGGTATGCAACAGTCTTTCTCCCTGTTCTGTGGGTTGGGGAAGAATGTAGGTAGGTGGATAGCTTGGTTTAAAGATACCCTGGAGACCACCTTTGGCATAAAAGTAGGATTTGTTCTCATGGACACTCTATCTTGATGGAAGATCAGGAAGGGCTGAACTGCCATTAATGCCTGTAGCTCAGATACCCTTCTTGCTGAAGTGATTGCAAGCAGGAAAGCAGTTTTCCATGATAAGTATTGTAATTCTGCTGTTGCTGCTGGTTCGAAGGGGAGTGTCAACTTTTCTAGCACAAAGTTCAAGTCCCATGCTGGCAATGGTGGCTTCCTAGGTGGTTTTACATTTTAATTCCTCTCAGAAACTGCCTGAGCACAGGATGTGAGAAGACTGGAGGATCCAAGTTGTATTCTGCTGAAATAGCTGATGCATGAATCTTAATGGAAGAATAGGACAGGCCGTTGTGGAAGAGCTCTGCCAAGTATTCCAGGATGTTGGCTATGTTTACCAGTGACACATTTTCTCCTTTTGCAGTACTCCAAATGTGATATCTTTTCCATTTTGCTGAATAAATTTTTCTTGTTGAGGGTCTGCGAGCCTCCAAGATAATGTCTTTAACCCTTTGGGATAAACTTGGGTTATTTGGTCTTATGCAATGTTCCAGGCAGTCAGCTGCAGTGTTTTCAGGTTTGGATGCAGGGTGTTGTAGTTGTTCTGTGTTAACAGTAAGGGAACCAGTGGTAGAGGCCATATTTGTTCCCGAGACATGCTCCTCAGTAATGGGTACCAATGTTGCCTTGGCCAGTCTGGAGCTATCAGGATGATCCTTGGACGGTCTTTTTTGATCTTCAATAGCACCTTGTGCATCAAAGGAAGTGGTGGGAATGCATATGCTATCAGGTTTTTCCAACTGAAAGATAGGGAGTCCACTTTCCAAGCAAGTGGGTGGTACGTCCTTGTGCAGAATTTCTTCAGTTGGTGATTGCGTGGGGATGCAAATAAGTCTATTTCTGGTAGTCCCCATTTTCTTGTAATGGTTTTGAATATGTCCGGATGCAGCATCCATTCGTGGGCATCCGTGGTAGTTCTGCTTAGTATGTCTGCTAGTATGTTTTCTTTTCCTGGCACAAAAATTGCTTGTAACTGAATGTTAAGGCTCAGGGCCACATTCCAGAGTTCCATTGCCATCCGGCATAGAGGGTACGAATGTGTGCCTCCCTGTTTGTTGATGTACCACATAACTGTGGTGTTGTCTGTCCTTATCAACAGTTGACCTTGTCGAAGAAATGGTCTGAATGTCTGAATTGCCAGTTTTACTGCCAGCATTTCCTTTTGATTTATGTGTAGGTGCAGCTGGTCTTGAGTCCATAAGCCTTGTATGCACTTGTCCAGCATGTGCGCCCACCAACAGAGGTCTGAGGCGTCCGTTGTGATGGTCTGGCTTGGTTGAGTGCTGTGGAAGGGCAGTCCTTTGTTTGATTGACAGGCCTGAGCCCACCATTTGAATTCTTGCTTCAGGCATGGGATTATTGGAATTTGGGTTTCTAGGCTGTGCTTGAAATTCCTTAGATACCACTGTAACTTTCTCATATGCAGTCTGGCATGTGGAACCAAAATTATGCAGGATGCCATGAAACCCAAGGCTTGCAGGACTTTTCTTGCTGTTAGCTGGTTCTGTTTTGTTAATGCCAAGAAGTAGAGAGGGAGTTGCTCCTGTTTTTCTACTGTTAGAAATGCCATTTGTTGTGATGTGTCCAGCTCTGCACCCAAAAAGGTTATCCTTTGGGATGGTATCAGCCTTGACTTTTTTATATTGACTGTGTATCCCAGGGCTTGCAGTAGATAAGTGACCCTTTTTAAGTCTTCTGCTAGTTTGTTTTTGTTGTCCGCTTGTAACAGGCAGTCGTCCAGGTAAGGGTAGATTTGAATTCCCTGAAGCCTGCAATGAGCAATTACTGATGCCAGGCATTTCGTGAACACTCTGGGCAGTAGATAAGCCAAAGGGCAATGCTGAGAATTGATAATGCTCTGATCCTGCAAGAAATCTGAGGTATCTTCTGCAATTTGGTCGTATGGGGACGTGCAGGTATGCCTCCTTGAGATCTAGAGTTACCAGCCAAGACTCCTTGCCCAACATGGGAAGAAGCTGCTGTAGGGTCAGCATTTTGAATTTTGGGACAATGAGGTATGTGTTTAAAGCGGACAGGTCGAGAATAGGTCTCCATTGATTTTCTTTTCTTGGTACCAGGAAGAGCCTGGAGTAAAATCCTTGTCCTTGCTCCATAGATGGTATCTTTTCTACAGCTCTCATCCTTAGTAAGTGAGTTATTTTCTTTAGAGCTTCTGCCTTTTGATTTGGAGGTAGGTTTGGCATTCCTCTCTTCCTTGGTAGAGTATGGAAGTGAAACCTGTAACCTTGGTCTATTGTCTGCAAAATCCACTTGTCTCCTGTGATGTAATGCCAGTTTACTGAAAATAAGGCTAGCTTTCCGCCTAAGGGTGCTTCTAGTTGTTCCCTGGTAGGCGGTGCTAGAGCCAAGTCACTGTGATTGTCCTGTAGTCGTGGTGGTGGCTGTATCTGTGGCTGTACCTCGCTGGTTGTTAGCCTGCCACTGACGTCCCCTGTAGGCACCTCTGGATTGACCCCTGCCTCTTGAGCGCCTATTCCTGTCTCTCTGAGCTTTGGAGGTGTCTGGAAAGGACCAATTCTTGGAGGGCCAATTCCTGCTCAACCTTGGAGGTTGGACCTGTAAGAAATCTTTGACTGTCTGGACAGATTTTGCCTTCTCTTCCATCTTCTTCAGCACCTGTTGTGCGGGAGAGCCAAACAAATTGATCTTGTCCATGGGAGCATCCAGTAGTTTTGATTTAACATGATCTGGTAAGGCCTGCTCTTTTAACCATGCATGTCTTCTGATCACTGTGCCAGTCATGGCTGATCTAAAGGAAGCCTCCAGTGCATCATAGCCGCATTTTAAGGAATGGTTACTGACCTGCTGAATGTTATGTACCATTTCTTGAACAGATTTTTGTCTAATGGTTCATCCGAGGACAGCTTTTAGTTAACTGGTCTAACATAAATTCTTGATACTGGATCATGTGGAATTGACAGTTCAAGGCCCTAGCTGAAAGAGTAGCAGAAGTGTAAACTTTTACCCCATCTCTAAGGCCCTAGATTCCCTTTCAGAGGGAGGGGTTTTGGTAGAGGTAGCTGCTACAGCCTTGGGTCCCTGGGAGATAGTTTCGGGATCTGCAAAAGGGCCTTATACAAATGATAATGTGTGTCCGAACCCTGTAGTACCTATCGGGCTTAGCAGGGGCCGGAGGAAGAGAATCAGGAGCAGTACAAGCATCATTAAAAGCATCATCCACAACAGTAAGTACTGGAGGAATGGCTAAAGGCCTATGCTGTGGCAAATGCAAAAGGTTCTAAGCCTTTTCCTAGAGTCTGAAAAATCCTGGCCCTGCCATTGAAATTGTTCCCTCATAGCATGCATGGTTTCCCCAAAAGAAAATTCCTCAGGCGGAGAGGCAGAAGGAATGTACTCTTCTGCATCAGAGTCCTCATAAGGAGAAAAAGGGGCCTCTGGAGGGTCTGAATTATCTGATTCATCAGAGGAGCCATCTGAAGAAACTGGCTCAGGGGGCTCTACTCTAGCCCTCTTCTCTGGAGGTGGGTGAGAGGCCCTGTCTGGATGTGTTTGGGATCCCCGGATCAAGGAAATGAGATCCTCTGCTAGACTAAGCATTTGTGAACTAGAACTGGGCCTGTGAGAGGGGGTCTTAGCAGGCATAGTTTTGGTAGTCTTTGCTGCTTTAACCCTGGCAAAGGCCTTAATCGACATGGATGCAGGAGGCCTAGCAGCTCCACGTGCAGGGGTAGAAATATCCAAAGGGACAGTATCTGATAAATCCTGTGAACCTGCAGGAGCAGGTGGGATTTCAGTAGCAGATTCAGCCAAGCTGGATGAGGCCTCGGTAAGTGGCAAGCTTTCGGCCGAAGGAAGAACCGTGGACTCGGTTTCAGCCGAAACAGAGACACTCGCGGTTGGCTTAACCGCGGTTTCGGCCAAAACCGCGGACCGCGAGTGTCGGTCCTTTTCCTTGCGTTTTTAGAAATTTGCGTAGTCGGAGTATCCGACGGCATAATGTAAGCAAAAGCGGAGCCGAAAAACTCTTCAGCAAATTCAGACCGACGTCTAAGCGTTCGTCGGTTGAAAGAAGCACAGGCTAGATAAGCTGCTACGTCGTGGTCTGGGCCTAAGCAAGGTAAGCAGTAAGAGTGGAAATCTTTATGAGGTATTTGTTTCCCATAATTTAAACAGTTATTCACTTTTTCTGACATCGGCTGAGGCAAGAAAGAGTCCCCAACGGGGTACTTAGCTTTTTAGAAGTCTTCGGTAGTAGTAGAAGTATTCGGTAGTAGTAATCTCTGGTTCTGACCGACCGGCACTTGCGAACAGCTTCTGCTTCGGGCGCCACGCGGCAAGAAAGACTGAGGAAAATGGCATCGGCTGATGCCTTTATACCCGAATAACTGCAGCTATGACGTCGGGTGAAGTGCGACACCAGCCGAGGCCAGACCCAGACTTTGGAATCCGGCCGACCGAAGGGCTGCCTGACGACAGGACAACCCATTTGTAAGGACTGCAGATGCATCCTTGAAGGACATCTGGGTATATACATCCACATCCCCTGGTAATACAAAAACACAACAAAAGAAGGGGGGTAGAGGGAGGGGACTGCTACTGCAATAGTGATCTATTAGAATAGCTACCATTGTGGTAAGTTTACTTATACAACTGTACTATGTTCAACATCAGATCACTGCTGCAGTAGCCTGAGCTACATGGGTAGATTACTATATCTTAGAAACTAAGAAGGGAGGAGGAAATTAATTAAGAATCAAACATCCCCAGGAGAAGTGTCTTAGCAAAGCCTGTTCTGGAATGGGAAAATAATCCAGTTTGTAGTGCTTTCTAAAAGTATGAACAGACTGAAGTTGTCGATTTTAGAATGTTTCTAAATTCCTCCCCTTCTCAAATGCCGCCAAAGACCTGGTGAAATGAGCTCTAATCCTGCCTGTTAGTGGCTTACTACATGAGGCAACCATCTAGATACAGTCTGGTTTGTCACTGGTTGTTCTTTCCTCTTACCTTCAAAGGAAACCAACAGTACAGGCAGTATCTGAGTTGCCTGTGGATATCCACAGTATGAAGAATTTTCTCTTTCTTGTATTTGGGATCAATGAAAATAAAGAAAGATTATCCAACCAGCTCAAGGTAAACTCTGAGACTACAATATGTATAAAAGTGAGCTAGGATCTCAAAGAAAAAAGTACAGTTGTGCACACTTACCATAAATGTAGATGTTTTAGTGTATTCACTGTTGCAGTCATCACACTTGGGTTATCTGCCTGCAGGTAGCCCTTAACCGGCCTGTATACCAGAGTCTTTGGATTTCTGCATCGGATGCTGTCGCTTCTTCCTAGACGTCAGGTTGTCAGGGGTATAAAACATGCAGCCGACACCATTACATCAGTCTTTCTTGCCGTGCGGTGTCTGAAGCTGAGGCAGTTCGCAAGTGCAAGTCGGCCGACTCCTGAAATTTTTGTTTTCGACTGCAACAGTGAAATACAAAGAATATCTGTAACTGTCCTTATTGGAAAATATATACTCAGTACTTCCTTATTATAGCAGCCCCCGGCCATAGCATCTGTGGTTCCCCACAATAAGGAAGTACTCAGTTTACTTGTGATCTTATTTTACTTTTTGTAAAGTGTTATAAATTGAAACAAATACAAGTAAGACATTGTAACTGCGCACAATTTATGACCAGTTTTTGGACAATGGATAATCTGTATAACTGCACTAGGGAAAAGAAGTCTGAACCTCTTCTAATGGGAACCGCTGACTTTGCGGCTTTTATTTAGATTTAATGGACGTTTAAAATATTCTGACCCTTAATGTTAATAACGTGGTATGATGGTTTTATCAGAGTCCGCAAAATATCTAAAGGCAAACACAATCTGTAATAGAAAAGGAACCCATTAAAAAAACATACGGTTCTCGTTTTTAGTTAATCTTAAGTTGGTTGTTCATCCTGTTTGTACTGCAGCTAGAGACTGCTCAGTAGCATGTTTTACTCTTCGTTCCTCATTTGATGACATAATCAAATACATACACAACCACTGTGTAAACTGAGACTTTAAAATAACCCATCAAAGCACAGTGAAATGTTAATTAGGTACTTCCTTACTGTGGCAACCAGAGACACTATCACAGGGGCCACTATAATAAGGAAGTACCAGATACTCTCCTAGCTGAAGCCAGTGCAATAAGGAAAACAGTTTTCTGTGTTAAGAACCTCAGTTCAGCCTAATGAGCTGGTTCAACATGAAAAAGAGCAAGCTTTGCAAGCATGAAGTTAAGATCCTAAGGAGATGCCATTTCCTAGGTAGACTATTTATACAATGAGTGCACATTGCTATTTAAAAACATGCAAGCTGACTGTACAGCCCAACCAGTGTGCCCAACGGGCATATACCAAGAGAAAAAAAGTCTGGCCTCTGAAGTACCACTGACTGGCCAGACTTTCTACTGGCATATGCTGGGGGACAGCAAAATACAAGAAAAATTAGAGGTATGCTCTGCAAAGAGAAACATCTCTGATTTTCCTTGAATTTATCCTCTGTCCTCATAAATTCCTGACTTTTTTATATTTAAAACAGCAATGGAGATTCTCTTTTCTTTGCTGCTTCTCCTGCACTGCACTAATGTACTGTGCAAGCATTTGAATGCAAGTCCCATACAAATGCGCAGTGCATCAGCCCAAAGAAAACAGCTTGGAAGAAGACTGAAGTGCAGTTATACAAAGACATTTAAGAAAGGTAAGCAATTTCTTTCTTAATGTCATTGTATAAAAGCAAAAATCCACTTCTGTTTATGGCTATACAAGGATTTACCCATGTCTGGCTTTGTTTAATCACTCATGCCTCACCCTTGTGATCAAACCCCATCAACTGTGGGTAAATACTGATACACCCAAACATAGTCCTGGGGTAATTGCTTAATTAAAACCCCTTTCAAAAACTGCTTGACTTGAGGCTAGTCAAAAAAGTGGGGGGGGTCCAAGGGCAGATAAGCAGATATGACTGACAAACGAACCTTGAAAGAGGAGAAAGGCCAGGGGACAGTAACTCAAACAAATAATCAAGAAACCTGTGGTAGCTGGCCCTTAAGAAAGCCCTGGTTCTTAGAATGGCACCAACTATAAAATGTTTCTATTTTCACATACATGACTTCCTAGTAGCAGGTTTTATTAGTTTCCTTTGATACCTGCTGCACTTCCTCAGAAAAATGTTGCCTAAAAGATATCAAAATTTTAACATCCACCCAGTCAAATAAAGAATTTTCAGGCTCAGATGTACCAAACAATCCTGGTCTTCTGTGAATAAATCCAATCTGTGTTGAAGCCTGTGGTAACTGCCTTTGGCCAGTTTCAAAAAAGGGAGAACCACTGTAGTTTGGGCCAAAAGTGAACCACTATCAAAATCTTTGGAGAGTCCCTCTAGATTTTTAAAATAAAACCTGGATATCATTGGAAAGAAAAGCACTGAGGACACTAATACATGGGGATGGAAAGGCATCAGTCTTCCAGGCCTATTTGCAAGGAATCCAGTAGCAGAATTTCTTTAGCTGCCTGTTCTAAGAATAGATCAACAGATCTACTTGAGGTGCCTCCCCAACAGATGGATCAATTCCTGGAAGACTTTGAGACCACACGGTGGTGTAGAGGGATAAAGCCCTAACTACATCCTAGTCAACCTGGGTACGATTAACAGTATGGGTAACTGATGGAGCAGCAGGGAGTGAGTCCCAAAACATGGACAATGAATGGCTCAAAAAATGACTTAAATATACCAAGTCAGAGATGAACATTTCCCAGAATATTCCTTTCTCTTCAAGGTTTTAAAATCTCAAGTTGGTATATACAAGTTTGGGGGGGGGGGTGAGGGTACAGGGAGGCTTGCCCCTTGCAAAAAAAGAAGTTTAAAGGAGAACAGTAGTGTTCAAGTTTTGCTCTTCTCCTGTATTTTATGTTTATTTTAGTCAGCACTTGGCATTACGAGTGTAGACATTTCAATACAAAGCTCTGTAAAAAAACTTCCTTGGTTTAAGCTATAAACATTTTTTTTAAATAAATAAGCTTGAAAAATAAAACACAATTATGAAAGGTAAAGGAAACAGTAGCTATTTTTTTATTTGGAAAGTCGTTTGCTATTTTTCTCCATTACTTTAGGCTTTTATTGGGAGATAAGAAGTCTACAGGTGCAAACAATCAATCGTGACATATCTTAACAGTATATCACCAGAGAAATTTACATAGATTCTTTTATGCATATGCAGGGTTGCTAGGTTTGCTAGTTTGTTTTTTTTTAATAACTGCTTTTAGTTGGAGATGAGAAGTCTGCAGGTGGGAGCAATTAATCATGAGAGGTCTAAAAACTGTTTGCTGAGAGAACTGAAAAAGCTACATTTTAATTAACATTTAAAGGTACACTAGCAACCAGATGAGTGAAAAAACAATGATGTTTCAAGCTTTGGGAAATTAATAATTTACACAAGCAGTTGCCACCCCAGTAGTCATAATAATTTAAAGCATTTAATATAGCAGTGCACAATTTTTCTCAGTTTATTTACTTAAATTAGCCAGTATACCTTTTTAGGGCTAAAGTTAATGTTTAGTGAAAACACGCATGATTTTTTTTTTGTTTTACATCTGAGAGGGAAACTGAGATAAAAATAGATAGCGATTAGTGTTAAGAGGCAACGTAAGCTCTAACATTCACTTTAGCAGGGTACCTTTAATTTTAAACTACATATTGCTTGTGGATGCAGCCATCAATTTGAAGTAATTGCGTCCATCTGTAAGGGTACATTTATTTTTTGAAATGTATACAGCTTTGTATGTTTGTTGCAAGTTAAAAACGGGTTGGGGGTTCTGAAAGTCTATCTATTTTTTTTTTTTGTTAGATTGTTTCACTGAAACAAAGCATCTTGGAATGTGCCAAAGGTTTCAATGAAGATAAAGATAAGCAACTGCATAAGAGAACAAGTTGCCACAGTTTGTGTGGGCATGTCAACTAAATTTGCAAATAGACTGTAATACAAGGGAGTAAAAGTCTTGCTATCATAATGGCTACTCTGTCCATGCCATCATGGAATGTAATGGCCTTAAAAATACAGACAAAAAGTACAGAGTAATGAATTATATTAAGAAGTGTAGAGTGCAAACTGCAATGGTGCAGGAGACACATTTGGAAAGAAATGTGAATACGAACTTGATAAAAACAGTATTCAGAGTAGATATTTAGCAGAATATCAGGGACAAACAAAAAAGAAGTAACAATAACACTGACTGCTAGAGGGGTTCCAACAGTGACAGAACAGAAGAAAGACAATAATGGTAGATTTGTGGTATTAAGAGGTTATGGTGGTGGAGGGGGATTATGCTGGCATGTATTTACATTTCATCTAACACTGCTTTTGTGGAACTTCAGATAGTTTTGCGAGATATAATAAGCTTCAGCAGGGATTATTACTTATTGGTGAAGACTGGCACCAGATTTGTAATAGTGAGAATGTACCAGGGGACCTAGAAGGGAAAGATAACAAAAAAGGTACATTTCTAAAGAAATAAATTAGAAGATACTAGTAAAAAAGATGTGAACTCAGTATTACGAATGCATACAGAATTTACATATTATTCCCAAAGATACAATGACTGGGTTAGACTGGACAGAAATTATACTTCACTGGAGCATATTTAATTGAAAGCTTTGACACATATCCAATAACTTTCAAATCATGCACTAATAAAAATATGATAAAGATGCATAGTAATGAAGTGAAAATGAGACACTAGTGCTTTCCTACTTATCTTTTAAAAAATAAAGGAAATGAAAGAATGGACAGGAAAAAAAAATAAGAGAGCTATAAGAGTAGATGCAAATATATTAAGAAGGGACAGTTAGTGAGTGGCTCATCAGGAAAGCAACATTTAAAAACTTGGCAGAAATACACAAAACACATATGGGACAGATGCAAGAGGAACAGAAAGCCAACAAAGGTTAAGGTATTTTCAGAATAAGAGTAACCTTGCAGAATAAAAAAAGAGCTACTACAGAATGTTGAAGGGAAAATAAATATCTGGATAATATCCGCGAGTTTAGAAACATTGCGTTTAAGCAACTATTTTTTTAGCAAAACATCAGAGCACAAAAATGTTTAGCATGACTTAGGAAACAAAGTAGACAGGATTATCGCCGAATTAGATCCTGTAGAGGTATTACCGATATTTTGGAAATTTTATGACAATCTGTATAAACCAGAAGAATGTGGAAATCAGATAAATATTTATGGAAGACTTCATTAGGCCTAGATTAGAGGAAGATTAAGCTCAACAATTAACAGTTAAGAAAGAAAAACATGAGATGTAAATGGTGTTGTATAATCAATCAAAAGGGAAGTCTCCAGAAAGAGACAGTACTCTGGGGAAGTTAGGAGGGAGAAACTGATGAAGATCTGGAAGATTTAACAGAATTCTAAAGGGAGGGGAGTTCAGTCATCTTGGAGAAAATCCAGCGTGACTGTATTAAAATGGGGCACAGACCCTTCAGATCCAGCATCATATAAATACATTTCAATTTTAAACCATGATTCTTGGATTTGTGGTTCACTACTTTTTGACCTTTTTTTGTATTACATCATTACAAAGTGTTTATGTTGATACTAAGAGTATGACAATGGTGTTGGCAAAACTGATACATATGGATCAGTGTGCTATTGTGGGGGGTTTGCAAACATTCATCAACCTTAATAAAGCAATGATAATCAACAGAGAAAAAGAATGTTAAGAGATGCTGCTATTTTTGGCAGGTCTTGCTGTAAAGAAAGCATTCAATACAGTTTGCTGGAATTTTACCAGTAGAGTAAATGCAGTATTTGCATTTCCCTGACAGAATAATACGACTAATTTAAGAGGATATATGAAGGGTGGGAGTCAAAAATTAAGGTGAGAGGGCTCCTCTCTGACAAGCTATGTTTAATAAAAAAGGCAGAGATGCCCTCTCGCTTTGTTTTTCTTTAGATGCACTGGCAAAGAAAATAAGGGACTCTCAGATTCAAGGATATAAACAATATGGTAATTAAGAAAAGTTATCTTTACTTGTAGAAGATATTACTTTGTACTTGATAAATCCTGTAAAGGACATTTCAATATCATGGAATGTTTTGAAGTCTTTTCAAGATACAAAATTAATAAAGATAACACAAAAGCCATAGCAGTATACCACACACTCACATATGTCCAACTGTGGTAATTTATGTTGATATTTTAATTATTACTGCAGATGCATTAGTCTTACTATCATTCAAACTGTGTGTGTTCATTCTTACATCTTGCACGGGGACCAAAGCAACGTAATTTCATTCAGCTTGCACTGCTGTGTATATCTGATCGACAATAAAGTTTACTTTGACTTTGATATCGTTAAGCAATACCAATACTTCTTTGGACATATGATGAGGTACTTAGGCCTATGGATTAAAAGGAATTATGTTGTGGCAGTAAAGATTATGTGGGAACAGACCTGATGAAAGATTATACAAAAACTGAAAAAATGGAAGCTCCTAATTATGGATATTGATAGTAAGACACAAGCAGTGAAAATGTTTTTAGTTTCTGTAGTTTTATACACAAAGACAGGCATATTTTTATCAAATGGGGGATGAGGTTGACGACCATAATTAATAAAGAGATGAAAGAATTTATTTGGAAGGAGAAGAGGACAACAGTTAAGTGAGATGAGCTTATTTTCCTCTTAGAACAAAGTGGTTTAGGATTACCAGATCTGAAGGAATACTTAAGTGCTATGTAGTTAGATTTCATATACATAACACACACAGAAGGTTATAAATCAAAGTGGAAAGGGATGATGATGAAACAGAGAGGGAGTTCAAGGAAGGCAGAGTTAGTACGACTTTGGATGTAGGCCCTTAAGACAAACCACCAACAAACAGATTATACAGTATCAGAAAGTATTCAAACATCTATATCAATATGGGACTGGAGAAAGGAGATTTTACCAAAAGAACAGACTGCAAGCAGGGAAAAAAAAAGCAAGGGGAAACTTACTAGAAAACATTTGCAAAGAAACGAAAGTATGGGAGCAAGTTAAGTAGAGAGGGAAAGGTATTAAAATAATGGGATGAGACCAAGCAGAATTTTGAACTGTGGGTTAGAGAATGTCCTCCTTACCAACGGTTAAAAATAGATTATAGGTAAAGAGAAAGGGACAGAGGGTACTTGCTGAAAGACCAGATATGCCAGAGTTTTAATTAAATCTGGAATAGATGCTACTGTTTAAGAGAAAATTAGTAAGACATATAAAAGACTACATGACAACTACAAAAATCAATCAGAGGAGATTATAAAATATTAGGAAGAGGGAACAGAAAGAGAATTTACAAAGAAACAATGAAAAGGAACAGAAAGGCAATTTACAAAGGAACAATGAAAACTTCTGTATGGCTCCCAAGTATGAAAGTCCTAAAGGTTAAGGAATTTTTTTTTTTTGTTTACAAGTGTTTACACAGGTATTTCTATATTCCAAGGAAACTTCAGATAATGTTTCCATAGGTAAGTAGCAAATTCCAGTGGTGTGATAGGAAGAGAGATATTTGGGAACATGTTTTTGGGGAATGAAACAAATTGTCAGATTTTAAAAATTCTCTACACAGCACTTTGTCAGAAACGCAGAGGGGGAGGACTCATTATAACTAAGGAAATGATCTTTTTGAGCTGGGACATAAACGTATAATGCTACTGGGCTGCCAAATAAAGCAATTACTACTTGAACATAGAAATTGTAAAGGAGATAAAAGAACTTACAGTGGAATCTTTGGAAAAGGGAAGGCACAAGCTGCACAGAAATAAATGGAATTTGTGAGAATAACACATGCAGAATAATGTTCATGAGGAGGAATAGTGAGATTTAAGAGAAGAAATGAACTGAACAATTTATGTAACAGAGTAGAGGATATTTTTTAAAAATAAAACATAGGTATAATGCATGGAAAATGTTACTATGGTTTGTTTTCTCTTCTATTACTGTATGCAAACGCATGTCACTGTCTAAAATTTCAAGACTTTTTTATCCATCTTTCTATACAGGTAAGCATGTTTTCTGTCTCTGGTTCTATCTCATGGGAGTTGTCGGACAAAGTCGCATAGTCAGGGTATCTCACTTCTATAACATGTCCACGGCTGAACTGTTTTCGGATAGACGCAGAATGAAGGTGCCAGAGGATGTTGGCATACCAATTTAATCTCATTCTGGAGACAATTCTCTTTACTCTAAAGGCAGATGAATATACAGACCATACCAGATGTGACATAGTTGTTAGAAAGGTCATTATAAGACACTGCAAATCCGTCAGACGTTTTACAAGCAAGGTCTGCTGAAAACTAGCAAGGGGACATCTCTTTAGGAAGACAAGTCTGCTTAAGTTATGTTTTTTTTCCCACAGGCAGTGGTCTGCAAATGGGCATATCTGGAAAACAGAGCAGGACTCCTTTTACAAACAATATGCTCACTTATACTGGCAACATCATCCATCCACATTACAGTGACACTGCTTGATGTGGTATTACTGAGATTTGCTTCCACAAACCACACTTGGGCTGCTCATAAAAGGGAGAAGTGTCCACCATGCAGTACAGACTTCTCTTCTGTGTTCTGTTTGCTACCTTGCTGAGTGTGCATTGAACTGGAGGAGGCCTATAAGCAGAAATAAAATTTTGTTACAAACTCAATGTTAACAAAATAGTGCAATACAGATGATGTGGTGACGTGACCACTGTAATAGTCCTAAGTATTTTGTGACTCATACAGTAAATTATTGGCATAATGTATTACTGGGTATTTGATTTAATCTGGTATAATTTAAGCATATTTGACTACTGAGCATGAGAAAGTTGATTTGTTCATTCATACTTGTATAGTATGTGGGAGCTCAAAATGACTCAAGAAAACTCACAAACATTCACATGTTTCTAGACCAATATTTTGAATCCCTGACTGTTAGAAAAAATACCTTACAGGTGACAGCTTTATTCTCAGGGGTGATATTTACCTGTGACCCATGGAGTAAAGGTGCTGGAACTGGATGATTGTACTGCAATGGCTGACCAAGCAATGGGAAACGGACATCTCCTGTAATTTTAAACAGGAAAGCAAATAAAATTACTGTTACTACACAAGTGTTGCCTAATTAGTAAATACTACAAAATACCTATATTTCACAAATGAAAAAGCATGCTTAAGACAGACCTCAGAACTTTTGCAATTTAAATAATCTGTGCAGTGGTGCACCAAGTAATAACCAAATTACCCTAAAACATCTAGCAGTGAAATCAGAGAATCACACAAGCACTCATTTATCCAAAATAAAGTAGGACGACACAACTATTCATATTGGATATGTTATGTAAACATTTACCTTGTCCAGTGCATGGAGCTCTATGAAACTGTGGAACAACTGGGAGAAGTGTCAAGCCAGGGTGTATATTTTTCATGTTTAACTGACCTGGGGCTGGAGACTGTGCAGGGGAGGTTGCAGGACTACCTAACTGTGGACTATTCTGTGAAAATAAATAATCAAAATGAATTATTAATGAAATCTTAACACAGTGGTTAAGATCACAGTTAACATATACATTTTTTTCATACAATAAACAAGCAAGCCACAATGAAGCAAACTAAACACTGAACATCCAGATTTTAACAAATAAAGAAGTTATGTACTCACCATAACATTCCATCTGAGTAGTTTTACTTCATTTGTCTTCAACCTGTGTGATATCGGTAGCGAGCTGGCAACTTTACTAGCATCTGCTCTGAGCACCAAGCTCCTCCCCTTACCCATAATACACCTCACTACCTTCCAACCCCCGATCGAGTTTGCTGAACCTTACACTGACAACCCAACCTGAAAAATACATGTGACCTACAACTGCAGCCCGTAGGCTATTCATATGCCAAGGTCCGGGGTAAGGAGGGAGGGACGGTTGAAGACAAATGAAGTAGAACTACTCAGATGGAACGTTATGATGAGTACATAACTTCTTTATCTGAAGTAGTTTACTTCATTTGGTCTTCAAGCTGTGGGACAGAGTTCCCAGCAACTCAATTCCTGGGAGGCCCTCATGGAAGGATATTTCGGAGCACCACGGAACCAAAGGATGCTTTCCTTCTGGAAGTCAAATCCAATTTATATTGAGAAATAAATGTATGAGATAAGGACCAAGTAGATGCAGAACAAATATCACCCAAAGACACCCTAGACCAAAAAGCTGCAGACGTTGCCATCGATCTAGTGGAATGAGCTCTCACCTGACCCAGAGGAGATATGCCTCTGTCCTTACAGACCTGAAGGATACATGAAGAAACGATCTAACAATAGTGACCTTGGAGAAAGGTTTCCCCAGAAAGGATTTATAGAAGGATACAAACAACTGATCAGATTTACGGAAATTTTTTTGTCCTGTGTAAATAGAATCATAACTGTCTATAAACATCCAGCAAGTGAAGTTTGTACTCCATCTTGTTAGTAAAATTAGGAAAGAACACAGGCAAATTGATGGTCTGATTGATATTGACTGGTGATGCCACCTTAGGAAGAAAGGATGGATTGGTCCGAATGGAAACCCTACCTTTATGAAAAATCATATAAGGAACTTTGATGGACAAGGCCTGCAGTTCTGAGACCCTTTTGGCAGAGGTAACAGCCACCAGAAAAGCTGTTTTCCAAGATAAATATTTCAGATTTACTGTTGCAGCAGGCTCGAAAGGAGGAGCGAACAGAGCTTGAAGAAACATAGTACGGTCCCAAGGGAGAACAGGATCCTTGACCAGGGGGCATAACAAAAAGGTGCCTTTAATAAAAGCTTTACACAGTCTGAAGGAGGCTAAAGAGGCAGAATTCTCGCACACATGAAAATGAGAAATGGCAGCCAACTGAACCTTGACCGTAAAAAAAAAAAAAAACTAGCTCCATGTTGAAATATATCAGCTAAAAAATCAAGAATGGCAGAAATAGGAGCCGTGAAGGGGTCTAAACTCCTTTGAGAGGCCCAAAAGGAAAAACGTTTCCACTTGCTGCAATAAACCCTCCTGGTCGAAGACTTATGAGCAGCCACCAAAATAGATCTAACTGAGGAGGACAGTCCAGGAGTCCTATCAATCACTGGAACTGGAGCAGCCAAGCTGTGAGCTACAAACTGTCCAGATTCAGATGAGGCACCCCCAAAGGGGTGTGAAATCAGGTCCTGAACGGGATCCAGGATCCAAGTCGGACCCAGAAGGTGAGACCAAAGGAAGGGAAACCATACCTGGCGAGGCCAAAAAGGGGCAATGAGGATCACTTTGCTCCCCAGTCGATGAGCTTTCTGTAGAAACCTCGGAATAAGAGATACTGGCAGGTAAGCATACAGAAGACCGGGAGGCCAAGCATGAACTAGACCCATCTCTGGGGGACTCCCCCAGCAGGGGGTTCAGAGTGAAAATCTCACTGCACTTCGCATTGGAAGGAGATGCGAAGAGATAGCAGCAAGGTTGACCCCACTCGCGGAAGATCTGTTCCGCTACTGAAAGATTCAGAGACCACTCGTAAGGCATCAGAATAGTCAGACTTAGCCTGTCCGCTAGGATGTTGGACCATCCCAGAATGAGCGTTGCGATGAGAAAGCGACCGGTGAAGATCGCCCATTCCCACACTCTCATGACCTCACGACAAAGGGGGTAAGATCTGGTCCCACCCTGTTTGTTGATATACCATACCACTGACATGTTGTCTGACTGAATTGCAATCATTCCCAGAGGAAGAAAGGCATGAAGGGCTGCAATGCTATAAGGACCACCCTCACCTCTACGACATTTATGTGCAAGCTAGTCTCTACAGTGGACCACAGGCCTTGGACTGTCCTGTCCAAACAATGCCCCCGCCACCCGAGTTGGGAGGCATCCACGGTCACTGCGGCTTGGGCTGAGGCTGGAACAAAGGGTCGTCCCTCCAAAATGTCCGGAGAACACATCCACCACATGAGGGACAACTGACAGACTCGACTGAGTTGAATTGGATATGTCAATGGCAGTTCCAACAGGGACCATTGTACAGCTAGAGTCCACTGTAGAATTTGCATGTGTAACCGAGCACACAGGAGAAGAGTTACAGTCGCAGCCATCGAGCCTAAGGCCCTCAACACCGATTCCGCCATTGGGAGATGAGAGTGGTAGATCAGGGAGACATGCATCCTCAGATTCTGTACTCTCTCCGAGGTCAGGAAAATTTTGCACTGTAGAGTATCTATCCTGGCGCCAATTTAGTCTATCACCTGTACAGGATCTAGGAGTGATTTGGATGCATTGATTGTGAACCCCAAATGCAGGGCAAGAATCAGGAAGTAATCCCTGGTTTGGGAGAGTAGACACCTGGTGGGAGCAGTGAGGAGCCAATCGTCCAGGTACGGATAGACCTGAACTCCCTGAAGCCTCAGGTGAGCAACTACTACCACCATCACTTTGGTGAACACCCTGGGGGCTGTGGTGAGACCAAAGGGTAGGGATCAAAACTGGTAATGACTGACTCCAAGAAGGAAGCGGAGGAACCTCCTGGAGCTTCTGTGCATCTTTATGTGATAGTAAGTATTCTGGAGGTCTAACAAGCACATCCAGTCGCTCTCTTGCAGGTACGGCATGATGGACTGTAGTGTGACCATCCAGAACTTCTCTTTGGCAACTGACAGGTTCAGGGTAGTAAGGTTCAGAATAGTCTCTAAGTCCTTCGTTTTCTTTGGCACCAAAAAGAACCTGGAGTAGAAGCCCGATTCGGACTGAACTGGGGGGACGGTTTTGATGGCTCGTTTTTCTAGCAGCTTTGAAATTTCCTGTGCTGCTGCCTCCCTTTGCGTGTGTGGTACATCCGGGAGGTGTTTGGGAGACTTGGGAGGACCCACAAAGGGGACAGACTATCCTCTGGATATGATCTGAAGCACCCGGCAGTCTGATGTTATGGACGCCCATACCGTTAGGTGCAAGGACAATCATCCCCCGACTGCCTCCAGAGTAGAGCAGTCAGGCCACCCCTCACGGTTGCTGCCTGGGTCTGTCTGAGAAATGTTCTCGAGACCCAAAATTCCTCGGATCACCTCTGCCTTTGGGCCGGCATCCACTCTGTCCTCCTCTGCCTCAGGGGGAAGAGCAGCCCTGAGTGTCCCGGGAATATTGTGACTTCCGGAACCACATCTTCTTTTGCACTGTCTGGTTCCGGGAAAAGGAGCTTTGAGGGTTTGAGAAGTGGATCCCGATGGCAGACAGTGTCTTCCTGTCCTTCTCAGTCTGGACTAATGTCTCTTTGACGGTCTTACCAAAGAGAGTAGAGCTGTCATATAAAGGGCATTGGCAAAGGACGCCTTGAAAGGTTCTAAAAATTGACATAATCTGAGCCAGGGATTGTGCCTCATGGACACGCTGGGCCAAGCCGCCCTAGCTGCTCCTTCAGTAGCATGTGAAAGGAGTCGCATGGATGTGTTGGAGACTGCTTTCAAAGTGGCCATCCTCGCGGAGAACGAGACCCTGTCCTCATGCGACATGGATTTAGGGGGAGACTCCTCTAGCTCCTTTACCAGATCGAACTGGAGTCTAGTGACATGGGCCAGGTAGTTCAGTGCCCTAATTGAAAAGGTGGCTGAAGCATACACCTGCTTCCCTAGGCGGTCCATCATCCGCAACTCTCGGTCAGGAGGATGAACCGAGGAACTCTCCTGTACAAGTTCCTTTTTTGTGGCTGCTGCTATCACCATAGCGTTTATGGGGGGAGCCCTTGTTCCATGCTGGTCTGTCTGTGGGGGGACTCAAAATTTTGTCGGGTCTTTTTAGAATTGGTTCCATGGTCTCCGGCTCCTTCCATGCCTGTGTGATCAGGTCCACCACAGGATCCACGGGAGGGGACACCCAGGAAGTAGGCAGGCCTGTGCCGAAAGCCTCCAGGAACACAGACTCGTCAAAAGAAGGTTTGGGGGCAGACCAACTTCCCCGCTGGTGCAGGATTTCCATGATGTCTCCAAAGGCGATATCCTAGGGAGGTGACCTAGGGGAACCTTATCCCTCATCCAAGTCTGTATCCTTGGTGAGGGACTTGGGGGAGTCCAAGTGTCTCCTCTTGTACGTATGCTTGCGAGGCACCTCTCCATTGAGGCTCTTCGGTGGGAACTCGCAAGCCAGTTGTTCCTCAGTAGGAACAGTCTGGGGCTCCTCAAGCATGAGCTGTCCCTCTGGTAAAATGATGGGGACTGTAGAAAGAACCGAGGGGGCGTGGGTGGAGTCTGAGAGGGCAGTTAGGGGTTTCGATCTAGCAGAGAGAACCCTTTCTACCATGTCGAACACCAAAGGAGATCGAACCTCCTGAGAAACCAATAAGGAGGCCGGTCTCCCTGGGTCCAATGAAAGACTCGGAGCTGGGCCTGAAGTGGAGGGAGCTCCGAGGGAGGGAACTTGGCCCAACAAAAGCGAAGCCTATGAAAAAAGTTCCACTCCCTGAGATCCGACACCCAAGCTCCGGCTCGAGTGTTTCGGATCTGAGCTGGTTGGATCCAACACGCTCCAGGCAGCTATTGGCGTCGAAGCAGGTACCTTAGGCGCCGACGCCCTGACTAAAGCCATCCTCAGATCCGAATACTCAGAACCCAATGGCTGGATCGGAGAAGGAGATATCGGCTGGAAAAAAGGAAACGAGCTACCACCTCCTGAGGGGGAGAGAGGGCTGTCAAGACACCCATCTGGATTGGAGTACAGATGAACCTCCCCATCATTTTAAACATATCAACCTCAAAGACCGGGTGGACCTCGACGTGGCCGTGGACTTCGATCTTGCAGGTCAGGGCACCAAGGCCCTAGAAGCTGAACGTGTCCCCTCTGGCTCCGGGAAGAACCTCGGAGATCAGTGCCGAGGGGTGTCATGGATCTGTAACGTTTTGACTGGTGAAGGGAGGTCTGGAGACCTCTTGTGCTTTTCCCTTGACTTCGACTCTCTCTCCTTCTCTCTGCTCCTTTTCCGCTCTGCTTCCACAAGCTTTTGCACAGGAGGTTGAGTCCCAGCCTGGGAAGGGAAGCCAGGGGAAGAGAAGAAGGAGAGGCGGCCACAATAGCCACTGTGACTGAAGCCAAAGATGAAGCAACAGTCTCAGAAGGGGGAAGAAGGCCTTTCAGGGCCAACTTGGCCTTCCTATCTTTAATGGCATCCGGGTTGAACCCCGCGCATACAGTGCAGTCTGTGCTCAGATGGGCCACGCCCAAGCACATAACACAGAATGTGGCCACCCGCAGGGGATAATTTATGGCCATACTCAGTGCATCTTTTGAAAATAGGCTTGTCAGCCATAAGGTCAGAAGAAAGAATAACTAAAAAAGAAAATGTTATTCTTTCTTGCTGAGAACACCCACTCACCACACTCACACACAGAACACAATGCAGAGGGGAGGGGAAGCAAAAATACACACAACTACTGGGGAAGCAAAAATACACACAACTACTCTAAGCTAACTACCCTAAAACTAAAAAACTCGATGCACCAAGTGAGGGGAGGAAAAAGGGGAACCTACTCTATTCACTATCTATATTTTTAAAGAAAAAAAGAAAGAGATTTTTAAAGATTTACCCACTGGAAAACCTGGAGCTCTAGAGATCACGATGCATAAGTTATTCACATAGCATAAGCTATTCACGGCAGACAAGATCTGGGGATTGGAAAGTAGTGAGGTGTATTATGGAAAAGGGGAGGAGCTTGGAGCTCGGAGCAGATGCTAGTAAAGTTGCCAGCTCCCCACAGGTTGAAGACCAAATGAAGTAAACCACTTCAGATCTAATAATTCACAGCCTCTAACTGGTGCAGTAATCTAAAGTGGCTATACAGCATGAATTACACATTTCCAAAAATCTTTTTTCAGGAATGGTTAATGTTGCACTCAATTTAACAAGTTATTTTACAGTCAATGATGTTACTGTGCCTATGTTTTTTTTTTAGTATCCTTTTTCTCCCTAGTGCTGGCTAACCATCAGTCTTCTTGTAACCAGATTAGCCTATTGGTTTAGTGTTCAGTCTTAAGAAATCCAAAGTGACTGCCTAATTGTGCCACTTAACAGGTTGCTTAACACATAAACCAAGGTCATATATGTAATTCTTGAACCATAACCGTAACATTTTTAACAGAGTGCAAGATTCTTAGCACATCATATATTCAATGGTTGAGACTTCCAAAATTATGTGGCCTATGATGAAAAAAGGTCTTAATCTGCATTCTAGCTTGTAGAAGGTTAACCAAGAAATAAATATTCCCAGTGGAATAATACAATTCATAAAGGAAATGCAGAGCCATGGTTTAATCAGTTAAGCATTTAAACACCAGGATTAAATCAGCTCATAATAGCCTACATCCAACAGAATATAAAGTATTGCGTTCGCGTCTTTTTTACATGGCAAACTACCCAGCCCTATTAACTACCTAGTGTACGTCTTTTGATTGTTTTCGAGTTTCTTACGTTGGGAAGTATTAAAGATGCAGAAAGGCCAATAACAGAATTTTGTGGCTCTACCACCCATAAAAAGTAACAGCATCAGAACTTCTTACCTATGCTGTCAACACTGCTCAGGATATCTCTGAATAATCCATAACACAACTTATGATTAATTTAATGTGCTCATCAAGGCGAGTCCACCAGGACACCCAAAAATCACTCACTAATGTAACCCTACTTAACAGAGGGTTGTCATACACGTACATGAGATTCTGATTACCAAAGTACATGGTGGTGGTCTAATTAAAGATGGTATCAAATTATCCTTGAAGAATATAGTGACGGTTTATGTTGATAACTACACAGCAAGTTATTGTATCGGCAATAAATTGTTGATCCAGGTGTTCTCACTGGACAGGCAATCAGACAACAGTAGGTGAAAAAGCAGAAGGCCAAGGACAGATCCCTGAGAAATTCCCACCCTGATGAGCTTGTCATTCAAAATGCAGTTCTTTAGTCTAACTTTACCTTTTGTACTTGATAGCCAGTTGGCTACAGTACAGTTGTGTACACTTAGCATAAATGTAGATGTTTGAGTGTATTCACTGTTGCAGTCATCACATTTGGGTTATCTGCTTGTAGTAGCCCTCAGTCGGCCTGATTATCAAAGTCTTGGGTCCTGCATCGGTTGCTCTCTCATCTTCTATGACGCCAGGTAGTCAGGGGTATTAAAGCATGCAGCCAACGCCATTTTATCAGTTTTTCTTGCCCCAGATGTCAGGTGCCCCCATAATGGGAAGCAGTTATATACAAGGTTACACCTCCAACAAAAAGCAAATACACCAGAAAGCTTTAAGCATAGTAAACAAGAACAGAGGTATAGACAATAGAAGTCAGGGGGCTGGAGGGAGGGTAACCAGGACTGCAACGGTGAATACAATGAAACATATACATTTATGGCAAGTGTACACAATTGTACTACGTTCTTTGTGTTTCACTGTTGCAGCCATCACATTTGGGTAGATTCCCAAAGCTAAGGATGGGAGGAGGTAATTAGATAGCATTAGGACCAGCTATATGGCCCTGCAAGACTGCAGTGGCAAAGCCAGCTCTGGATTTAGAAAAAAATAGCAAGTGGTAATGCTTGATGAAGGTATGTACAGAACTCCAGGTAGCAGCTTCTTCCAGGGACACCTCTGAGAAAGGCTGTAGAGGTAGATGCAGCCCTGGTTGAATGTGCTCTTATCCCCTGTGGGGTAGGTTTTCCATGGTGCTTATAACAGAAATTAATGCAATGGCCAATCCACTTAGAAATGGTTTGCTTTGAAATAGCTTTCCCCTCTATCCCTGCAGCAAATGCAACCAGCAGCTGTTCAGATTTCCTGAGAGGTTTAGTCCTGTCCAAGTAAAATCTAAATTGTCTGTGCAAGTCCAAGGAGTGCAGTATTTGTTCCCCTTTGTTCTGTGGATTAGAAAAGAAGGTTGGAAAATGAAGAGACTGATTAAGGGCCACACTGGATACCACCTTGGGCATGAAGGAGGGATTGGTCCAGGGGGACACCCTGTCTGCATGAAGATGATGAAAGGCTCCACAGCCATAAGGGCCTGTAATTCAGACACCTTTCTTGCTGAAGTGATGGCTAGAAGGAAGGCTGTTTTCCAAGAAAAGAATTTCAAGTCTGCACTTGCAGCTGGCTCGAAGGAAGGTAGAGTGAGCTTTTCCTATACAAAGATAAGGTCACAGAGCTGGAGTAGGGGCTCTCCTGGGTGGTCTTAAGGTTTTGGCCCCTCTGAGGAATTGCTCCAGCAGTGGATAAGAGAAGAGGGGTGGTTCTGTATTGTAATGAGCTGAAATGGCTTAGGCATGAATTTTGATGGAGGAAAAGGAAAGGCCCTTGTGAAGCATCTCAGTTAAGTATTGAAGAATCTGAGGTAAATTGGACGCTGCTGGACCCATCCCATGAGTTTGGCTTCAGGAACAGAATCTTTTCCATTTTTCAGCACAGAATTTTCTAGTAATAGGCCTCCTTACCTCGTGAATGACATTCATCACTTGCTTACTGAGGGATGAGAATAGTGACATCAGTTAATTAGCCAGGTTGCCATGTTCAGGGTTTGAAGCTGTGAGTGCAGAATCTGGCCCTCCTGCTGAGACAGCAGAGCAGGGGGTCTGAGGCAGGTGCCATGGTGCCAGCAGTGACACACTATGCAAGAGGGGGTACCAGTGCTGGCGTGGCCAGTCTGGTGCAATCAGTATTGTCCTTGGTTTGTTCTGTTTGATCTTGGAGAGGAGAGGCAGAGGTGGAAAGGCATACACGGATAGGTTTTTCCAGGTGAAGGACAGGGCATCCACTTTCCAAGCCTGTTTGTGGGGAGTCCTTGTGCAGAATTTGTCCAATTGGTAGTTCTGGGGGGAGGCAAACAGGTCCATCTCTGGGCTCCCCCATTTGTTTCTCAACATGTTGAAAAGCATTGGTTCCAGTTTCCACTCGTGTGGGTCCATGATATTTCTGCTTAGGTCGTCTACCAGTGTATTTTAGCTTTCCTGGCAGGAATTGAGCCTGTAGGTGCACATGGTAGCTCAAGGCTGTGTTCCACAGAGCCATAGCTAGCTTGTTTATGTACCACATAACAGTGGTGTTGTCCGTCTTTACCAATAATTGTCCTGGAAGAATGTGGTCCTTGAAGGCTGTCAGAGCATACTTTACAGCTAACATTTCTTTTTGATTGATATGCAGGTGCATTTGACTTGCGTTCCATTTGCCCTGAATGCACTGCCCTGCCAAGTGAGCCCCCCATGGATAGTCTGATGCATCTGTTGTTAGGGTTTGGGCGGCAGGGGTTAGAGTCAATGGCAGTCCCTTGTTCTGGTGGCAGGCCTCTGCCCACCAAAGGAACTCTATCTGTAGACAAGGTGTGATAGGAATCATTGATTCTAGATCCCGAGAATGTTGACACCCTAGGCTTTTTAGATACCATTGTAGTTTCCTGATATGCAGTCTTGCATATGGAAATTAGTAGTATGCAGGAGGCTATGAACCCAAGGGCTTGCAGAATTTTCCTTGCAGATAGCTGGGTCTTTGTGGCCAGTAGTTTGAAGTAGGCTGTCAAATGAACTTTTTTCTCAGGCGTAACGTAGGCCATCTAGGAAGTTGTATTCAATCTTGCTCCCAGGAATACCATTTGTTGGCAGGGTACAAGATGTGATTTATTTTCGTTTATGGTATACCCCAGAGAAGTTAGCAATTTCTTTACAAAAAACAGATCTAATAGTATTGTCCTGGTTTTCTGCCTGAATTAGACAATCATCCAGATATGGGTATATCTGAATATCTCTTTGCCTGCAAAATGCAATGACTGGAGCGAGGCACTTTGTGAATACCCTGAGCGTAGCAGATGAGCCAAAGGGCAGTGCAAAGAACTGGTAGTGCATGTAGCCTGCTCAAAAGTGTAGATATCTTCTGCAAGATTCCCTTATTGGGGTGTGCAGGTAGGCTTCCTTTAAATTCAGTGTTGCCAACCAGGCATCTTTGCCTAGCATGGGAAGCAGCTGATGAAGAGCTAGCATCTTGAATTTTGAGATTACCAAAAATGTTATTAGGATACACAGATCCAGAATAGGACGCCATGAATTCCCTTTTCTGGGCACCAGAAAAAGTCTTGAGTAAAAACCTTGGCCCCATTCCTCTTCTGGAACAGGCTGAATAGCTCTGATGCTTAAAAGAGAGAGAACTTGCTTTTGAGCCTCTGCCCACTGATTTGGGGGTAGGTCTGGCCAGCCATTTCGGGTTGGTAAGGAGTGAAAGTGGAATCTGTATCCTTGGGAAACTATATTTAAAACCCATTTGTCCTGGGTAATGAGTTCCCAATTTTGCAAGGCGGGCAATCTTTCCCCCTAAAGGAACAGTCAGTTGAGCAGGGCTAGGAAGGTTCAAAGTTAGGTCACTGAGACAGTTTACCATAGGGGGGAGTCTTACTACTCCCTGCTTTGGAAGTGGGAGCCCCCTATTGTTTACGCCTGTGAGTACCTTGGGACTGAAGCCTGGGTGCTCTGCTGGTTCTGGGTTTGGACTGAGAAGGCCTGGAAGAGGACCAATGCTTAGAGGGCCAATGCCTACTAAATCTGGGAGGTTGTACTTGCAGGAAATCTTTAACAGTTTGCATAGATTTAGCTTTTTCCTCCATCTTTTTAAGTACTACTTCTGCTTGATTGCCAAACAGGCGGTCTTGGTTTAAGGGATCATCCAGCAATATAGCTTTAACATGATCTGGCAGAGATTGCTCCTTAAACCAAGCATGCCTCCTAAGTACAGACCCAGTAACAGCAGCCCTGCAAGATGCCTCTAATGAATCAAAACCACATTGCAAAGTATGTTTTCCAACTTGTTCAGCAGAATGCATTAAATCCTGTAATTCTTTATTTTCAGCATAGTCAGGAATCAACATCATTTTCTGTTTAAGCAATCCAATAATATGCTGCTGATACTTTAACATATGGAACTGGCAGTTTAAAGCCCTAATGGCTAAAGTAGCAAAAGTGTATACCTTCTTTCCCCATCTATCCAGTGCCCTGGAATCAGAGGGGGTAGGATTTTTGGCAGTGGTAGCCTTAATGCCCTTGGGTCCCTGTGAAATATTCTCAGGATCCGCAGTAGGATTTTTAAAGAGGAACTTGTGAGAGTCAGGTTCCCTGTAATACCTATCAGGTTTTCTGGGAGCAGGAGGGTAAGAGTCAGGGGCCAGGCAAGATTCTGAGAAGGCATCATCTACAATGTCCAGTACAGGAGGGATAGCTGAAGGCCTGTGTTGAGGCAGGAGTAAGAATTCCCTAAGCCTCTTTTTGGAGTCAGAGCACTCCTGGCTTTCTCAGTGGAAATGCTCCCTAAGAATATGCAAGGTTTCACCAAAGGAGAAATCCTCTGGAGGGGAAGCAGAGGGAATGGAGTCCTCTGCATCAGAATCCTCACAGGGAGATAAGGGCAATTCCTGGTCATCAGAGAAAACAGAAATTTCAGAATCCTGATCAGAAGAATCAGAAGGAAAAATCAGTCCTAGGTCTCTTAGAGGGGGAAGGGTGGCTTCCCCTGATTAGAGTAATAAAGTCTTCAGCTATTCTTATCATTTGTTTATTAGGCATAGAGGCCTCACCATGCAGTCTGGGCGTCGGTTTTTGAGGCATAGATTGAGTTTTAGGCCTAGAAGAAGAAGATGGCATCGGTTTAATATGCAAGTCAGTAGGCCTGAATATACCCTCAGAAGCCGGTGCCTGCACAGTGGCTCCGGACCCATTCAAGGTAGAGACATGCACAAGTTCCACAGCAAAAGAAGCATCTCGCAGCACACCGGACTCCGAATGGGTCTCAGTAGAGGCCTGCGAATCTGAAGTAGCGGGAAACAGGGGCTGCGAAAGTGCATCACTGAGTACCGGCGAACTGGCGACTAGCTTAGGAGAAGCATCGTTGGCAGCTTTGGACCTAAGCAGTCTGTTTCTGTCTTTATCTTTGCGTTTTTTTGGAATATCGGCAGTCGGGTGGCTTACAGAAGCCATTTCTGGATAATTGAACTGAGTATTAAAATATTGAGCAGTGTAAATGAACCGACGATGAATAGTTCGATGATTAAATAAGGCACAAAACCGACAGCGAGGTACGTTGTGGTCTGGGCCTAGGCAAGGAATGCAGTACAAATGGAAATCTTTATGAGGTATTTGCTTTTCACAAGAAACACGACTATTAACTTTTACTGATATCGGTTTAGAGCAAGAAAAAAGTTTCCCCAACGAGATACTTAGCTTACTTGAAGACTTCAGTTCTGAAACTCAAAAATGAAAATTTCACGAGTCGGCTGACCGGCACTTGCGAACAGCTTCTGCTTCGGGCACCGCACGGCAAGAAAGACTGATAAAATAGCGTCGGCTGCATGCTTTATACCCCTGACTACCTGACATCATGGAAGATGAGACAGCAACTGACGCAGGACCCAAGACTTTGACAATCAGGCCGACTGAGGGCTACTGCAAGCAGATAACCCAAATGTGATGACTGCAACAGTGAAACACGAAGATCATCATCTGATTATAAAGGGATCAACAGTCTACTTATTTATAATATTCAATATTGCAATTGTGAGAACATAAGCAAATGCCTTCGCTAAATCCAAGTATATAACATTTGTTGCAGGCTCATAGTCTATTCTATTGATGGCATGTTCATAAAAACGATTACATTAGTTGGATGTTGAGTGCCCTGGTAGAACACGTTGGTAAATGTCTACACTAAAATCAATCGAGTGCTGAAATGAATGACATAGCACTCATTCAAAACTTTGGTTTAATATAAAAGTTAGGCCAATTGGCCTGAAACTGTCAACAGTGGTACCAAACTGATTCTGTAATATAGGTACAACTATGGCTTCTTTCCAAATACCTGGCACAAATCTTTCTGTAAGAGATGTTTGAAACAAGTCTAAAAGACATGTTGCCACACTGTCAGCTATTCCTCTTACAAAACAACCATTAAGCCATCAGGGCTGGCAGGTGAATTAGACTAAGGGTTTACTGATGGCTATGGCTAAAGTTACTGAAGATTTCCTAGATATTGTGAAGTCTGGGAGATGGAGTCGAAAGACGTACATTTTAGTGTGCATACCTAATTCAGCTAGGGAATGGTCTACCTGGTATGTAGGCTTTCATTACACTCAGCTTCAGCAGGGTGTCAGTACAGACAGTGGACTAGCTGCCCTGGCACTGGCGGCTCATTCCCATTCTCCCTCATCACTCCCTCCTATCCCTGAGTCACTAGTTGATCTCGGGTCATCTAAGTTGTACAGTGGATATAAAAAGTGTACACATCCCTGTTAAAATGCCAGGTTTTTGTGATATCAAAAATTGAGAACACAATAAATCATTTAAAAACGTTTCCCACCTTGAATGTGACCTATAACCTGTACAATTCAATTGAAAAACAAAACTGTTAGGGGGAAAATATAAAACCTACAATAAGCTGGTTGCATAAGTGTGCATACCCTTAAACTAATACTTTGTTGAAGCACCTTTTGTTTTAATTACAGTATTCAGTCTTCTTGGGTACAAACCTGCCATTAATTAGAAACATACTGATTAACCCCAAATAAAGTTCAGCTGTCCTAGTAGGATTTTCCTAACATTTATTCAGTTGCCTGCTACAGCAAAAGCCATGGTTCACAGAGAGCTTACAAAGCATCAAAGGGATCTCATTGTTGAAAGGGATCAGTCAGGAGAAGGGTAGAAAAAAATTTCCATAGCACTGGATATACCATGGAACACAGTGAAGATGGTCATCAAAAAGTGGAGAAAATATGGGACAACAATGATGTTGCAAAGAACTGGACGTCCCTCCAAAATTGATGAAAAGACAAGATGAAAACTGGTCAGGAAGGCTGCCAAAAGACCTACAGCAACACTGAAGGAGCTGCAGGAATTTCTGGCAAGTACTGGTTGTGTACTATATGTGACAACAATCTCCCGTATTCTCCATATGTCTGGCCTATGGGGTAGGGTTGCAAGACAGAAGCCTTTTCTTACACAGAAAAACATCCAGGCCCAGCTACAATTTGCAAAACAATACATCGTCTCCCAAAAGCATGTGGGAAAAAGAAGTTATGTCTTACCATAACGTTCCAGCTGTATTGTTGATCCTCGTTCAGTCATTACACATGGGTATCGGTTCTGACCTCGGAACCGAGCCAGCCATTTTCCAAGCTCGCGCCAGCTTCAAACTCTTGAGCTAAACTCTTAAACACAATCCCCCTTCTCCCTGTTACCTCAGACTGAGTTTGCAAGTCAAAGATGGTAGAGGCTACCTCTGGTCAAATAACCTAAGAGAGCCGGATGGTGAGATCCACTAGAAACCACAGGGGGGGGGGGGGGGGTCGTAATGACTGAACGAGGATCAACAATACAGACAGAACGTTATGGTAGGACATAACTTCTTTATCTGATATTGTTAATCCTCATTCACTCCTTACACATGAGACCGTCTCCAGCTACCACTATTCCTGGGAGGCTCTCAAGGAAGGAAATTCCTGAGCACCATAGTACCAAAAGATGCTCTTCCCCTGGAGGCCAAATCCAATTTGTAATGATTGATGAAGGTATGAGTTGTAGCCCAAGTTGCAGCTGCACAGATGTTATGTACAGAAGCTCTGGCATGGAATGCAGCAGACATTGCCACCAACCTTGCTGAATGAGCTTTCATGGTAGTAGGCAATGAGATATTGCGTTGTGTATAGATGAAGGTCACACAGTCTTTCAACCATTATTATTATTACTAGACGTATATCCCTCATTGGTAAGATCAGACCATAAATTAATTTCACTGGATGTCCACATCCCGACCCCACCCCCAGCCCAGAAAACCACAGTGAAAAACTTCTCAAAAGCGAACTTCTCACTTCTCAAAACCGAAGTGGAATCCTTCAAGGCCCCAGGGCCAGTGGAAACTACAGCCCAAACTGCAAAATCCTATATAAATGCATTCTACGGACATCTCCAGGAATGCATGGATCATGCTATCCCAAACAAAACCAAGACCCAATCATTCAAAGGCAGGCGTCCAGTCTGGTGGACCCCTGCCATAAATAAACTGTACAACAGAAGGAGCAAAATCCCTAATAGGGAAGGCATCTCTGATCAGTACTAGCAAAAAATTACAATCCCTCATAAAATCCTCCAAGGCCAGCTTCGAGAGAAAAATTGCACAGGACACCAAAGACAATCATAAGGCTTTTTTCAATTATGTTAGAAACCAGGGATGCAACTCCCAGACTTGTTCTGAGTTGATTCTAAACGACAAAAAATACACTGAATCCACAGACAGCGCCAATATCCTGGCAGACAGGTTCAGTGCAAACTTCTCCCCCCCCCCCCCCCCCCAAAAGAGCAAGTATCTATCCCGGCAGAGGGCTGCCTCCCAAACATCTCAGATGCTCAGGTGAAGGCTGCCCTCTCCAAAGCAAAAAACACTGCTTCCATGGGACCAGATGGCGTCCCAGGTTGCGTCCTACATGAACTACAAGAGGAACTAATCCCTCAAATAAAACATCTATACAATTCTCAGCCTCACTAGAGGATATGTGCCCACAGAATGGCATACAGCAACAGTGGTCCCACTCCACAAAGGTGGAGCCTCTACGGACTCTGGAAACTATCGCCCCATAAGCCTGACTAGCTTATTCTGCAAGGCTATGGAGAGGATCATCATGGAGCTCATAAACAAAGACATTGGGGACCTACAGACACTAGATCCTACCCAGTTCGGCTTTGTCAAGGGCAGATCCTGCCTTCTGAACCTGGTCGACTACTTTGAAACAGTCACCAAAGCCATAGATGAAGGGAAGGTAGTCCACACAGCCTATCTGGACCTTGCAAAGGCATTTGACACAATACCCTACTCAGGCATCATAGATGAGCTATCCAGCTTAAATATAAACCCCTATGTCACAAGATGGTTCGCAAACTGGCTCAAAGACAGAACCCACAGAGTGAGAGTTGCTGGAGCCATGTCAGACTCGAAATTGGTCACAAGTGGCGTCCCACAGGGTTCTGTCCTGGGACCACTCTTGTTCGGTATATACTTTTCCGAGGTACAGGCAAATGTGGGAGGACTATGGCTCACCAAGTTCGCAGACGACTGCAAACTGGGCGCCATAATCAACTCTCCAGCTGATGCAAACATCCTTCAAAAAGGTCCCACAGAGACAGATAACTGGTGCCAGCGTCATGGTTTAAAGCTAAATGCCAAAAAATGTATAGTCATATCCTGTGGCAAAAACAATGTGCCCACAAATTACCACATAGGCGGAAATCCATTAAGTACAGAGAAAGTTATTAGGGACCTGGGGACCCAAGTTGATAGCAATCTCTCCTTTGAAAACCACATTGCCAAAGTGGTTAGAAAGACCTTCTACATAGCCCACCTCATCACGAAGGGTTTCACATCTAGATCAAGAGAGGTAATCGTGCCCCTTTATTCATCCCTCATCAGGCCCATCATAGAATACAATGCCGCTTTTGGGATGTACCTTACCCGACACCTGCAGCAATTAGAAAGACCCCAAAAGTATCTCACCAAGAGGATCTAGGGTCTCAAACAGATGCCATATCCTGCTCGGTTAAAAAAACTCCAGCTCTACTCAGTTGCATACCGCCTACTTCGAGGCGATCTATGCCTGGCATACAAAGCTATGTCAAATCCAGAATTAATGGACATGCTCCACCTCAGTAAATCTAAATCCCTTAGAGCCACACGCTTGAGGGACTTGAACCTCAGCACAGAAGTAAATAGAACTTGCTGGAGGGACAGGTTCATAACCCAGAGGCTCCCTTCGCTCTGGAATAGAATTCCAGTTCATGTGAGGCAGAGCACTTCACTGAATCTCTTCAAGAAGAATCTCGATAAGTGGATGGGGGATCATAGGTTTGTCCCAGGGATTACTCCGGTGTCACTATTAGACAGAGGCACAGTAAACTAAACCTTAAAAAGGGCACAGTATACTCAAATCAAGGGGTGGCGTAAGCCATACAGAATTGGGCTAGGCTTATAATTGCCCCAGGGCAGATAGCCTAGTATGACCCTATGAACCTATTTAGCTAATGTGACCTTAGCAACAGCAGATCCTAATCTAGGTCCAGAAAAGGCCAAAAATAACTGGTCAGATTTACGAAAGGACCTAGTCCTGTTTAAATAAAAATGGATTTGCCTCTGGATATCTAGGGTATGTAGGCAATACTCTCCTCTGTTTGAATGATTGGGAAAGAAAACTGGCAATTCAATGGTTTGATTAATGGACATTTCAGAGATCACTTTTGGCAGAAATGATGGATTAGTTCTCAGAGACACTCTATCTCTATGAAAAATCAAGTATGGACCTCTTGATACATAAAGCTTGAAGCTCAGAAATACTTCTGGCAGAAGTAATGGTGACCAAAAACAAGGTTTTCCATGACAAATGCTTGAGGTCGCAAGAAGAGGCTGGTTCGAAAGGTGGCATTATCAGAGCTTGTAGGACTAATGATAAATCCCATGGCTGAACAGGTTTTCTAAAAGGTGGCTTCAGATGATTCACACCTTTTATGAAGGTCTTGCACAATTTGTGGGACATAAGAGAGGAATCTTGGACACCCTCATGAAAATTAGAAATTGCAGCCAAATGAACTCTAATGGTAGAGGCCGATAGACCCGATTGGAAAAAGTCGGCCAAATAGTCTAGTATTATCAACACTGATGCTGAGAGGGGATCTAGTTGTTTATCTTTCAGCCAACAGGTAAATCTTTTCCACTTGTTCAGATTTCTAGTGGAAGACTTACGAGATGCAATGAGAATGTCACGTACTGGTAAAGAAAGATCATTCTGCCTGGCAATCAAGGGAATTGGAGTAGCCAAGCTGTGAGCTTCAGGCTGCTCAAGTTGGGATGAATTAGGTTCTGTGGATGTGAGATCAACTCCGGGGTTGGATAGAGAAATCATGCTCGATCTAGTAGGTGAGGCCAAAGGAAGGGGAACCAAATGTATCGAGGCCAATATGGTGCTATGAGGATAGTACAGTTGTGTACACTTACCATAAATGTAGATGTTCGAGTGTATTCACTGTTGCAGTCATTACATTTGGGTAATCTGATGGCAGGTTGCCCTCAGTCGGCCTGAATTCCAAAGTCTTGGGTCCTGCGTCAGTTGCTTCTTCTCTTCCATGACGTCAGGTCGTCAGGGGTATAAAACATGCAGCCGACGCCATTTTCTTTAGTTTTTCTTGCCCCCGATGTCAGGTGCCCCCAAAAAGGTAGATATATACATATATATATATATATATATACATATATATATATATATATATATACATATATATATATATATATATACACACACACATATATATATATATATACATATATATATATATATATATACATATATATCTATATACATGCATCAATATAAACTTTACCTTCTTCTACAAACAAATACACCACATAGGTTGTAGAAGATAGAGAAGGAAAGATAAACCGTAGAATGACAGGCGGATGGAGGGTAACCTGGACTGCAACAATGAATACACTCGAACATCTGCATTTATGGTAAGTGTACACAACTGTACTATGTTCTTCATGTTTCACTGTTGCAGTCATTACATTTGGGTAGAATCCCAAAGCTATGGTTGGGAAGCTGGAGCTAAACAGCATTACGTGCGGCTATAAGGCCCTGCAGCACTACAGCTGCAAAGCCTGCCCTGGACTTAGAGTAGAGAGGCAAATGGTAATGCTTAGTAAAGGTGTGAACAGAACTGCAAGCAGCAGCCTCTAGAATGTCTTTGGTTGGTACTCCTCTGAGAAAGGCTGCCGAAGTAGCTGCAGCTCTGGTGGAATGAGAACTAATGCCCTTGGGCACAGGTTTACCATGGTGTAAGTAGCAGAAACGGATGCAGTGGCTTACCAACTTTGAAATTGTCTGCTTTGAGATGGCCTTTCCTTCTGATCCTGCAGCATATGACACTAGTAATTGCTCAGTTTTTCTTAGAACTTTTGTCCTGCTCAAGTAGAATCTTAGCTGTCTGTGCACGTCCAAGGAATGCAGAATTCTCTCCCCTTTGTTCTGCGGATTTGGATAAAAAGTTGGCAGATGAATTGTTTGGTTAAGAGCCACACTGGAAATCACCTTAGGCATAAAAGTAGGATTTGTCCTCAGAGACACCCTGTCTGGGTAAAATATGATAAAAAGGCTCTACAGCCATGAGGGCCTGTAGCTCTGAAACTCTTCCTGCTGAAGTAATTGCTAGTAGCAGAGCTGTCTTCCATGATAAAAACTTTATATCAGCAGTAGCAGCTGGTTCAAATGGAGGCAGGGTGAGTTTTTCCAACACATAACTGAGGTCCCATGCAGGTAAGGGTGATCTTCTAGGAGGCCTTAGGTTTTTGGCTCCTCTAAGATACTGCTTTAGTAAAGGATGAGAAAAGATTGGTGGCTCTGTATTGTAATGAGCTGAAATGGCAGAGGCATGGATTTTGATTGATGAGAAAGATAGGCCTTTGTCAAGCATCTCAGTTAAGTATTGTAATACCTGAGAAATATGTGGTTCTGCTGTATCAGTTCCTTGTGCTCGATTCCAAGCACAGAATCTCTTCCATTTATCAGCATAAGATTTTCTAGTACTAGGCCTTCTGGCTTCCAAAATGACAACCATCACAGCTTTACTGAGAGGTGTTCGTATGATTACATGATTAGCCATGCTGCCAGGTTCAGTTGTGCAGGATCTGATTGTTTTGCTGGGACAGCAGTTGTGGTCCTTGAGGCAAGGTCCAAGTTGGGTAGTGAGACAAGTTCCTTAGAATTGGGTACCAGTATTGGCGGGGCCAGTCCGGGGCAATTAATATCATCTTTAGCTTCTCTTGTCTGACTTTTAGGAGGACCCTGGGTAGAAGAGGCAGAGGAGGAAAGGCGTAAACTGACAGGTTTTTCCAACTAAAGAATAGGGCGTCCACTTTCCATGCTTGTCTGTGATAAGTCCTTCTGCAGAATCTTTTCAACTGATAATTTTGAGGAGAGGCAAATAGATCTATGTCGGAGCTCCCCCCATTTCTCTGTTATCATGCTGAATACTTGTGGATTTAGTTTCCACTCGTGAGGATCCATAAGGTTTCTGCTTAAGTCATCTGCCAGCGTGTTCTGTATTCCTGGCAGGAATTGAGCTTGAAAATTTATTTGGTAGGTCAAAGCTGTGTCCCACAGTGCCATGGCTAATCTGCAAAGGGGGTATGAGTGTGTGCCCCCCTTGCTTGTTTATATACCACATGACTGTGGTGTTGTCCGTCTTTATCAGTAGTTGTCCTGGATGAAGTAAATCCTTGAAGGCTGTTAGGGCATTTTAAACAGCTAGCATCTCTTTCTGGTTGATATGTAGATGCATTTGTTTTGGTGCCCATATGCCCTGAATGCATCTTCCTGCCATGTGAGCCCCCCAGTCATAATCTGATGCATCTGTTGTTAAGGTTTGGCTGGCAGGGGGTAGACTGAAGGGCCGTCCCATGTTTTGGTGACAGGCCTTTGCCCACCATAGAAACTCCTGTTGCAGGCAGGGGATGAGAGGAATCATTGTTTCCAGACTGTGTGAATGTTGACTCCATAAACTTTTTAGGTACCATTGAAGTTTCCTCATATGCAGTCTTGCATATGGAATTAGTAGGATACAGGATGTCATGAAGCCCAGAGCCTGCAGAATTTGTCTTGCAGAAGTCTGGGTTTTTGTTGCCATCAGTTTGAAGTAAGTAGTCAGTTGCCTTTGTTTGTCTGGCGTGAGGTAAGCCATCTGGGCAGTTGTATGTAAGCTTGCACCCAGGAATGTTATCTTTTGAGAGGGTACTAGTTGTGATTTTTTTTCGTTTACTGTGTACCCTAGGTATGCTAGAAGCCTTTTCACAAATGCCAGGTGTCATAGAAGAGTGTCCTTGATCTCTGCTTGAATGAGACAGTCATCCAAGTAAGGATATATTTGAATACTTCTTTGTCTGCAAAATGCAATTACTGGTGTCAGGCATTTTGTAAAGACCCTGGGCCCAGTAGATAAGACAAAGGGCAGTGCAGACAATTGGTAATGCATTAAGCCAGCCTTGAATCTGAGGTATCTTCTGCACAACTGTCTTATTGGGACATGCAGGTATGCCTCTTTTAAGTCTAAAGTCACCCGAGCCAAGCATTCTTGTCCAGCATGGAAAGAAGCTGTTGCAAAGTGAGCATTTTGAATTTTGGAATGTCCAGGTATGTGTTCAAAATTGATAAATCCAGTATTGGCCGCCAGGCCTTGTCCTTTCTGGGTACCAAGAATAGTCGAGTAAAAACCTGGTCCTTTTTCCCTGTTCTGGTACTGTCTGAATGGCCCCCATATCCATGAGGGATGTAACCTGTTTCTGAGCCTCTACCCATTGGTTTTTTGGCAGGTCTGCCCAACCATTCGTCATTGGCAGAGTGTGGAAATGGAATCTGTATCCCTGTGATACGATGTTCAGTACCCACTTGTCCTGGGTTAACTGCCAATTTTGAGCAAAAAGTGCTAATTTTCTCCCTATGGGTGCTACCAAAAGATAAGTGCTTGGTATAGGCAGAGGGAAGTCATTGGGATTGCTTTCTGTAGGTTTGCGCTTCATCTCCTCCAGATTTGGAGGTGGATGCGCCCCATTGCTTTGATCTCTATGAGTCTTGAGCCTGGTACCTGGAACCCTTAGGGCATCTGGATTTGCCCCTTTGAGCTCTGTCTGACACAGGAAAGGACCAGTTTTTTGTAGGCCAGTGTCTACTGAATTTAGGTGGCTGCACTTGTAAGAAATCTTTTAACAGTTTGCAAAGACTTAGCTTTGTCTTCCATTTTCTTTAAAACCTCTTCTGCCTTAATACCAAACAGAGAATCATGCTGTAAAGGTGCATCTAGCAATTTAGCTTTAACATGATCAGGCAAATTTTGTTCCTTTAACCAGGCATGCCTCCTAATCACAGATCCAGTAACTGAGGTCCTGCAGGAGGCCTATAAAGAATCAAAACCACATTGCAAAGTATGCTTTCCAACTTGTTCAGCTGCATGCAATAATTCCTGCAATTCCTTATTTTCTGCACATTCTGAAATCAACATCATTTTCTGTTTCAGCAATCCCATAACATGTTGGTACTTAAGCATATGAAATTGACAGTTTAAGGCCCTGATTGCCAAGGTTGCAGATGTATAAACCTTTATTCCCCATCTGTCCAGTGCCCTAGAATCTCTGTCAGAGGGGGTGGGGTTTTTTGCTGTTGAGGCCTTAACTCCCTTTGGGCCCTGTGAAATAGTTTCAGGATCAGCATCAGGGTTTCTAAATAAGAATTTATGAGAGTCAGGGACCCTATAATACCTGTCAGGCTTACTGGGAGCTAGAGGTAAAGAGTCAGGGGTCAGGCTTGACTCCGAAAAAACATCATCGACAATGTCTAACACAGGGGGAATGGCTAAAGGCTTGTGCTGAGGGAGGAGGAGGAAATCTCTGAGCCTCTTTTTTGATTCTGAGAAGTCTCGACTCTCCCAGTGAAAATGCTCCCTCAAAGTATGCAAGGTTTCTCCAAATGAATAATCCTCAGGAGGAGATGCAGATGGAATAGACTCCTCAGCATCAGAATCCTCATAGGGAGGTAAAGATAATTCCTTATCGGAAGAGGAATCAGAAAAAATAGAAAGCTGATCTGAAGATTCATAGTCAGTGTCTTGCCTAAGCCTCTTATCTGGAGGGGGATGGGTACCCCTGATCAAGGTAATACGGTCTTCAGCCATTTTGATCATCTGTTTTTTAGGCATAGAGGCCTGAGCATGCGGCTCAGGCGTCATTTTTTTAGTTTTAGAAGGTGTCTTTGCCTTTGGTTTTGCAGCTTACGTCGGTTTGATATAAAAATGTTGAGGTCTGAATACTCCCCTCAGAAGCTGGTGCCTGCTCAGCAGCTCCGGACCCAGCCGAGGGAGATAAATCCGTTGGTCCAATACCTTGAGTATCTTGCGGCATGCCAGACTCCACATGGGTGTCGGTAGAGGCCTGCGACTCGAAGATAGCGGGTATCAGGGGCTGCGGAAGCGCCTCACTGAGTACCGGCGAACCGGCGACTGGCTTAGGAGAAGCTTCGTCGTCGGTTTTGGATCTCGACTGCCTTTCTCTGTCCTTTTCTTTGCATTTTTTTATGTACTCTGGTAGTCGGATTGCTATCCGATGACATCTCTGGGTAGTTAAATCTGTTTCCAAAATACTTAGATGCAAAAATATACCAACGCTTAATAGTGCGTTGGTTAAATCTAGCACAAAATCGACAGCCAGACACATTGTGATCAGGGCCTAGGCAAGGAATACAGTATAAATGGAAATCCTTATGAGGTATTTGCTTCCCACAAATAATAGCATTATTAACTTTTTCTGACATCTGTAAAAAGCAAGAAAAAAGTTTCCCCAACGGGGTACTTAGCTTTATTGAAGATTTCAGTTCTGAAACTCAAATGCGAATATTTCAGTAGTCAGCCGACCGGCACTTGCAAAATGCTTCTGCTTCGGGCACCGCACAAGAAAGACTAAAGAAAATGGCGTTGGCTGCATGTTTTATACCCCTGACGACCTGACGTCATGGAAGAGAAGACAGCAACTGACGCAGGACCCAAGACTTTGGAATTCAGGGGCGACTGAGGGCAACCTGCCAGCAGATTACCCAAATGTAATGACTGCAACAGTGAAACATGAAGAAGGGGAACCATATCTGTTGAGGCCAATATGGTGCTATGAGGATCACCTTGCTCTTCAACCGATGGGCTTTCTTCAGAAACTGGGGAATGAGGGGAAAGGGTGGGAATGCGTAAAGAAGACCCGAGGGCCAATGGTGGACTAGAGCATCCCTGGGTGACTGTCCCGGAGGGGGAATCAGGGCGAAGTAGTTGCTGCATTTGTAGATGGTCGGGGATGCAAAGAGGTCGCAGCAAGGACGGCCCCAGTGGTGGAAGATCTCCGCCGCTATCAAGGGATTCAGGGACCACTTGTGAGGTTGAAGAATGCACCTGCTGAGTCTGTCTACTATCACGTTGGAACTTCCGGGAATGTGCGTTGCTAGAAGAAAACAGTTGGTAGCCATCGCCCCTTGCCATATCCTCATGGCCTCTCGACAAAGGGGGTAAGATTTGGTTCCACCTTGCCTGTTGATGTACCAGACCACTGCCATGTTGTCTGACTGAATCGCAATTGTCCCAGATGGCAGCAGGGGATGGAATGCCTGCAACACCAGAAGAACCACCCTCAGCTCTAGACCATTTATTCGCAGATGGGCCTCCAGTTCAGACCAAGTGCCTTGGACTGTCTGTCCCTGACACAGCTCCCCCCCACCCCATCAGGGAGGCGTCCTTGGTCACTGTGGCCTTGGGATGCTGGGGGGAGAAGGGGCGAGACCATTGTGACAGATTGTTTGTCATCCACCAATTTAAATCCTGTTTGCACCTGTGGGTTACTCGAATCATGGCTGCAAGAGGATGCTGAAAGGGATACCATTGGGTGAGCAGTAGCCATTGTAGAAGCCTCATGTGAAACCTGGCAAGGGGGACAATGGTGATGGAGGTTGCCATGGAACCCAACAGCTGTAGAACTGAGTGAGCCGTGGATTTCTCCCTTGAAAGTATTGGAATCAGTTGCTGCTTTATCCTGAAAATTCTGTGCTCTGGAATAGCAGCTCTGCAGTTCTTTGTACTAAGATAACCCCTATGAATTCTGTCAACTGAGATGGGGTGAGATTGGATTTTTGCCAGTTTATGGTTATGCCTAGCCTTTGTGCAGCAAAGACAGAGTATGCCAGGGCTTCTTCCAGTAGATGTCTGGTGGGGGTGGAAATGAGCCAGTCACCTAGGTATGGAAACACCTGGAATCCTTAAAGTCGCATGTGAGCTGTGACAACTGCCATGCACTTTGTGAATACTCTGGGGGCTGTAGAGAGTCCGCAGGGCAGTAATCTAAACTGGTAGTGACTGGCTCCCGTACGGAAGCGCAGAAATCCTCTTGATGGCCTGTCCAATTTTACGTGGTAGTACGCATCTTGAAGATCTATCGAGCACATTCAATCGTCTTTTTCCAAAAGCGGGAGGATAGACTGTATTGTGACCATCCGGAATTTTTGTACTCTCACAAACTTGTTCAATACACTGAGATCCAAAATTGGTCTCCAGTCCCCGGTTTTCTTTCGCACCAAAAATAGTGTTGAGTAGAATCTGGATCTTATCTGGTCTGAAGGGACAATTTGGATGACTCTCTTTCTTAGCAGCTTTTCTATCTCTAGTGCTGCTTCTTCCCTTTGACTAGGTGGAACGTCTGGAAGGTTTTTTGAAGGGACAGGACAAAGATTGAAGGGGATATGATAACCTCTGGTTATAATCCTTTGTACCCAAGAATCGGTGGTGATGGTTAACCAGGCAGAAGGGTACAAGGAGAAACGTCCCCCAACTACGTCCAGAGGAAAGGAGTTGGGCCACTCTTCAGGAGCGCAGGTAGGATTTCCCAGGGAAAGAATCCCTGGAACCCTGGTTACGCGGACCCCGTCTGCCCCAAAAAGAGCGTCTTCCCTGTGAGTTTCCCCCCTCTGCCCCTAGAGAAGAACTTGGCTTGTGCGTCATGGAAAGGACCCTGAGATTTCTTGAACCATATCTTCCCACTCTTTTGGTTTCGGGAGAAAGCACATTGAGAGGAAGAATACCGGACACCTACAGCAGAAAGGGTCTTACCATCCTGTTCACATCTGGCCAGTGTGCTTTTAACTTTGGGTCCAAACAATGAGGAGGCCTCAATGGGAGCGTTAAGAAAGGAAGCCTTAAAGGGTTCTGCGGAATTGCACAAGCGCATCCAGGTGCGTCGTCTCAAGACCGCAGCTGAACCCGCTGCTCTAGCTGCTACTTCTGATGCGTGAGATATCAGTCGCATAGAGGAGTTAGACATTGGCTCAATGGTGGCCAGCTGAGAGGCTACTTTGTCACGGACCTCATCAGACACGGCACCAGCCAAAGTTTCAGACAGCTCAGAAATCAGATCCCATTGAAGCCTGGTAAAGTGTGCCATATAATTCAGGGACCTGACAGTAAAGGTTGCTGATGCAAAGGTGCACTTTCCTATCCTGTCCAGGGCCCGGGACTCTCTGTTAGGCGGATGGACAGTCTGGCTTTCTTCTTCCGCCAGATCCTTTTTCGTTGCGGCTGCCACCACCAAAGCATCCACAGGAAGACCTTTTGACCAATGGGGATCCGTAGCAGGAGGGGACAAAATCTTATCTGGCCTCTGGGGAATAGCTTTGACTGTGTCAAGAGCCTTCCAAGCACGCTGCACGATAAGCCGGACAAGTTCATCGGTAGGTGGAGTAACCCAGGAGGTAGGGGGCAGGGCGCGAAAGGCCTGCAAGAACACAGATTCCTCAGAGGTCGGATTAGAGGACTGCCAGTCACCTCTCTGTTTCAGAATTTCGAGGATATCACCAAAGGATACCTCAGAGGGTGACCGAGGGGATCCTTCCCCTTCATGAAAATCTGTGTCTTCAGTGAGGGACTCCTCTGTAGAGTCCATGTGCTTTCTCTTACACAAACTTTTCTGGTGGACTTCCTCAGCAGGAGAAGCTGGGGAAGACAGTGGAAAAGGGGTTTCCTGTGGGAATATGTCCTGATGCCCTTGCACCTGGTGTCCGCTCGGTGCAACTTGTGAAACCAGTGTACCCGAAAAGGGCGGAGGGATAGACAGTCCAGTATCACCAGCAGCAGCGAAAGCCTTCTCCAGCAGTTAGAAGGCTGGTCCACCTGAAGAGGAGTGAATGTCTAGGACAGGGATCACCCCTCCCCTAAGTGGCTCAGCCTGCCGACCTGGAGTCCCTGGATGGCTGTGGAGCAGAAAAAGTACAGTTTTGTACCTACCATAAATGTAGATGTCCGAACTGGATAGCATCTGCAGTCATAACAAGTGGGTTGTCCTGTCGTCAGGCAGCCCTGCAGTCGGCCGGATTCCAAAGTCCGGGTCCGGCTTCGGCTGATGTCGCACTCCACCCGACGTCATCTCTGTTGGTCTTCGGGTATAAAAGCATCAGCCGACGCCATTTTCCTCAGTGTTTCTTGCCCCAGATGCCAGTAGCCCTCTTGCAGGCTAAAAATTTGGATAGATGCCAATGTTTCCAAATAGATAGAGGTAAACACAGCAATAAGCATAAATGTACATATATACAAACAAATACACCATAAAAGACTCCCCCCCCAACAGCTAGCTATTAGGAGGGTAAACACCCTAGGAGTACCACAGAGGGGAAGGAGGGAGGGTAATCCTGACTGCAGATGCTATCCAGTTCGGACATCTACATTTATGGTAGGTACAAAACTGTACTATGTCCTTCATGGATGCATCTGCAGTCATAACAAGTGGGTAGAATACCATAGCCAACTAGGGAGGAGGATAAAAGTAGATTATGGTGTGTTTAGGATCCCTTGCAGTACAGCAGTGGCAAACCCTGCTCGGGATCTGGAATATAGAGGCAAATTATAATGCTTGGCAAATGTATGCACGGAGGTCCAAGTAGCCGCCTCAATAATGTCTTTGGTTGCCACTCCTCGTAAGAAGGCTGTGGTAGTGGCTGTTGCCCTTGTAGAATGAGGTCTATGTTCTGTGGAATTGGTTTTCCATGGAAGGAGTAACAGTATCGTATGCAATTTCCTATCCATTTGGAGATTGTCTGTTTGGAAATAGCTTTTCCTTCCCTTCCTGTTGCATAGGCTACAAAAGTTGGTCAGTCTTTCTGCTATTTTTTGTTCTGTCCAAGTAGTAGCGTAGCTGTCTATGTACATCCAAGGTATGCAGTATTCTTTCCCCTCTGTTTTGTGGGTTGGGAAAGAAGGTAGGTAGGTGGATTGCCTGGTTTAAAGACACTCTGGATACCACCTTGGGCATAAATGTAGGATTAGTCCTCATGGACACTCTATCTTGGTGGAAGATTAGGAAGGGTTGCACTGCCATTAAGGCCTGTAGTTCTGAAACCCTCCTTGCTGAAGTAATTGCCAGTAGGAAAGCAGTTTTCCATGACAGGTGTTGCAGGTCTGCTGTTGCTGCTGGTTCAAAGGGTGATAGTGTCAACTTTTCTAGCACAAAGTTTAAATCCCAAGCTGGTAATGGTGGTTTCCTTGGAGGTTTTACATTCTTGATTCCTCTGAGGAACTGCCTGAGCAAAGGGTGCGAAAAACAGGTGGATCAAAGCTGTATTCTGCTGAAATAGCTGATGCATGTATCTTGATGGAGGAGTAGGACAGGCCTGAATGAAGAAGTTCGGCCAGATACTCCAGAATGTTAGGCATATCTATGTTTGACACATCTTTTCCTCTTTCCGTACTCCAAATGACAAACCTTTTCCATTTTCCAGCATAGTTCCTTCTTGTTGAAGGTCTGCGTGCTTCAAGAATAATGTCTTTAACTCTTTGGGAAAGTTCTGGATTAGCTGCTGCTATGTGATGTTCCATGCAGTCAGTTGCAGCGTTTATAGGTTTGGATGTATGATGCTGTAGTTGTTCTGAGTTAACATCAAAGGCATCAGGGGTATTGGCCACATATTGTTCCGAGACATGCTCTTCAGTAGTGGGTACCAGTGTTGTCTTGGCCAGTTTGGAGCTATCAGGATTATCCTTGGACGTTCTTCCTTGATTTTTAGTAGTACCTTGTGTATCAAAGGAAGAGGTGGGAATGCATATGCTGTTAGGCCTTTCCAGTTGAAGGAGAGTGAGTCCACTTTCCATGCTAGTGGGTGGAATGTCCTTGTGCAGAATTTTTTGAGCTGGTGATTGAGAGGTGATGCGAATAGGTCTATCTGTGGCATTCCCCATTTCTTGGAGATGGTCTTGAAGATGTCTGCATGCAGCTTCCATTCGTGGGCATCCGAAGTGGTTCTGCTTAATATGTCTGCTAGAGTATTGTCTTTCCCCGGTACAAATATTGCCTGTAACTGAATGTTGTAGCTGAGTGCCAGGGTCCACAGCTCCAAGGTCATTCTGCATAGGGGTATGAATGAGTGCCTCCCTGTTTGTTGATGTACCACATGACTGTGGTGTTGTCTGTCCTTATCATCAACTGGCCCTCTTTGAGAAATGGTTTGAACTTTTGGATTGCCAGTTTTACTGCCAGCATTTCTTTTAGATTGATGTGCAGGTGAAGTTGATCCTGTGTCCACAATCCTTGCATGCATTTGTCCAGCATGTGGGCCCCCCATCCTAGGTCTGAAGCGTCTGTTGTGATGGTCTGGCTTGGTTGACATCTGCGAAAGGGTAGGCCTGGGTTTGACTGGCATGCCTGAGCCCACCATAGGAACTCCTGTTTTAAGCATGGAATTAGTGGGATTTCTGTTTCTAGACTGTGTCTGTGTTGGGACCATAAATTCTTTAGGTACCACTGTAGTTTCCTCATATGTAGTCTGGCAAATGGGACCAAGATTATGCATGATGCCATGAAGCCCAAGGCCTGCAGAACTTTTCTTGCTGTTAACTTGTTCAGTTTTGTTAGTGCCAAGAAGTAAAGAGGAAGTTCTTTTGTTTTTCTGTAGTCAGGAATGCCATTTGTTGTACTGTGTCCAATTCAGCCCAAGAATGTCCTTGTTTGGGATGGTATCAGCCTTGACTTTTGTAAATTGACTGTGTATCCCAGTCCTTGTAGCAAGTAAATGACCCTTTGTAAATCTGTTGTCAGCTTGCTTTTGTTGTCCCCTTGTAGCAGGCAGTCGTCCAGGTATGGGTAAATTTGAATTCCTGTAGTCTGCAATGGCGATTACTGATGCCAGGCATTTTGTGAATACTCTGGGCTTAGTAGATAAGCCAAAGGGCAATGCTGAGAATTGATAGTGCTCTGATCCTGCAAGAAATCTGAGGTATCTTCTGCAGATTGGTCGAATGGGGCGTGCAGGTATGCCTCCTTGAGATCTAGAGTTACCAGCCAAGACTCCTTGCCCAGCATGGGAAGAAGTTGCTGTAGGGTCAGCATTTTGAATTTTGGGACAATGATGTATGTATTTAAGGTGGACAGGTCGAGAATTGGTCTCCAACTTTTTCCTTTCTTGGAACTAGGAATAGTCTGGAGTAGAACCCCTTTCCTTGTTCTGCTGTTGGCACTCTTTCCACAGCTCTCATGTTTGCTAACTCCATTATCTGGCGTAGAGCCTCTGTTTTTGATTTGGAGGTAGATTTGGCATTCCTCTTTTGACTGGTAAAGTGTGGAAGTGAAACCGGTAACCTTGATCTATGGTTTGTAAAATCCACTTGTCTTTTGTTATGTAGTGCCAGTTCTTTGAAAATAAGGTTAACTTTCCGCCTAGAGGAGCTGCTATTTGTTCCCTGGTAGGCGGATTTAGGATTAAGTCACTGTGGTTGTGCTGATGTAGTGGCAGTGGCTGTGTCTGTGCCTCTGTTGTTACCTTGCCACTGTCGTCCTCTGTAGGCACCTCCTCTGGATTGGTTTCTGCCTCTGGAATGTCTATTCCTGCCCCTTTGAAATTTTGTGGAGTCAGGAAAGGACCAATTTTTGGCAGGCCAGTTCCTGCTAAACCTTGGGGTTGAACCTGCAAGAAATCTTTAACAGTTTGAACAGATTTTGCCTTTTCTTCCATTTTCTTCATAACCTGCTGGGCAGGTGTACCAAACAAACTTGTCTTGTCCATAGGAGCATCTAGCAACTTAGCTTTAACATGATCCGGAAAAGCTTGTTCCTTTAGCCATGCATGCCTTCTTATCACTGTGCCTGTCATGGCTGATCTAAATGAAGCCTCCAGTGCATCATAGCCACATTTTAAGGAATGGTTGCTAACCTGTTGTATGTTATTTACCATCTCTAATACATATTTCTTATCAAGAGATTCATCAGTGGTTAGTTTTTAGTTAACTGATCAAGCATAAACTCTTGGTATTGTATCATGTGAAACTGACAGTTTAAAGCTCTAGCTGAGAGAGTAGCTGAAGTGTAGACCTTTTACCCCATCTGTCTAGTGACCTTGCTTCCCTTTCAGAAGGAATAGGGTTTTAGCTGTGGTGGCTACTGCCTTGGGACCCTGGGATATAGTTTCTGGGTCTGCAAGTGGGGCCTTGTAAAGGTGGTGATGAGTATCTGGCACCCTGTAAAATCTGTCTGGTTTGGCAGGGGCTGGGGGAAAGAATCTGGAGCGGAGCAAACAACATTGAAAGCATCATCCACCACAGAGAGAACAGGAGGTATAGCTAAGGGCCTGTGCTGTGGGAGGTGCAGAAAGGTCCTAAGTCTTTTCTGGAGTCTGAAAAATCCTGTTGCTGCCATTGGAACTGTTCTCGCATGGCATGCAAGGTTTCCCCAAAGGAGAATTCTTCTGGTGGGGAAGCAGCTGGAATGGATTCTTCAGCATCAGAATCTTCAAAATTGGAGAAGGGAGCCTCAGGCTGGTCAGTTATGTCTGATTCATCAGCAGAATCATCAGAAGACACTGGCTCAGGGGCTCTGCCCTAGGTCTCTTCTCTGGGGGCTGAGAGGCCCTGTCTGGGTGAGATTGAGATCCTCTAATTAAAGAAATTAAATCTTCTGCCAAAGAAAGCATTTGAGAACTAGAAGAGGGCCTGGATGTGGGGGTTTAACAGGCACTGTTTTAGTAGTCTTGGCTGCTTTAGCCCTGGCGAAGGCCTTAATGGACATTGCAGCTGGAGGCCTAGCAGCACCACGTGCTGGGGTAGAGACATCCAAGGGGATGGTGTCTGATAAGTCAACCACCGTAGTGGGTAAAATTTCTGAGGTCGATTCAAGAGTTGTAGCAGGGGCCTCAGTTGTAAGAATAGGTTCAGCTGTACTTTGAGCAGTTTTCTCGGTTTCGGCCGAAACCGAGACACTCATGGTTTGCTTTACCGTGGTTTCGGCCGAAACCGCGGACCGCGAGTGTCGGTCTTTATCTTTGCGTTTTTTGGGGGTAGTCGGAGGATCCGGGGGCTTAATGTACGCAAAATCAGAACCGAAAAACTGTTCTGCAAACTCCGACCGACGCCTAAGCGTTCGTCGGTTGAAAGAGCACAGGCGAACAGGCTGCTACGTCGTGGGCTGGGCCTAAACAAGGCAGACAGTAAGAGTGGAAATCTTTATGAGGTATTTGTTTCCCACAGGTTAAACAATTGTTAACTTTTTCTGACATCGGCTGAGGCAAGAAAGAGTCCCCAACGGGGTACTTAGCTTTAGAAGTCTTCGAAGTAGTATTCGGTAGAAGTAATCTCTGGATCCGACCGACCGGCACTTGCGAACAGCTTCTGCTTCGGGCGCCACGCGGCAAGAAAGACTGGGGAAAATGGCGTCGGCTGATGCTTTTATACCCGAAGACCAACAGAGATGACGTCGGGTGGAGTGCGACATCAGCCGAAGCCGGACCCGGACTTTGGAATCCGGCCGACTGCAGGGCTGCCTGACGACAGGACAACCCACTTGTTATGACTGCAGATGCATCCATGAAGGACATCTATGCGTGTCACAACTGACATCCTGGGTCGTAGCAAAACTTTCCTGCCACGAAGGCAACTGTGGGTTCCTTAGTGAGATCCATAAAGGGAACCGCAGAAGGGGAAGACTGTGCTATATCCATGGACTTCAAAGGCAATGAAGGAGGAGAATAAGAAGGGGTCTTTGGAGACGGGTGATCACCTCCCAAGGAAGGATAGTTCCTGGGGGGGTGGGATACCTCTGTCCAAGAGCACCTGATCCACAAGACGCAACACATCATGTTCAAAAAGGCTTCTAGTGGACCTCACGGAGACTGAGGGAGAAACAGGCCTGTCTGCAGAAGAGGCAAACTCTGTGCCCATCTCACCAGTCTGCACCGAGAACAATGGTGCCGAGTGAGACTGGACTACGGGTGTCTGTACCAAAGAAGTCATCGGTGCCGAGGTCATGGTCTGCACCGACACAGGGATCGGTGCTGAAGTGGTTGTCGGTACCGAAGCTGGAACCGACAAAACTGGAGTCAACAATAAAGGCGTCAGTTCTGAGTAAGATGGAGCAGACGTGGTAAAGGTCTGCGCCGACTGAACTGTAGGTGCCAATACAGTGGCAATAGTCTGAACCGAGGAGCCCCTCGGTGCCGATATAGTGAAGGCTGCAGGAGAAGACGGAGCCGAGATCACTAATGGAGCCAAAGGCCTTGGTGCCGAAGGTCTAGGCACCAAAAGCACTGGGGCTAACTGAGTGAGCTCTGGAGCCGAAACTTTAACCTTTTTTGGTTTTGGTTGGCGGGAGTCCCCAGCCAGGGACGAAGGCAAAGATTTAGCCTTGGCAGGAACATCCAAGATTTTCTTTTCTAGGAGGGGTTGAGACCTCCAACACAGAAATAGCCTCTGAAAAGGGAGAGTTAAGAAGTCCCTTCAGCAACAGCTTGTTTTTCCTTTCCAACCAAGTCCTATTTAAAAAGTTATCACAGATGGTACACGGCGGGTCAACAGATAAGTGGGACGCCCCCAAACAATAAACGCACAAAGAGTGTGCATCAGAAGTAGGTAGTTTGTGTCCACAATCAGAACACTGCTTAAACCCCGGACTACTTTTCTTATCTGCCATTATAGCAAATTAGATAGCAGGAAAGGGTACCAGCAATGGTACAAAAAAAATACACGAAAGTATGAGAAAAAGGGAAAGATTACCAACGATGGAAAGGGGAGAATACCTCGGGTAAAAAGGAAGAAAAAGGAGAAGAAAAACCTGAAGAAAATATAGTCGCTAGATGCGAAAGGGTAAGAGACAATGAAATAGAAACTTTTCTGACAGAAAAGTAATATAAAAGGCTATGAAACAACAAATAACTTTACTTAGCTCAAGAGAAACAGCTTGACATAACCGAATGGCAATGCGCAAACGAAATCTGAGGTAACAGGGAGAGGGGGATTTTGGGTAAGAGATTAGCTTGAGAGTATGAAGCTGACACGAGCTTGGAAAATGGCCGGCTCGGTTCCAAGGTCGGAACAGATACCCATGCGTAAGGAATGAACGAGGATTAACAATACCAGATAATGTGTTATGGTCTGACGAGACAAACGTTGAACTTTTTGGCCACAATTCCAAAAGGTACGTTTGGTGCAAAAACAACATTTCGCATTACTAAAAGAACACCATCCCCATGGTGAAGCATGGTGGTGGCAGTATCATGCTTTGGGATTGCTTTTCTTCAGATGGAATTGGGGACTTCAGTCAAGGTGCAGGAAATTATGAACAGTTCCAAATACTAGTCACTTTTGGCCCAAAACCTTCAGGAGTCTGCTAGAAAGCTGAAGATGAAGAAGAACTTCGCCTTTCAACACGACAATGACCCCAAGCATACATCCAAATCAACAAAAGAATGGCTTCACCAGAAGAAAATTAAAGTTTTGGAATGGCCCAGCCAGAGCCCAGACCTAAATCCAATAGAAAATCTGTGGGGGTGACCTGAAGAGGGCTGTGCACAAGAGGTGCCCTCGCAATCTGACAGATTTCGAACACTTTTGCATGGAAGAGTGGGCAAATATTGCCAAGTCAGGATGTACCATGCTAACAGACTCCTACCTAGGAAGACTGAATGCTGTAATTAAATCAAAAGGTGCTTCAACAAAGTATTAGGTTAAGAGTGTGCACCCTTATGCAACCAGCTTATTGTACGTTTATTTTTTATATTTTTCCCCCTAACAGGTTTGCTTGTTTTTCAATTGAATTGTACACGTTATAGGTCACATTAGAGGTGGAAAAAGTTTTGAAATTATTTACTGTGGTCTCATTTTTTATATATCAGAAAAACCTGGCATTTCAACAGGGGTGTGTACACTTTTTATATCCACTGTAGGTCATTCCTCAGCACCATGCAGCTAAACACTAATCTTGTGCAAATGTTAGAACAGACAAAGAAGCATGCATCTTCCTATATAACTAGTGTTGGAGAAGAGCAGATGAGCAAACATAGCTGCAAAAAGGCAGTTAACTCAATGCAATGTTTCAACACTAAATGACTTTTTGCAAGAGGAAACCACCATAAGACAGCTTTATCATACCTGCAACATGTTTACTTGCATCTTCTAACTCCAAAGTCAAAAAACCTTGGCAAACAGAAATAACATCCTAGCAGATAAGTTCAGTGCTAACTTTACCCCCCTCTCACCCCCTAAAGAGCCCATCTCTATACCGGAAGAATGCAAAGTTCCTGTAATCACGACTGCACAGGTAAAAACCACACTCTCCAAAGCCAAGAACACAGCATCCATGGGACAAGACAACATCCCAGGCTGCGTTCTACACGAACTACAGAATGAACTGGCACCCCACCCAAGTACCATGTTCAATCATAGCCTCACCTCAGGCTTTGTGCCTGCTGAATGGCGCACAGCGACGGTTATCCCACTCCACAAGGGGGGAGCCACCACGGACCCCAGGAACTACCACCCCATTAGCCTGACGAGCCTGGTCTTCAAGGCCATGGAACGTATCATCATGGAACTTATAAACAAAGACATTGGTAATCTCCAAACTCTGAACCCCACCCAGTTTGGGTTTGTAAAAGGCAGATCATGTCTCCTAAACCTGAGAGATTTCTTTGAAGAAGTCACCAAAGCCGTAGACAAGGGTAAGGTGGTTCACACAGCCTATCTAGATCTTGCCAAGGCTTTCAACACCATCCCCCACTCTGGAATTATAGATAAACTCACTAAACTAGGTATAAACCCCTATTTCACAAGATGGGTTGCCAACTGGCTCACTGACACTGTGAAAGTAGCAGATTCCAAATCCAACTTCAGACCAGTGACAAGTGGAGTACCACAGGGTTCAGTCATGGGTCCTCTCCTGTTTGGTATCTACTTCTCTGAAGTACAGGCTAACACAGAAGGTCTTTGGCTAATGAAGTTCACAGATGACTGCAAACTAGGAGCCATAATTGAAACTCCTAACAATGTGGACATCCTACAAAATGGCCTCACTGAGACAGATGCCTGGTGTCAAAGCCATGGCCTCAAGCTCAATGCCAAAAAGTGCATTGTCATCCCCCTTGGTAAAAACTCTGTACTCATGAACTACAACATAGGTGGTAGTATACTTAACACTGAAAGTGTGATAAGAGACCTTGGGACACAGGTGGACAGTAGTCTCTCCTTTGATAATCACATCGCCACAGTAGTCAGGAAATCCTTCTATGTGGCACACCTCATCACAAAAGTTTCTCATCCAGAAAAAAAGAGGTCATTGTTCCCCTCTACTCATCACTCATTAGACCCATTATAGAGTACAATGCCCCTTTTGGTATGTACCACACAAGACATCTACAACAACTGGAAAGGCTGCAGAAATACCTCACAAAGAGGATTACTGGCCTCAAACAGATGACCTATGCAGACCGTCTCAAGAAACACCAGCTTTACTCTGTCGCATATCGCCTACTCAGAGGTGATCTCTGCCTAACATACAAAGCTATGTCAAACCCAGAGCTGTTGGACATGCTCCACTTAAAGAAATCCCAATCCCTCCGAGCTACACGCTCTAGGGACCTAAACCTTGTCACCACAATAAACAGAACATGCCAGAGGGACAGATTCTTGTCCCAGAGACTTCCCATACTCTGGAATAAACTACCTATCTATATCAAACAAAGCTCCTCATTACCACTCTTCAAGAAAAATCTTGATGACTGGATGGGCAATAGGAAATTCACCCTGGGGATCACCTCTGTGGCTCTGCTCGACAGTGACACAGGAAAATAATTTTCTTGGGTGGCAAAAACCAGGGTAGCTTTTTGCTGTGCTTGTATAGGCCCCAGGGCTGATAGCCTAGTACCTACCTATGAACATTCATTCTTTGCTAAAGTGGCGCAACCTCTGATATCTACCATACAACTAAGAGGTATAAATGCTTGGTTAAATTTTAGCAGCTGCCATTTAAGCAGCTAGTTTCAATGAAAGCTGCTACACAAACACTGGCAATTTGCTGTGTACCCACTCTTGAGGGCTGAGAAGTTCTAACTACTAAAAACTGCTAGCTGGTAAACTGCATTTTCTGTTTGGCAAGCAGTTTGTCAGTCTTTAAAACCAACTTTACAGCTGTTTAATCAATGAAATTATAGCAATGTAACCCATTTCAACTTTTTTTCTCAAGGATTATGCCTTCTCCATCTAAATCTCTATCCTTGTGGGAGACAAAAGCACAAACAGATTTTGATTCATAGTTCTTATTTTGTCTTGGACTGGCCACAATTCTGAAACATGCAAACCTGCACTAAATTTAACAAAACAAAGCAAGTACCCATCCAAATGGCATAGAAAAATGAAGCCCTAATGACAACCTAGATTACCAGCATTTGATTAGTAGTACAGACACTGGAGTGGGCAGGCTGGTGAAGGCACAACTGAGCTGCTGTAGGCAGCTTGCCCATCCTGAGGGAGAAGACAGCCCTGGCTTACAAGTTGGGTGGCACCTAGGGGAGCACTACATTCTAAACCCATGGAGCATAAGCCTGCGGAGCACACACTACCCTATGGTACTAGGCACCAGGCAAGCCTGGAGAGGCATGCATGCATCCCTGAGGTTAGTTAGTTACAGTGGAATTTAAAAGAACTGTTGAAAAGGCTAGGATCTCCAGGACAAGGGACACGAGATCTGCTTGACTAGTCTGCTCCCTCCTATCAAAGCAGATAGTACAGGATTGGTTGACCCCTACCTGAGGAACAAATAGGCTCCTGCCTCAGTGAAAGAATGAGCCCAACCTCCGCTTTGAATGGGGAAGCTGGTGACCTTAATGGTAGGAAACTAATGGGTTACAGGATACTGCCCACCCAGGGGCCCAGTGTGGTCTGCATGCGAGACTAGTTTGGTAAGTGCATCCAAGATGCCCAGCCCTAGTCTCTGACGAAGAATGAATGAAATTGGTGAAGACAGTACTGCTGGGTCAATTGAGTGGATGAATTAAAAAAAAAAAAAAAAAAACATTTCACAATGAAGGTGCTAGCTAATGGAAAACAAGTCCCATACAATTAGAAAAGCTTTCTAAAATTATAATAACAAGAAAAACACAAATACATTCTGAAATGGATACTTCCAAAATGGATAAAAATAAAGGATAAAACCCACTCCAAACATTTAGGGATGTAAGGAGACTACACCAGAGAAATTAGAAAAGAGAATTTCTCTAAAAATATTTCTTCTAAACTTTCCACTTAGGGTATTCAAAACTACTCCAAATGGTACTGAAAATACCAAAACCTTGTACAGAGACAAAAGCTAAGAAACAAGATAACTGACTACTGTACTCCTTAGTGAACAGTTGCAGGTTCCGGTGATCTCGCCCAACTGGAGACTAATTACTCTTAACTCATGTAGCAACTAAGCAGCATCTCATCTTTCTGGAGCAGTACTACTGGAAACTCGAAGTCAACTCTGAATTTTAAATCAGTACCCTCAAGCAAAGGTCTTAATTTATTGTTTACTTATGTTATCAGGCAGAAAAGCAGCTAATAGAGTTAAGGTTACCATCCACCCTCTGCAGAAACACAAAGTAGAGAGGTGGACTGAGGCAAGACAAAAGCTTCAGTCTAATCTAGTTTCTCTCCTTCCAGCTATAACAGAGGAAAGAGGGGTAAAAAATAAGAAGCTGAAGAAGACAAGGATGGAATAAAAGTCCCAGAGGACTTTTAGAGGAAACAAAGACTACTACTTTGGGAAGAAGATGCTATTTTTATTACAGAGATACCTCAGGGGGTTGCTGGTGATAACAGCAGCCCTAAGACAACACAATGCAGAACAGAATACACTTAAACGAAGGTAAAAGGAGTTATGAAGGGTCTTCCCCTCCTCAACCTTTTCAGAAACCTGCCCTAATGACTGTGTTATGAAAGCTTGACAAAAATAACTTGGTCAGTGGTTTCAAGATGGCTACACACTGATCAACAGCTTAAATTTTGCTTTTCCAGTGTAGAAAAAGGGAACCAACAGATTAGGGCCAGTAATTCTGCTTCTTTTAGTAAAATTCAGCTACTGGCTATTAAGTACACTGCCTGAATGCCAACAAAGAAGAAATGTAGACAGGTCGAAAGAAAATCAGCAAGAAAAGGTTAAATGAAAACACAGACTAGGAAGAATCCTGTTCAGCAGAAAGCAGTTCAAGGTCCAGTTTTGGTACAAGAAATGGCTTCTACTAATTTAACGGAAAAAGTAAGTCAAATGTGTTCAGAGTGGTTTAAAATAAAAGAAAACTTGAAGGAGTACATCAACTCAAATAACAAAAAGGCTGGAAAAAATGCAAGAAGCTTTAAACAGCCATTCAGATGAACTTATAAAACTGCAAAAATCAGGCACTGAAATGAAAAGATTAGCAGAGTATGAGACTGCTGAAGAAGAGCTATTTAAAAAAAATGGTAGCATTAGAGGTCAGAACAGGCAGAGAAAACCTGAGATTTTCTGCTGTAACAGAGAAAATGGGAGGAAGAAACTGCACTCATTTTAAGAATAAACAATTAATTGGACTGGTAAAATAATATGTTCACTGAAAAGATGCATTGTGTGCATGCTCACAATTTGACCATAAGAAAGCAGTCAAGACCTGTATTAGTAAAGATTCAATCATTCCAGCAGAAACAGTTGATCCTAACAAAACAGTAATAGAAAGGAAAAATATTAAAAACTGCAGACAGTAGACTGTTTGTGGAAATTGATTATTCACTGTACACCAGGCACGTGAGAAGCACATTTATTCCAGCAATTAGAGAATGATGAGAGGCAGGTATGAGATTTAAGCCATCAGCTGTCTTTAGAATATTTTTTTTCCTAGAGGATAAAAGTAATTTTGGATGCAGAACAAGCTATGGGGGAAATAAAAAGTATGTCCAACAAGGGGTGAACCATCATACAGAAGAGGACTTTACTTCTCATTCTTGTGATATTAAGGCTCCTAGACAGACTTTGTCAGTGAAATTTTTTTTCCAATATTCTAAAGGAAAATGCTTGAGAGGCAGAAAAAACACAGGGGTTGACTAGGAGAATCGTGCATACCTTGGACTTGAACTTCAGTCTGGGACTGGGAGAAGGAGATGAAATAAGAAGTTATGTACTCACCATAACGTTCCATCTGAGTAGGTGGCTTCATTTGTCTGCAACCTGTGGGTCTTGGATCCGATATCGGATCCGAGCCAGCAACTTTTTTCATAGCTAATGGAGCCGAGCTCCTAGCTCCTCCCCTCACCCATAATCCCCTGCCAACCCTCCATGACCTCAGATCAAGTTTGCCCCTCTATAGATACCCAAAAAGGGTATTCCAATAAAACTCACATAGATCCATTTTGAAGGCCAGGGGGAAGGAGGGGGGGATGGTTGCAGACAAATGAAGCCACCTACTCAGATGGAACGTTATGGTGAGTACATAACTTCTTAATCTGAAGTAGGGCCTTCATTTGTCAGCAACCTGTGGGACAGAGTCTCCAGCTACCTGAATCTTGGGTGGCCATCATGGAAGGATATTGCAGAGCACCGCAGAGCCAAAGGATGCTCTCCCTCTAGAAATTACGTCCAGTTTGTAGTGGTTAATAAAGGTATGAGATGAGGCCCAAGTGGCTGCCGAACAAATATCATCCAACGGAACTCTAGATTTGAAGGCAGCAGAAGTAGAGATGGAACGAGTGGAATGTGTGCAAACTCCTTCAGGTGCGGGTCTCCCAGAAGCTTGGTACGCTAAAAGAATACATTGGTAAATCCAGCGTGACAAGGAGATTTTTGATACTGCTTTCCCCAAATTAAATTTGGCAAAGGAAGTGAACAACTGGTCGGATTGCCTGTGACCAGCAGTCCTATGAGTATAAAAACGCAGCTGCCTATGAACATCTAATGAATGCAGCTTGTACTCGCCTTTATTCTGATATTTAGGAAAGAAGACCGGTAGATTTATGGATTGATTTATATTGGTTTCTGATGCTATTTTGGGAAGGAAGGAGGGACTGGTCCTGAGGTACACTCTGTCCGGATGAAAAATCAAGTAAGGAGGTTTCACAGAAAGGGCTTGAAGCTCCGAAACTCTTTTTGCTGAAGTAATGGCTACAAGGAATGCTGTTTTCCAGGACAAGTATTTGAGATCCACTGAAGCAGCAGGTTCAAATGGAGGAGCAGTCAGGGCTTGAAGAAAGTACAGTTTTGTACCTACCATAAATGTAGATGTTCGAGTGCTCATACAGCTGCAGTCATAACAGATGGGTTATCCTGCCGTCAGGCGGGTCCTCGGTCATCCGAATTCCAAAGTCTAGGTCCGGCGTCAGTTGTCGTCACTTCTTCCTTGACGTCAGTGCGACAGGGGTATAAAAGAGGCAGCCAACGCCATTTTCTTCAGTTTTTCTTGCCCCAGATGTCAGGTGCCCCCAGAAGGAAGGCAAACATAATGTTATGCAAAGATGCAATGTTGACAAATCAAAAACAGTAGTTGCAAGCAAATAAACCATAAAAGAATACCCCAAAAAGGTTATATGAAAAGTGTTTGTCATAAGGCCTGTCCTACGAGGGGATGGAGGGAGGGAAACCTGGACTGCAGCTGTATGAGCACTCGAACATCTACATTTATGGTAGGTACAAAACTGTACTATGTTCATCGTGCATACAGCTGCAGTCATAACAGATGGGTAGAATCCCACGCTAAGTAAGGGTGGTAGGCACTAAGTGGAACTAGGAGGGGCTAGGATGCCCTGCAGAACTGCTGTGGCAAAGCCTGCTCTAGATTTTGAGTATAGAGGGAGGTGATAGTGCTTGGAGAAAGTGTGCACTGAACTCTAGGTGGCTGCTTCCAAAATGTCCTTGGTAGGGACCCCCCTGAGGATGGCTGCAGAGGTAGCTGTGGCTCTGGTGGAGTGGGATCTGATGCATGCAGGCAGTTTTTCCATGGAATGAGTAACAAAAATGTATGCAGTGGGCTATCCAATTTGAAATTGTCTGTTTAGAAATAGCCTTTCCCTGAGCACCTACAGCATAGGACACAAAGAGTTGCTCAGATTTCCTGAATGGCTTTGTTCTGTCCAAGTAGTAACGAAGTTGTCTGTGAATGTCCAAGGAATGTAGTAGTCTTTCCCCTTTGTTGTGTGGATTGGGATAAAAGGTAGGTAAGTGGATAGTCTGATTCAAAACTACCCTGGATACTACCTTTGGCATAAAAGTAGGATTGGTTCGTAAGGAAATTCTGTCCTGATGGAAAATGATGAATGGTTGCACAGCCATGAGGGCCTGTAGCTCCGAAACCCTGCGTGCTGAGGTGATAGCCAGAAGAAAGGCTGTTTTCCATGACAAGTACTGTAACACTGTTGAAGAAGCTGGCTCGAAGGGAGGAAGGGTCAGCTTTTCCAATACGTAGTTGAGGTCCCAAGCAGGGACTGGTGGTTTCCTTGGGGGTTTTAAATTCTTTGCCCCTCTGAGGAACTGCCTTAAGAGAGGGTGAGAGAATAATGGAGGATGTGTGTTGTATTGTGCAGAAATGGCTGAAGCGTGGATCTTGATGGAGGAGAAGGAAAGTCCATTGTTTAACATCTCAGCTAGGTACTGTAAAATTTGAGGTATATTTATTACCCAAGGATTCTGTCCCTTTTCTTGATTCCAGGCACAAAATCGTTTCCATTTGGCGGAGTAAGCCTTTCTAGTAGAAGGTCTTCTGACCTCCAAGATGACATCCTGCACCTCCTTGGAGAGGAGAAACTGTTGGGAAATCAAGGAATTCTCCATGCAGCTAGATTTAGAGTTTTGTAGTTGTGCTGGGACAACAGAAGAGGGACTAGAGGTAGGATCCATGGTGGGGAATGTGTCAGGCTCCTCAGGAACGGATACCAGTGTTTTCTTGGCCAGTCTGGAGCGATGAGAATCATTTTCGGCCTCTCTGCTCTGGCTTTTAATAGAACTTTGGGCAGCAGAGGAAGAGGTGGGAAGGCATAGACTGACAATGTTGCCCAATTGAAGGAAAGTGCATCCACTTTCCAGGCCTGTGGATGATAGGTCCTTGGACAAAATTTTTTCAACTGGCAATTTCTGTGGGTAGCAAAGAGATATATGTCTGGCTGTCCCCATGCCTGAGTTATCTTTGTGAAAAGTTGAGGATGCAACTTCCATTCGTGTGGATATGTCATATTTCTGCTTAGGCTGTCTGCCAGTGTATTTTCCTTCCCTGGCAGGAATTGTGCCTGAAGTTGGATTTGCAATTCCAGAGCTGTGTTCCAAAGGGTCATGGCTAGTCTGCACAGGGGGTATGAATGAGTTCCCCCCTGTTTGTTTATGTACCACATCACTGTGGTGTTGTCTGTCCTTATCAATAGCTGGCCTGGATGCAGTAGGTCTTTGAAGGTCATAATAGCCTTTTGCACGGCTAGCATCTCCTTTTGGTTGATGTGAAGGTGCTTCTCTTGTCGGGTCCATTTTCCCTGAATGCACTGATCTGTCATGTGTGCTCCCCAGGCGTAGTCTGAGGCGTCTGTTGTGATGGTTTGAGTTGCTTGAGGTACACAGAAAGGAAGACCTGTGTTTCTTGGCAAGCTTGAGTCCACCACAAAAATTCCTTTTGAAGGCATGGAATGAGTGGGATAATTGTTTCCAAGCTGTGGCTGTGTTGAGACCATAAGTTTTTCAGGTACCACTGAAGTTTCCTCATATGCAGCTTTGCACATGGGATTAGTAGGATGCAAGATGCCATGAATCCCAGAGCCTGCAGGATTTTCCTTGCAGTTAGCCTGGTGTAAGTTGCCATTTTTCTAAAGTATTGAGACAGTTGCCCTTGCTTGTCTGGCGTGAGGTAGGCCATCTGGGTGGTTGTATCCAAGCTGGCACCCAGGAAAATTATTTGTTGAGAGGGTATTACTTTTGATTTCTTTTTGTTGACTGTGTATCCCAGGAAGTTCAACAGTTTTATTACAAACGCCAGGTGCTGCAGTAGTAAGTCCTTGCTGTCCACTTGGATCAGGCAGTTGTCCAGATATGGGTAGATTTGAATCCCTTGTAGTCTGCAGAAGGCGATTACTGATGCCAGGCATTTCGTAAACACTCTGGGCGCAGCAGATAAGCCAAAGGGCAATGCAGAGAATTGGTAATGGGTTGAACCTGCAAGAAATCTGAGTATCTTCTGCAATCTTGTCTGATAGGGACATGCAGGTATGCCTCCTTGAGGTCCAATGTTACCAGCCAAGACTCCTTGCCCAGCATGGGAAGAAGCTGCTGTAATGTGAGCATCTTGAATTTTGGCACCTGTAGATATGTGTTTAGGATGGATAGGTCTAAGATAGGTCTCCAATCTTTGTCTTTCCTCAGTACCAGGAATAGTCTGGAATAAAACCCTTGACATTGTCCTTTTGCAGGTAACTCTTGAATTACTTTCATGTCCATGAGAGCTGAAACTTGTTTTTGTGCCTCTGCCCTTTGATTTTGTGGCAGGTTTGGCATGCCTCTCATTTTTGGAAGGGTGCAAAAGTGGAACCTGTAGCCTTTGTCTATAATGTCCAGAATCCATTTGTCTTTTGTAACAATATGCCATTTTTTTTGAGAATAATGTCAGTTTTCCGCCCAAAGGTGCTGCCATTAAAGCTTTGCTTGGCAGGTATAGGGGGAAGTCATTGTGTCTGTTTTCTAAAAGACTGTGATCTACCTTCTCCACCTCCTGGGGTTGGTGCTTGCCACTGTCTGGCTCTGAAAGATCCTTGAGGTTGTCCTCTGCCCCTTGGGTGCCTGTATCTGCCCCTTTGAGGTCTGTCCGTGGCTGGAAAGGACCAGTTTTTTGAAGGCCAGTTTCTGCTGAAACGTGGAGGCTGTACCTGCAGGAAATCTTTCACTGTTTGCATTGATTTCGCTTTTTCCTCCATTTTCTTTAGCACCTCCGCAGCTTTAACAACAAACAATACATCTTTTTGAAGAGGTGCATCTAATAATTTAGCTTTGACATGATCTGGTAAGGTTTGCTCTTTGAGCCAAGCATGCCTACGTATAACAGACCCCGTAACAGCAGCTCTAGATGAGGCCTCTAAAGCATCAAAACCACACTGCAAGGTATGTTTACCCACTTGCTCTGCACCATGCAACAAATCCTGCAACTCTTTTAAATCTGGTTGTTCTGGTTGTGTCATCTTGCTTTTCAGCTGTGGTTAAAGTGGCCGAGGTGTACACTTTTTTTCCCACATCTTTCTAAAGCTCTGGAATCTCTCTCTGAAGGTAATGGATTTTTAGCAGTGGAGGCCTTAATTCCCTTGGGACCCTGTGAAATTGTTTCTGGGTCAGCAATATGGCTTTTATATAGGAACTGGTGAGAGTCAGGAACCCGGTAATACCTGTCTGGTTTAACAGGAGCTGGAGGCGAAGAATCAGGATTAAGGCTGGCTTCTGTGTACACATCATCCAATACATCTAAAACAGGAGGGATAGCCAGAGGCCTATGCTGGGGGAGCAGAAGAAATTCCCTGAGCCTTTTCTTGGAATCTGAGTAATCTTGGCCTTCCCAGTGAAAGTGTTCCCTCAATGTATGCAGGGTTACCCCAAAAGAGAAGTCCTCAGGGGGGGAGACCGAGGGAATAGACTCCTCTGCATCAGAGTCTTCGAATGGAGAATAGGCATAATCCTGGTCCTCAGATAGTTCTGAGGTAATAGAAGCTTGATCTGAGGAAGGGTAGTCTTCCTCTAATCTGGGCCTTTTGTCAGAGGGGGTTGAGAACCCTGATAAGAGTAATCAAATCCTCAGCCATTTTAAGCATCTGCTTTTTAGGCATGGTGCCTTGAGAGGGGGTCTGAGGAACCTGTTTTTTGGTTTTCATGGCTGCTTTAGACTTAGTGAAGGCTTTAATGGAGAAGGAGGAAGGCCTGAAGACCCCTTGAGAAATGGCAGGCCTGTCTAAATTCTGAGTTTCCCCACCAGGAGTGGCGTCGGGATCTGTAGTAGGAATGGGGGCCGAGAAGCCTGCGACCTCGGGTACTGAAGACACCGGTAATGCATTGTCATTAGTACTCAGGGGCTGCGTAGGCGCCTCGCTGAGTACCGGAGAACCGGTAGTAGGCCTTAGCGTGGTTTCAGTAGGTAGTGCGGACCTCGTATGTCGGTCCTTATCTTTGCGTTTTTTGCTCAAAACTGGAGTCGGAGTATCCGATGACATAATATAAAAAAAGTGAAGGGCGAACTCCGCCCGACGCTTAATAGTGCGCTTATTGAATCTAGCACAAAAGGCTGGGACGTTGTGGTCTGGGCCTAAGCAAGGTATACAGAAAGAGTGGAAATCCTTATGCGGTATTTGCTTCCCACATGAAATGCAATTATTAACTTTGTCTGACATCGGTCTGAGGCAAGAAAAGTTTCTAACGGGTACTTAGCTTTCAAGAAGACTTCGGCTGAAATACTTTCGTAAATCTCAGGAGCTGGCCGACCGGCACTTGCGAACTGCTTCTGCTTCGGGCACCGCGCGGCAAGAAAGACTGAAGAAAATGGGGTCGGCTGCCTCTTTTATACCCCTGTCACACTGACGTCAGGGAAGAAGCGACGACAACCGACGCCGGACCTAGACTTTGGAATTCGGCCGACCGAGGACCCGCCTGACGGCAGGATAACCCATCTGTTATGACTGCAGCTGTATGCACGATGAACATCTAAGTGAAAGATCCCAAGGGGGTACGGCTTCTTTTATAAGGGGTCTGAGCAGAAAGGTGCCCTTGAGAAAGGTTTTACACAATTTGGCCGACATCAAGGGCCCTGTGTCATGTCCCACATGGTAATGGGAGATGGCAGCCAATTGTACTTTGACAGTTGAGCAACTAGCGCCTTCCTGAAAAAGTCCGGTTAGGAAGTCTAGTATGGATGGAAGAGGGGCCATAAAGGGATCTAGATTATGATGCTCCGCCCAGATGGAGAAACGTTTCCATTTACTGCGGTACACTTTCCTGGTGGAAGGTTTATGCGCTGCCACGAGGATGGCTTTGACTGGTGAAGAGATACCGGGAGTCCTAACTAGGAGTGGAACTGGAGCAACCAAGCTGTCAGCTTCAGACTGTCCAGATTTGGGGTCGGCAAGCCCGACGGATGGGAGATTAGATCCGGACTGGGATCCAGAATCCAGGGGGGATTCACTAGGTGAGACCACAGGTAAGGGAACCAAATTTTCCGAGGCCAGAATGGGGCAATGAGGATCATCCTGCTCCCCGCCCGCGAGGCTTTCTGTAAGAGCTGTAGCATCAGGGGTAGAGGAGGATAGGCATAAAGTAGACCGGGCGGCCAAGCATGCACCAGAGCGTCTCTTGGAGTTTCCCCTGGAGGGGGAATCAGAGCGAAGAAATTGTCGCATTTGGTGTTTGAGGGAGAGGCAAAAAGATCGCAGCAGGGTTGCCCCCATATTGCAAATATCTGCTTCGCTACTAGTGGGTTGAGAGACCACTTGTAAGGGGTAAGAAGGGTGCGGCTGAGTTTGTCCGCTAGGATGTTGGCCCGCCCCGGAATGTGCGTTGCAATCAGAAAGCGGTTGGTGGAAATCGCCCATTCCCACACTCTCATGGCTTCGCGGCATAGAGGGTAAGACCTGGTTCCACCCTGTTTGTTGATGTACCAGACAACAGACATGTTGTCCGACTGAATTGCAATAGTTCCTATGGGGAGGAGATTCTGAAGTGCTTGCAACACGTACAGCACCGCTCTCATCTCCAGAACGTTGATATGCAGGGAGGTCTCTGTATCGTTCCACGTGCCTTGGACGGTCCTGCCTGAATAATGCCCCCCCCCCACCCGAGGCGGGAGGTGTCCGTGGTCACCGTGGCGAGAGGGGGAGGGGTGCAGAAGGGTCGGCCCGTATGGAGATCCGGAGCATGAAGCCACCATAATAGGGCCCTCCTGCAAGCCTTGATGATAGCGATGGGGTGATGGAGAGGAAAAGACTGAAAGGACCATTGCACTAGAAGGGTCCACTGCAGTACCCTCATGTTCAGACGGGCACATGGAAGGAGCGTTATCGCTGCTGCCATGGAGCCCAGCGCCCTCAGGACCAATTCCGCCGGTGGGGCTTCTGACTGGAGGATGGCCCGCACATGAAGTTGCAAATTCCGTAGTTCCGACGTCAGGAAGGCTCGTAGATCTCTGGTGTCTTTTCTGGCTCCTATAAATTCTATGACTTGTGTCGGGGCCAGAAAAGATTTGTCGGCATTGATGGTGATGCCTAATTGGGGGGCTAGGCGGAGAAAGAAATCTCTGGCTGAGCAAAGTAGATGCCTTGTTGGGGCGGTGAGGAGCCAGTCGTCCAGGTACAGGAAGACCTGCATTCCCTGGAGTCTCAAGTGGGCCGCTATCACTGCTAACACCTTGGTGAACACCCTGGGGGCTGTGGTGAGGCCAAAGGGAAGGACCCTGAACTGGTAGTGACTGTCTCTCAGCCGAAAGTGGAGAAACCTCCTGGATCGTCTGTCCATTAGAATGTGGTAGTACGCATCCTTGAGGTCTATAGAACACATCCAATCGTTCTCCCTTAGGAGGGGGAGAATAGATTGAAGAGTGACCATTCGGAATGTTTCCTTGGTTACCGACAGGTTCAAACGGGACAGGTCTAGAATTGGTCTAGAGTCCCCCGTCTTTTTTGGCACCAAAAAGAACCTGGCGTAGAACCCTAATCCGAGCTGGTCTTGGGGAACGGGCTGGATGGCTCTTTTTTCTAGCAGCTGCTGAATTTCTCCGGCTGCAGCCTCCCTCTGATCAGGTGGTACATTGGGGAGGTTCCTGAATTTGGGGACATGAAGTATTGGAATTTTCTACCCTCTGGATATAATTCGAAGCACCCAGCGGTCTGACGTGATGGACTCCCATACTGCTAGGTGCTCCGAGAAGCACCCCCCCGACTGCCTCCAGAGTGGAGCAGCCGTGCAACCCTTCAGGGCTGCTGCGTGGGCTGGTCAGAGAAGGGTTCTCTGGACCCAAAGTTCCTTGGAGCCCCTCTGCCCCTGGGGCGGCGTCCTCCCTGTCCTCCTCTGCCACGGAAGGACTGGTTGTCTGGAGCGGGTTGGGAGTGTTGCGATTTCCGGAACCACATCTTCTTTTGACCCTTTTGGTTCTTCGAAAAGGACCGCTGGGGAGCAGAGAAGCGGACTCCAATGGCAGACAATGTCTTCCCATCCTTCTCGCTCTGGACTAGTGTCTCGCGAACCGTTTTGCCAAACAGGGCAGAACCATCGAAAGGGGCGTTGGGGAGCAGAGAAGCGGACTCCGATGGCAGACAATGTCTTCCCGTCCTTCTCGCTCTGGACTAGTGTCTCGCAAACCGTTTTGCCAAACAGGGCAGAACCATCGAAAGGGGCGTTCGCAAAGGACGCTTTAAAAGGCTCCACAAAGTCACAATGCCGGAGCCAGGCCTGACGTCTCATGACTAGGCACGCTCTGCTAGCTCTAGCGGCTCCCTCGGTGGCGTGGGACAATAGCCGCATAGAGGTATTCGAAATAGATCTCACAGTGGCCATTCGGGTGGAATACAACTGTTTGTCCTCCGCCGACATGGACTCAGGGGGGAGGCAGCGTACTCTTTGATAAGATCCCGCTGCATCCTGATGACGTGTGCCATATAGTTCAGAGACCTTACCGAAAAGGTCGCTGAACTAAAAACTCGCTTCCCTAAGCGATCCATCGAGCGGGACTCCTTGCTCGGTGGATGGACTGAGGGGTTCTCCCGAGCTAGTTCCCTCTTCGTGGCTGCCGCCGTCAACATGGCATCTACAGGGGAACCCTTGCTCCAGTGTGACCGGTCTGCGGGGGGGCTCAGTATCCTGTCCGGGTGTTTAGGGACTGGCTCCACGGTGTCCGGGTCCTTCCACTACCTGGTGGTAATAAGGTCCACCAGGGGGTCGGCCGGAGGGGGCACCTAAGAGGTAAACGGGCCTGCTTCGAATGCCTCCAGAAACACAGACTCGTCGGAGGAAGCCTTGGGGGCAGACCACCCACCTCTGATCCTAAGCATTTCCACGATGTCTCCAAAGGAGACATCCTCAGGGGGTGATCTTGGGGAGCCTTCCCCTTCATCCAAGTCTGTGTCCTCAGTTAAGGACTCAGGGGAGTCCACGTGCCTCCTCTTGCACTTGCAAGGCACTTCCTCGGGGGGGCTGTCCGAGGAGGTCTCGCCAGCAACATCCTGTTCCAATGGAACAACCTGGGACATCGAAGCAGGCTGTCCCTGTGGCCGGGTGATGGAAGCCTGGCCCAGCAGAGAGGGAGTGCAGGGTAGAGCCGAGACAAGGGCCGGGGGTCCGGATGCTCTCGACAGAGCCCTCTCCACTACATCGAAGGCCGAGGGGGAACTGCTCTCCCTGGGCTCCGAGAGCCGACTCCCACTCGGATCCGATGAAGGGATCGAAGCTGACGCTGAGACCATCGGATCCGAAGGACCAGTGTGCTCCGACCTGGACGGAGCCGAAGGCACACTGAATCCCCCAGATCCGAAGCTCGGCCCATGGCTCCGAGAGGTCGGATCCGACAGACTCGAGGACAGGGTCGGATCCGAAGTACCAAGTACTGTTGGCGCCGACCCACCCTGGCTCCGACGCTGCCCGGCTCCGAACACTCCGAACCCGGGTAGCGGGTCGGAGAAGGAGCAATTGGAGCAAAAAAGGGTGTCAAGCTCCCCCCCGAAGGGGGGGGGAGGCAAGAGCACTCCCATCTGCAGCTGGGCCTGGATGAACCTTCACATCATCCGGTCCAAGTCTGCATCTCACATACTGTAAGTTGATCTCGATGAGGCCACCGAGGCAGGCCTGGAATGCCGCCTCGATGACCTCAATGGAGATCGGGCCTCCTCCTCCTCGGGTCCTGGGGAGAAACAAGGAGATCGGAGCCGAGGAGGAGGAGACCTAGAAGCTGTGGAGGGAGAAGCCCGCTTAGCCGGCGGGGCCGAAGCGGAGGCCTCGGCCCGCCGCTTGTGGTGCTTCTCCCTCCATTTTTCCCTTCTAGCCTCCCTGTCCTCTGGCGCTTTAGCGGGAGTTTGAGTCCCAGCCGGAGGAAGGGGGGCAGGAGTGCAATCACCACAGCCTGTGGTAGTGCCACGGGAGGAGCGGGGGCCGAAGCCAAGTCCGGGGGCAAAAGTCCCACCAGGGCCAGCTTCGACCTCCGCTCTTTCAGTACCGTGGGGTTGAACACTGCACAAATGGTACAGCCTGAGGAGAGGTGTTCAACCCCAAGGCACCGAACGTACTGAGTGTGGCCATCAGCCGGGGAGAGCTTATGGCCACACTTGGTACATTTTGAAAAAATGGCTTTTGGGGCCTCAGCCATACTTGAGGAAAAAAACAAGTACTATACAGACACACAGGCCCCAAAACACAAACACACACACACTCACTAACGGCCAGCGAAGGGAAGGAAAAAACTATATAAAAAGATATAAAATACAGGGAACCTGACTCTTACACACTTTTTAAAGCTAACAACAGGAGAAAGTGGAAGAAAAATACACTTATTTGACAATACTCGCTAAGAGCTCAAACATCCAGCTATTCACAAGCACGGCAAACTAGATCTGGGGTCATGGAGGGTTGGCAGGGGATTATGGGTGAGGGGAGGAGCTAAGAGCTTGGTTCCATTAGCTATGAAACAAGTTGCCGGCTCGGATCCGATATCGGATCCAAGACCCACAGGTTGCTGACAAATGAAGTCCCTACTTCAGATTGAAAGATTACCAACAACATTAAAATTACTGAATAAATGTGACACTATAATGCATCAATCACATTTGTCATATACAGCTTCACAAGAAAAGTGGCTGAGAAAAACTGGATTTTTGATGACTTTGTTAAACTTGTTAGGGGACTAACAGGCTTATGCCCCAACTCATGTCATTAATTTCTGGAAGGACATTAAAAAGAAAAAAAGAAGGGTGAAGGAGGGAAAAAAGGGAAAATATAACTAAGTACAACTATTTTTGGTCTTAACAGTATATGTATAAAATATTTTATGACATAAATTGCATGTTATATGGTGAAGTATTTGGAGTGATTGTTGTATGCAATAAAAATACTAAAGTAAACAGGTGCTTTTTTCTCTCTTTTTAGTTTTACAAAATGTAGGCATTACAACGTAAAGAAAACAAAGGTTGGAAAAAAGCATGTTTAAGTCAATAGGTTGTAATCTTGGGCTGCTGGAGTAGTGGATGGTGTGTAAAAGTGGACTGATTATAAAATACGTAGAAATGAAATGTTTTATTTTACTTCTGCATAGGTGAATGTCTGGATTAATGCCTTGGGCTTAATTTAATGACAATTTCTTTGTGGATGCAAGTGGGTTTTAAAAAAATGACACACCAAAATGTAATAAAAAGCTTTCTTTCTGCAAATAAAAGTTTATTACTAATTCAGAAATTTGGAACTAAAGGCAGTTCTACATTTTGTTCTAGTGTTTCCATGGAAACAAGCTGACTAAAGGTGAAGGCAATCAATTGAGAGGTCTGACAGTTTACAGTGAAAACAAATTAAAGTAGTACAAGGGCAAATAGTTCAATGAAATAATAAAGTCTGAAATTACTGGAAGTGAATAAGAAATATTAGCTTTTCTGGCAAATAAATAATTTAATGCATTAACTGAACAGTGAATATTTTTTGTGTATTTAAAGACACCCAGTGCTCTTTTTCTTAAGACTAAAAGTTAATGTTTTCTGAAAACATACAATTTTTTTCACATTTCAGAGGAGGATAAAGATAAGACAAGAACAGAAAGCAATTTGTGTAAGTAGGAACACAGGCTGTAACATGCGTCTTAGCATGGATAACCTTAACTTTAGGTTAATTAAGGACTGTGAATGCAGCTGTCAATATGGGACAGTTGTTCCTCTAAGGAAGGTTAAACTTCATTATCTAAAGATGTACATAATTCTGTGTGTCTGTTTTAAGTTAATGCATTATGGGGGTGTTCTGGGGTGTGCTTCTTTGTTTGAGGGTTTTCATTAAAACAAACAAGTCTTGTAAAATGTGACATTGGATCAAATGGAGATGACAAGAAACAAATGTACATAGGATCAACCTGCCAAGTATTAGTGGGTGAATGTAACACAAAAGCTGGTAACAGACACTCAAAAACTGTTTTTATATACATATAGACAGACAGATATAGGTGGGAGTAGTAACTTCCTATCATAATGCCTACACCAAACATATTATTTTGGAATGTGAATGACCTCAAGGGCATAGACAAAAGGCAAGAGTATTGAATCATATTAAAAATGCAGACTGCAAATAGCAATGTGACAAGAGACACATTTGGAAAGAGGTGAGCAATAGGCAATGACAGGAGCAAAGCATCTGGTGAATACCCTTGGTACAGTAGAGAGGCCAAAGGGCAAAGAGGAGAACTGAAAACGCAAGGAAAAAACAGAGAAATGTAAACATTTCCTGAGAACGGATGGCTGGGGATAAAAAAGTGGGCATCCTAAAGATCCAGATAGACCAGAAATTCCTGTAGTAGAAGAGGAAAAAGTGTATGAAGAGACAGCATTTGATCCGAAGGAATTTTGAGAAAGATGTTGAGCTGGGAAAGGTCCAGAATTAGTCTTCAAATCACCTATTTTCCGGGAACCAGAAACTCTCTAGAATAAAAACCCTCCTTCATTGGCAGAAGGCACAGCTTAAATGGTGCCCTGGAGCAATAAAGAATGGAGCACCTCTAGGAAAATGGGAAATTGTTCCTGAGGAGTTTCAGCAATGCCCAAAAAGGGAGGAAGAGATTTCCAAACAATTTAATAAAAACTACAAGAAAAAAAACCTAGCTAAGCTAGAGTTTTCACTGTGTGGTACCTTACACCTCCTGTAATAGAAGCCCATGGGATATATCCAAATGACCCCTTAAGGACATCAAGTGTTTCAGCCATATGGCTTCTGAATGTCCATGACTTTTTACTTTCCCTTTTTAAGTCTTTATGGATACATTCTGTCAGTAAAGCCAAACCCCACTAGCTGTGGACATGCATGTTTTGGCCTTCCTATGACCTCATCAGCACAGCATAAATGGACTGTCTGGCTACGTGCTAGAAACACAGGGTCCTTAAACTAAGCTAATTTACATAACCATTAATGTGTCTGCAAATTATCCCGACTAACATCCAAACCAAAGAGAGAAAAGTTCACACAGATAAATCAACTGGTAAAAACTACAAGAAAAACCCAGCCAGGCTAGAGTTTTTACTGTGTGATACCTTACATCTCCTGGTAAGCGAGGCCTACTGGATATATCCAAATGACCCCTTAAGGACATCAAGTGTTTCAGCTATATGGCTTCTGAATGTCCATGGCTTTTTATTTTCTCTTTTTAAGTCTTTATGGATACATTCAGGCCAATAAGGCCAAACCCACCTAGTTGTGGACATGCATGTCTCAGCCTTAGGAGTTACTAAAGTACAGTCAAACAGTCCACTTATGCTGTCTTGCCGAGGTCAGAAGTCCACAGAGAGATCCAAATCTTAGTTGCAACAGACACTCCAATTCTTCAGGCCTAGTCTGAGAGAAAACAAGGAAATTCTGCTGCAGCAACCAGACCATAAACCAACATCCACTGTCATGTACACTGATCATACCATAAAATTCCTCACTGAGAAAACTGCCTCCATCTCACGGTTGATCCTCCATATTTTCATGAGTACATTAATGTCTTTTCAGTTTGTATCTAACAACATGCATTTTGGATCCATGTCCTTCTAAACTGGTGATAGCTAGTTTTGATATACTGCATCCAATAATTTATCAGATTACCGTCACATCAATGAGGGATGAACTTTTTCTTCCATTTTTCATGCCTTGGACTTATCCTGACTGGACTACTGCAACTCCCTGAATGGGAATGACTAATACTGAACTTGACTGATTACAGATAATACAGAAATCAGCAGCTAGACTACTTACTGGTATGTCCCTTCATGAACACATTATGCCTAGTATTAGTGTACTCTACTTAGCCATTCACAACCTGGCCCCTGCTACCTTACTCTTTGCTGTGCCAAAATGCTCTGGGTGGGTAATGAGTTCAGAATATGAGGGGCTGGTATCAATCCAACAGGTTAATCTTGAATCCGTGGGCTTTTAAGCCTTTTACTATCAAATCTCTTACCTGTGGAACTCACTACCTTGATGGTTTTGAGAACTGACAACACACTGTCTTTAGTCATGACTACTCCAACATGTTCTATACTCACTTATCTGACTCAGTAGAACATTATTTATTTTCTCCTTGTTTTTACATTTTTATGGTGACTTGTAAAAAGCACCTTAACAAACTAGTACTTTTAACTCCTTCTGTTACGTCAGTGAAAATGTAGACTCTAAATTATAATTTGTGTCAAAGATAAAATACAGTGAACAAAATAAGGAAAATGTACATAAAAAATTATCAGTAAAGATACTGAAGAGGTAAACGAGATAAGGACAAACCAGACAGGAAAGAAAGCGCTGGCAAAGAAAAACACTAAGTAAATTATTTTATTATCTGTGCTTGGAAAAGACAGTTTAAAAACACGAGCTACTGACAAACCTCACATGGAGGATGGCATATTAAAAAAACTTGTCAAAAATCAAAGAAATCTATGACCCAAGAAATACATACCATGTATTTAAACTTATTAGAGATTATTCATGGGTGACTTTAATCACCCCACTATTAACTCTATATGACACCAAACGTACATGCACAGAGATTCCTAGATTTTGTAAACACAAACTCCAAAGTGAAAGAAAGGCAGGACACTGCTGGAATGCTCCTTCTTTTATTAAAATGAACAAAATAACCAAGGATAAGCGCTTTCGGGTAGACAACCCTTCATCAGATGGAGAAGACAAACATTTCCAACATTTTAAATTAAAATCAACCAATGAATGATCAGTAAACTACCCGCCTTTTTTGTAGGGCGGGTTTCAAGGGTACTGTGTCATTCAACCCTGGGATCCTATGAGCCATCAGCTCCAATATCCATTTAGACTCAAGCGATTCTGTTAGAAGCTTAATGTCCCCTCCCCTATTATTTAACCTTACATTAACCACTGCCCTAAACCTAAAAGTACGTGTGGGATTCAATTCAGTGTGTCTGTATAGAGCATTATGAATGTCCCTATTTCTTATGCTGGACAGATGTTGCAATATCCTGATTTTAAACATGTTGTTGGTTTTTCCAACATAGAACCCAGAACACTGCGTACACTCAGCCAAATAAACCAAGTTACTTGTCCTGCAAGTGGCTCTAGCTTTAAGATTGTATATCTTTTCATTAACAGGATGTGTAAAAAGTGTATCCTTACTTATAAAGGTGCACGCTTTACAAAAGCCACAGGGGACACTACCCGCTCTATCCTTAAAAGGATTCATTGTAGTTGTGATTTTCTCTCCACATAGTATATCTTTCAGGCTTTTATTTCTCCTACAACCAAAACTAGGTTTGGCTCTAATAAGTCCCCTCAGTTTGTTGTCGCTCCTTAGAATGTTCCAATTCCTATGAACTATATTTTTATATCACCTATATTACTACTATAGGTGAAAAATAACTTTGGGTCCTTGGGATCATACCTAGTCGGAACATATTCCTTGCCTTCACTTATCCCACATTTAAGCCATGGTTTATATTTATTTTCCCTTTTCTGTTTGCTATCTTTCATAACATTCCTTATTATTCCTTCTTTATATCCCCCTATCTAGTAAATAATGCTTGAAAACATTCACCTCGTCCTCATATTGTGTATCCTCAAAACATAGCCTAGAAATTCTGCCAACCTGGCCTTGGACAATGTTAGAGAACATATAACGAGGGTGCAAACTGTCGTAACTTAATAAACTGTTCTTCCAACAATCCTTCCTATACAATTTGGAGGAAAAGCCAGCACTGGTCCGTGTGATGCTAACATCTAAAAAATCTATCCATGTGTCTGAATAATTCAATTTGGATGCAGTATGTCTATATGTATACTCGTTTTGTGGATGATGTTTTTTTCTTTTGGAAGGGGAGTGGTGACCTATTGGAGGAATCTGTTAATTATTTACATTCGACCACATCCTTTCTTAGATTTAAACTGAATTATTCAGACACATGGATAGACTTTTTAGATGTTAGCATCACACAGACCAGTGCTGGCTTTTCCTCCAAATTGTATAGGAAGGATTGTTGGAAGAACAGTTTATTAAGTTACGACAGTTTGCACCCTCGTTATATGTTCTCTAACATTGTCCAAGGCCAGGTTGGCAGAATTTCTAGGCTATGTTTTGAGGATACACAATATGAGGACGAGGTGAATGTTTTCAAGCATTGTTTACTAGATAGGGGATATAAAGAAGGAATAATAAGGAATGTTATGAAAGATAGTAAACAGAAAAGGGAAAATAAATATAAACCATGGCTTAAATGTGGGATAAGTGAAGGCAAGGAATATGTTCCGACTAGGTATGATCCCAAGGACCCAAAGTTATTTTTCACCTATAGTAGCAATATAGGTGATATAAAAATATAGTTCATAGGAATTGGAACATTCTAAGGAGCGACAACAAACTGAGGGGACTTATTAGAGCCAAACCTAGTTTTGGTTATAGGAGAAATAAAAACCTGAAAGATATACTATGTGGAGAGAAAATCACAACTACAATGAATCCTTTTAAGGATAGAGCGGGTAGTATCCCTGTGGCTTTTGTAAAGAGTGCACCTTTATAAATAAGGATACACTTTTTACACATCCTGTTAATGAAAAGATATACAATCTTAAAGCTAGAGCCATTTGCAGGACAAGTAACTTGGTTTATTTGGCTGAGTGTACGCAGTGTTCTGGGTTCTATGTTGGAAAAACCAACAACATGTTTAAAGTCAGGATATTGCAACATCTATCCAGCATAAGAAATAAGGACATTCATAATGCTCTATACAGACACACTGAATTGAATCCCACACGTACTTTTAGGTTTAGGGCAGTGGTTAATGTAAGGTTAAATAATAGGGGAGGGGACATTAAGCTTCTAACAGAATCGCTTGAGTCTAAATGGATATTGGAGCTGATGGCTCATAGGAGCCCAGGGTTGAATGACACAGTACCCTCCACCCTACAAAAAAGGCGGGAAGTTTACTGATCATTCATTGGTTGATTTTAATTTAAAATGTTGGAAATGTTTGTCTTCTCCATCTGATGAAGGGTTGTCTACCCGAAAGCGCTTATCCTTGGTTATTTTGTTCGTTTTAATAAAAGAAGGAGCATTCCAGCAGTGTCCCACCTTTCTTTCACTTTGGATTTTGCATTTCATTGTCTGGTGGGATTTTGGTTATAGCACGGAACTTTCTTTGGACATTGTAAACACAAACTCCCTGGACCAGATAGTCAATACACCAACCAGGGGTGCAACCATACTGGATCTGGTCCTCACTAATATGGGAGAGAGCTGCACACCCTCTACTGTGATGCCTTCCCTGTTAAGGTCAGACCACAAAATGGTCTCCTTTGAAGTAAAAATAAAACCTGGACTCCCCCCCAGCTAAACCTGGAATATTCAGTAACTATTCTAAGGCTAACCTTCTGCTACTAAGTGAGAACATGGCAAAATTTCAAGCCCCCATAAACCTTGAGAACACTTCTCCCTATGCAGAACTGTTCACAGAAACCCTGTACAAGCATTTTAATAGCTGCATAGAGGCAGCTGTACCCACAAAGAAGTACAAAACTAACTAAAAAAACAAGCCACCCTGATGGAATCACAAAATCAATCGATTATATAACAGGAGGAAGAAAACCATGGCAAAAATAAGAAGGCAGAGCACCCAATAGGATAAAACACACTCATCAAACTAAACAAAAAACTCAGAGGACAAATAAAGTCTACCAAAGTCAAATTTGAGGCGTTTGGCCTCACAGGCTAAGGACAATCACAAAGCATTCTTTAGCTATGTCTGCAACCTCAAAGGCAATACACAATTGTGTGTAGAGCTCATTGTAAATGGAGACACCTATACTGAGCCAGAAGGTATAGCAAATGTCCTGGCTGATAAATTCAGCTCCAACTTTCACGCCCCCCAAGCTTCCGTCAGGAAATATCAAATACAACACCCCCTACTATCGCTAGGGAACAGGTCCTTAATGCTCCCTCTAAAACCTAGAACACTGCATCAATGGGCCCAAACAATATCCTAGGATGCCTCCTAAATAGCATGAAACATGACCTATCAGGGCCTCTGGAATAACTATTTAACTGTAGCCTCCAAACAGGCTTCATGCCTCATGAATGGAGAAAGGCAACTGCCATCCCTCTGCACAAAGATGGACCATCTACAGACCCTGAAAACTACAGATCCATAAGTCTCACTAGTCTTATATGTAAAGCCATGGAAAGAATTATCATGGAGATGATCAAGAGAGATATAGTAAACCTCATGACACTGGACCCAACCCAGTTTGGTTTCGTCAAGGGCAGATCATGCCTACTCAGCTTGGTAGACTTCTTTCAGGTGGGTCACCAAAGCAATGGATGAGGGGAAAATCATTCACACTGCCTACCTTGACCTGGCTAAGGCATTTGACACAATACCCCATCCTGGCATTGTTGACAAACTCAAGTGGTTAGGTACAAACCCTTACATCACCCAGTGGATAGCCAACTGGCTTACAGAAAGGACCCAGGAAGTTAGAATTGGGGAGTCCACCTCTACAAAGAGACCAGTCACAAGTGGAGTCCCTCAGGGATCAGTCCTTGGACCGCTCCTTTTTGCCATTTAATTTTCAGAAGTCAAGGCCAATGTCAGTGGTCTCTGGCTGTCTAAATTTGCAGATGATTGCAAAATAGGAGCTGTCACAATCTCACATTGACACAAATGTTCTCCAGGAGGGGCCTACACAGGCAAACAAGTGGTGTCTGAGCTATGGACTATAATTAAATGCAAAGAAGTGCATAATAGTAACCTTTGGGAAGTCATCCATCCCTGGTAACTATCATATTGACAACATACCCCTTAGAGTTGGCCCAGTACTTGGGGACTTAGGGATACACATAGATAGTAATCTAACCTTTGATCAAGATGTGTCTACAGTGGTGAAGAAATCATTCTATGTTGCACAATTTATAAACAAAGGTATGGCATATCTAAGTCCAAGCAAGTCATTGTTCAACTGTATTCGGCATTCATCAGACCTATCATTGAGTACAACGTCGCCTTTGGTATGTATCTAACCAGGCATATCCAACAACTGGAACGTCCATGGAGGTTCTTCACTACAAGAATACAGGGCATAAGAAATCTGGCCTATGCAGATCATCTCAAGGCCCTATCCACGTATTGTGTCTGCTACAGGCTTTTGAGGGGAGATCTATGCCTGGCATACAAGGCATTGTCACACCCCACTCTGATGGACTTCCTGCATATCCACAAAACAAATAGCACCAGAATTACCCATTCTAAAGACTTAAACCTTGCCTGTGACGTAAATAGGGCCTGCTGGTGATAGAGGTATGTATCCCAGAGACTACCCCCTGTATGGAACATTCTCCCCAGTCATGTGAAGCAGAGTTACTACATAACCCAATTCAAGTGCAACTTGGACAACTGGAGGGGAAACCGAAAATTCATCCCTGGATTGGCACCTATGTCTCTAATGGACAAAGGTATCCTGTAAATGGTTCATCTCCCAGGCCCATGCTTACACTTATCAAGGGTATCAGGACTTGTCAGAGATTTGGGATGCACGGCTAGTCTTAAAAAGGCCCTTGTGGTTGTTAGTCTAGTAAGCACCTTTGAACCTATAAATAAGCCTCATATATGTGACATTTAAAAGAAAACTGCTACTGTGAAAAGAAGGAAGGAGCAGCCATGATTTCAATAACTATGAAACTGATTTTCTGACTCTCTTGCAGCACTGGATTTTATGGTAATTCTCACTGCTGAAGAAACTGTTACATATGTATGACTCATATTCATTAAAAAAATTATGAAGAACACCAGCTGCACAAAATGTTTTTGTTTACTTTATGGAAAATCTGGATTAGAAGAAATGGAATACTACTCTTTAATATAAAATGGGAAAGTGATAAAATATGTTCAAAATTTTTCATTGCTAAAAAAAGAAAATCAACTTTGTTCTGAATTTTAATGTTTTGTTTAATGTAAACTGGCAGTTAGCACAGAGAATTAAGGCTAACAGCTGTTAATGAACTGCTTCCTGTGGTACAGAGTTTGATTCCATTAGCCTTCATTTACCTACTGTATGTCCTTGGACAAGTTACTTAAGACACTGCCTTGGGGCAATTTGGAGTTTGGGCTAGACTCCTTATTGGTCACCTGAAATGCATGCCTAGTAATTCCCAATGAACCCAAGTAAAAACAGTTTAGTTTGTCAGTTCACGCAGGGGGTGATAAGGCTGTGACCTGCAGATCACAGGTTACAGGGTTTGATTACTTCAGCCCTCATTTGTGTACTTTGTGAACTTAAGCAAGGTCAACTACCTAGACACTGCTTGGGGGCAACTGAGAATTTGGTTTAGCCTCCCCAATGGTCGCCTACATTGTAAGCCTAGTAACTACCTATGAATTGTGAATGGTGAATTTTAATAAAAGCCTCTTATTTTCCCTAAGTGACATGGACTCTTTCACATTCACTTCATCTACCAATAAGAAAGACAGGGTCTTGGTTTTACATTCCATCCAAAGGATAGCAACTAACAAGTGTTGTATCGAATCTCCCATAATGCACTACATCAAAAGTAATGAAACACAAACAAAAGACTTGGAAGAGATGGAGCTTTGAGCTTTCTGATCTTCTGAGCACTAAATGCCAAGTGTGGCACCTGCGGATTCAACGAAACTAACACATGCGCAAGAATATGACTGAACTGACTTGCTTTTCAAGGTGCACTGCACAAGGGAAAAATTAAGAAACCACAAAAAATCTCATATGCATACATATATATATATATATATATATATATATATATATACACACATATATATAGATATATATATATATATATATACACACACACACACACACACACACATACATATAGATATATATATATACACACACACATACATACACATATATATATATGTTTTGTGTGTGTGTGTGTATATATATATATATATATATATATATATGTATGTGTATATATATATATATATATATATATATATACACACACACACACACACACACACACACACACACACACACACATCTTTGTAAAGTGGAGTTCACAGAAAACATGAACTAGAATAAATACACTAAACACTAGGCACAATACTGGTTTTATTTCTTGTGCATATTGCTTTTCTAGAAACTGATATTTTTGTAACTATAGCATGCCTAAGCTGCTACAGCATTGCTCTTAAGAATGTCTGTTTCAGCAACAACCAGTGAAGTGATGACATACCTCAGAAGGTTAAGCAGGCTTCCTACTAACTTAACCAGACCGGAACATGCTCATGAAAATGTGTTTTTATTTAATGTTTTTTCCTAGGAATCAAGTCCATTACTGAATAAAGTTTAAAATAAACAACCATAACAAAATAAAGTTCAAGCTTTCTGCACATAGCACCAATTGTGTTGTCAACAGACTGCATCTTTTTAAGCGAGTGTTCAGAAGCTGTAGGTCTGGGATTTGGAAAGCCAATTTCCCCATACCAAGTCTGGAAAAAGGAAATCAAAATCTAAATCAAATGTAAATTAAGCATCGAATATTGCAAAGGAGATAAGAAAATTGTAAATTACATACAAATGAATGGAATTTGTAAAAACAATACACACAGGAGAAAGTACAGTTGTGTACACTTACCATAAATGTAGATGTTCAAGTGTATTCACTGTTGCAGTCATCACATCTGGGTTATCTGCCTGCAGGTAGCCCTCAGCCGGCCTGAATACCAGAGCCTTGGGATTTCTGCATCGGATGCTGTCACTTTTTCCATGATGTCAGGTCATCAGGGGTATAAAACAGGCAGCCGATGCCATTACATCAGTTTTTCTTGCCCCAGATGTCAGGTGCCCCCAAAATAGGTAGCAATTATATGGTGTAGAACACCCCAGCAAAAAGCAGACACACACAGAATAAGATATGCCAAACCAAATTTTTGGCCCCTCTAAGGAACTGTTTTACCAGAGGATGAGAGAAGAGGGTTGGGCTCAGTATTATAATGAGCTGAAATGGCAGAGGCATGAATCTTAATTGAAGAGAAGGACAGACCCTTGTAGAGCATTTCTGTTAAGTAATCTAGTATATGAGAAAAGATGGGCACAGTTGTGCCTATCCCTTGAGACTTGCTCCAGGAACAGTATCTTTTCCACTTTTCTGAACAGGATTTTCTAGTACTAGGCCTCCTGGCCTCGAGAATGACATCCAGCACCTGCTTACTGAGGGTTGCTAGAGGTGAGTTCAGGGGATTAGCCAGGCTGCAGGGTTCAGGGTCTGAAGCTGAGGGTGCAGAATTTGCCCCCCTTGGTGGGACAGCAGGGAAGGGGTCTGAGGCAGGTGCCATGGTTGTAGCACTGTTAGACTGCGCAAAAGCGGATACCAGTGCTGGAATGGCCAGTCTGGTGCAATCAAGATAGTCCTTGGCTTGTCCTGTTTGATCTTTAGTAGAACCTTCGAGAGGAGAGGCAGAGGGGGAAAGGCATAGACTGTGAGACTTTCCCAGGAAAAGGACAGGGCATCCACCTTCCAAGCTTGGCTGTGGGGAGTCCTGGTGTAACATTTGTTCAACTGATAATTCTGAGGGGAAGCAAACAGGTCCACCACTGGTGTCCCCCCATCTCTTCCCCAAAAGCTTGAATATTTTGGGTTCCATTTTCCATTCGTGTGGGTCCATGAGATTTCTGCTTAGGTCGTCTGCCAGTGAATTTAGTTTGTCTGGCAGGAATTGAGCTTGTAGGTGGCAAGTCTTCAGAGTGGGTAGGAATGTGTTCCCCCCTGCTTGTTTATGTACCACATAACTGTGGTGTTGTATGTCTTTACCAATAGTTGCCCTGGAAGAATAAGGGCCTTTGAAGGCTGTCAGAGCATTCTGTACAGCTAACATTTCTTTTTGATTGATATGCAGGTGCATCTGCTTTGGGTTCCATTTCCCCTGAATGCACTGCCCTGCCATATGAGCCCCCCATGCATAATCTGATGCATCTGTTGTTAGAGTTTGGGTGGCAGGGGGTAAAGTGAAAGGGGGTCCCTTGTTGTGGTTGCAGGCCTCTGCCCGCCAATGGAACTCTGCCCTTAGACACGGAATGATAGGAATTATTGTTTCTAGGTCCTGAGAATGTTGACACCATAGACTTTTTAGATACCATTGCAGCTTCCTCATATGCAATCTTGCATATGGAATTAACAGAATGCAAGAGGCCATGAACCCCAGAGCTTGTAGTATTTTCCTTGCAGATAGCTGGGTTTTTGTGGCCAGAAGGATGAAGTAAGTTGTCAAATAAATTTGTTTCTCTAGAGTGAGGAATGCCATCTGGGAAGTTGTGTTCAAGCTTGCTCCCAGGAATACAATCTGTTGGCAGGGTACTAGGTGTGATTTCTTTTCGTTGATGGTGTACCCCAGTGAAGTTAGAAGTCTCTTTGCAAATGCCAGGTGCTGTAGTAGCAAATCCTGACTTTCCCCCTGAATCAGGCAATTGTCTAAGTATGGGTAAATCTGAATACTTCTCTGCCTGCAAAAAAGCAAAGGCTGGAGCTAGGCACTTTGTGAACACCTTGGGCGCAGTAGATAGGCCAAAGAGAGGTGCAGAGAACTGACAGTGCATACAGCCTGCCCTGAAGCGAAGGTATTTCTTGCAGGATTCCATTATGGGGATGTGCAGGTAAGCTTCTTTTAAGTGCAGGGTTGCCAGCCAGGCATCCTTGGCTAGCATAGGAAGCAACTGCTGGAGAGTTAGCATTTTGAATTTTGGAACCACCAGAAAGATGTTGAGGATAGATAAATCCAGGATAGGATGCCAGGAGTTTTCTTTTCTGGGAACTAGGAACAGTCTTGAATAAAAGCCTTGTCCCCTTGGGTCTGCCGGGACAGGTTGAACAGCCTTGATGATGAGGAGAGAAAGTACTTGCATTTGGGCCTCCACCACTGGTTTGTGGGGAGGTCTGGCCATCCACTTAGGGTTGGGAGTGAGTGGAAGTGGAATCTGTATCCTAGGGAGACAATGTTTAAAACCCTTTTGTCTTGAGTAATGTATTCCCAGTTTTTTGCATGCAGGGCGAGTTTTCCTCCTAAAGGTGCAAGTACTTGAGCAAGGCTTGGGGGAGTTAAGGATAAGTCATTGTGAAAGTTTACCATAGGGGGTTGGCTTACTACTCCCTGTTTTGGACGAGGGCACACCCCACTGCTTAGATCTGTGCATAACCTGAAGTCTTTGGGGTCTGCTGCCCCTGGGTTTGGACTGAGAAGGCCTGGAAGGGGCTGGAAAGGACCAGTTCTTTGAAGGCCAATGCCTACTGAATCTAGGTGGCTGTACTTGTAAGAACTCTAACAGTTTGCATAGACTTAGCTTTCTCCTCCATCCTTTTGAGAACAACTTCTGCGTTATTGCCAAAAGGCACTCTTGGTTTAAGGGTGCATCCAGTAATTTAGCTTTGACATGATCTGGCAAGTTTTGTTTCTTAAGCCAGGCATGCCTTCTAAGAACAGACCTAGTGACAGCAGCCCTACATGATGCTTTTAAAGAACCAAAACCACACTGCAAAGTATGTTTACCAACTTGGTCAGCAGAATGCATTAGCTCTTGCAAATCTTTTTGTTCTGCACAGTCAGGAATCAACATCATTTTCTGTTCAATTAGCCCCATAAGATGCTGTTGATACTTTAACATATGAAACTGGCAATTTAAAGCCCTAATGGCCAGAGTAGCAGAGGTGTATAACCTTCTTACCCCATCTAGCCAAAGCCCTAGAATCCCTGTCAGAAGGGATAGGATTCTTGGCAGAAGTAGGATTCTTGGCAGAAGTAGCTTTAATGCCTTTAGGTCTTTGAGAAATGGTTTCTGGATCTGCATTAGGATTTTTGAAAAGGAATTTGTAAGAGTCAGGTACTCTATAGTACCAGTCAGGTTTCCTGGGAGCTGGGGGCAAAGTATCCGGGGTAAGGCTGGATTCCAAGAAGACATCATCTACAATATCCAGAATAGAAGGGATAGGTAGAGGCCTGTGTGAGGAAGGTTTAAAAATTCCGAGTCTCTTTTTGGACTGGGAGTAGTCCTGGCTTTCCCAGCGGAAATGCTCCCTAAGGGTATGCAGGGTTTCACCAAGAGAAAAATCTTCCGGAGGGGAAGCAGAGGGATGAAGTCCTCTGCATCAGAATCCTCATAGGTAGATAAGGGTATGTCCTAAGGAACAGAGATATCAGATTCCTGATCAGAATGAAAATCAGTTCTAAGTCTCTGAGGGGAAAGGCTGTCTTCCCCTAATCAAGGTAATAAGGTCTTTAGTCATTCTAATCATTTGTTTTTGAGGCCCGTGGGCCTGAGAATGTGCTTTGGTCATCAGTTTCCTAGGTGTAGTGCGAACTTTAGCCCTGAGAAATTCAGTATTTTTGGCTTGAAACAAAGTCATCCATTTAATATGAAAATCAGTAGGCCTGAATACACCCTCAGAAGCCAGTGCCTGCACAGTGGCTCCGGAACCATCCAAGGTAGAGCCATCCGCAGGTTCCATAGTCGAAGCATCATCTCACGGCATGGGTCTCAGTAGAGGCCTGCGAATCTGTAGAAGCAGGTATCAGGGGCTGGGAAAGCACTTCACTGAGTACCGGCGGACTGGCGCCTAGCTTTACGGTAGCTTTGGTGGCAGTTTTGGACCTATACGGTCTGTCATTGTCTTTATGTTTTTTCAGAAGATCGGTAGTTGGAAGGCTGACCAATGCCATTTCAGAGTACGGCGATTGAGAAAAAGTATTTAGCTACAAAAATTGCCCGACGATGGACAGTTCGGGCATTGAACAAGGCACAAAACTGACAGCGATGGAAGTCATGGTCTGGGCCTAAACAAGTGACACAGTAAGAATGAAAATCTCTATGAGGTATTTGCTTTCCACAGGCAAGACAATTATTAATTTTTTCTGACATCGGTTAGAGCAAGAAAAAAAGGATCCAACGGGGGGGGTACTTATCTTTTAGAAGACTTCAGGTCTGAAACTCGAAAACAAAAATTTCAGGAGTCGGCCGAACGGCTTCTGCTTCGGTCACCGCACAGCAATTAAGACTGATGTAATGGCGTTGGCTGCATGTTTCATACCCGTGACGTCATGGAAGAAGTGACAGCATCCGCAGAAATCCCAAAACTACTACCTGCAGGCAGATGACCCAAATGTGATGACTGCAATAGTGAAACACGAAGAACATGGAGGAGTTAAATTTAAGGGAAGACCTGATTTAAGGAATTTATGTAATGTTACAGAGAATGACAAAAGTTAAAATAAAATGTATGTATAATGCATGAAAATAATGAAAAATCTTTAAATGGTTTGACGTCTTTTCTGTAACTGTCTGTGTAACCATATCACTGACAAATGATTAAATGTGTAAAGTTAATAAACAGATTTACAAAAATTCCTCCATACGTGTAGCTACTACATATAGGTAACTAAGACACTGCTCTTATACATAAACTTGTGATAAACAGATACAATCTCACTAACCTAGTTATAAAGCTTGCATGCAATAACTCCCCGGGGAGGAAGAACTTTTTACATACATTAAACACGCAAACATTTCCACATTGGGAAAACTGCAACTGTCCTGTTTAACAAACTGCTGTCCTAGTATTCTTAGCCACTATCAGTTTCCAATACTGTCTCTGTGTGGTACACAGTTATACAGTTAGGAAATCTATGGGCCACTCTATCAACCATATAGCAGGATGCAGAAATAATCAGTGTTGTGCCAATTACTAGTTAATGCAATTGGGTGTTTTTATGTTTGCTAGTTTCACGGAAGGTGGCTAGATATACTTCTAAACTAATTTTTGTTGGAAAATGTATTTTTTAAACAAGAAACATTTTTATTAAATTATCATGTATGACAGACAATCTTACATTTATATAAATGAAAATAAACCATACCGACACAATCTCAGTTGCAAACCTAATACATTACAAACCATGCCAACACACCTGTAGCTGCAAACATTACACATCACTATAATATATCCAGTCATTGTAAGTCAACCATTAAATAGCTCATTCAATTCCTGCCTTCTTTTAAACCTCACTCCTCCTCTGTATATCTTGATCCCACTTTTTCCTATGTAATTTGCTCCTACCCCTTTCTAAAGATCCCAACTGCAGTTGTTTTATCTCTGTTACTATCTTTGCTATTTCCTGTAAGGTTGGTTTAGACTTTCATTTCTTTTTCTAGTAATTGCTTTTTTGGCAGCGATCATAATTACATTCAGCAAGGCCTTACTATGTCTAGGCAATTCTGATTCTGTATCATAGCTAAAAAAAAAAATAATTTCCTTAGACTAATTTGCTCACTCAGCATTTCTGACAGAGCAGTCTGCAGGGACTCTCTAAAGTCTGCCAACTCATTACACTCTCAGAAAATATCTTCCCAGTTACCTTTTTCTTCCCCATCACACCTCCAACTTCTGCTGTCTACCTGAGCAAAAAATTCTTGGTAGAATCTACTTGGGGTATAAAAATACCTATGTAAACACTTCCAAGCAAAGATCCGAAATCTTCTAGACTTTGTTTCATATTTGAGAGACATGCATATATCCCCCAATATTTCTTTGTGAATTACTTATCTAATCTCTCTTCCCAATCCTTTTTTAACCACCACTGATTGATTCTTATAATTATCATGCAGTATATTATATCCTGCACTAATTATTAATTTCTTAATGGCAACTTTTGTTCTAGATTCTACTAAACAATCTACCAGTGATCTCTAACCTGCAGTCCAAATAAGTACTTGTGGTCTTTCCATTCTATTACCTTTCACTTTCCAATTATTAGCTCCCAATACCTTGGTTCCTTTGCCAGTTCTCTCCAATAAATTCCAGATACTTCTTGCCTATTGTCTGTATCCCTAATTGCAGTCAACCCTATCGGAAGAATCTCCTTTCTACATTCTTGTATTGGCTTAATGTTTAGCATACTTTCTGCTACTTTATGAATATAATATTCTGTATGGTTATTGTTATTCTTCTTAAGGATCTGCATCTAATATCCTAGTCTCTCCTCGTTTCTTTAGCCCCCCTCCCCCGTTTTATCATCATCTCTTTCCACTTTGAATTAAAGGTTCCTGCTTGTGATATGTATAGGAGCCTTAATGTTGCTCTGAAATACCAGTTAAAATTGTGCAATCCCAATCAGCCCTGTTCTATTGTAAGAATAAGCTTATCCCACTTGACTCGTGCAGACTTCCCCTCACAGATTAAATCCTACAGCTCTTTATTAATTGCTATCCACAACTTTTCTGGTTGCTAAAGATATGCCTGACCTGTGTATAAGATTAAAGGGACTGAAAACATTTTAACTGCTTGCATCATACTACTGAGATCCATAGAACATTTTCTCAGTTACTGTATTATTGTTTGTTTAGTCTCTTCCCACATATCCTTAGCTGCCACAACAGAATCATTTTTAATCCACATTGCTAAATACTTCATTTTATCACGTCTCCGTAAGCATGGATACTGCTGAACCAATTCAGATGTGGGTACCTAGTTTACCATTATTGCCTTTGTTTTAGCTTCATTAATTTTGTATCACAAAATAATATGAAACTGTCTCAATATGTTCCACAGCACTGTAATGTCCCTTTCTGGTTCTGCCCGGTATAACATAATATCATCTGCAAATAAAGCCAGCTTTTCTTGCCTACCATACCAGTTATTCCTTTGAATTTCTGAGTCCCTTATATTCTTTGCCAATGGTTCTAAATATAATGAAAACAATAATGAAAACAATAAAGGGGAAAGAGGACACCCCCTTGTCTGGTTCCTCTGCTTAAGCAGAAATTATCGGAGACCCCCACCCATTTTAATTTTCACCTCTGATCCCTCATATATCCTCCTAATCAACCTTATAATTTTATCAGGGGAATGCAAATGCTTCCATTGCCTTCCTCTAACTCCTGTCTTACTCTGTTAAATGCTTTCCTTCCTTTTCATCATGACCTACCAATGATGGTATCTTCTTACATTTTGTCTCCCTCTGGATCAATGCTCTGTTAATTTTACCTCCCCTCCACAAAATCACACTGATCCATATCTATCAATTTTGGCAATATTTTTGCCATTCTTTTAGGCATTACAGACAAACACTTTATAATCATGGTTTAGGATTGAAATTGGCCTGTATGAAGCTGAATCTGATAGGTCTTTAACCTCTTTAGGTATTACAGCCACCACCTTCTTTCTTCCAGGATGTTGGTGCTTCTCCTCCTCTTACAACACTGTTAAACAAAGCCTTCCAGAACTTGCTTCAAAATATCCACAGGAATACCATCTACTCCTAAAGATACTCCTGTAGAATTTTCTCACCTTCTAGTATCCTGTTAATAATTAAGCCTACTCTACGTCATATTTAATTCTTCTATAAACATTTCCATTTGTACCTTTTTTGATTTCCTGCTTTCTCTGTTTTAAACGGACTTTCATAGAATTTCCAAAATATTTCTAATACTTCCACAGGATCCCTTGTTATCTTCTTTGTTATAGGCTCCATACGCTTGGCGACGGCCTTTTCTAATTTCTGTTGCCCGAGTAGTTGCGCTAAAAGTTTTTGTGCTCTAGAGTTATTCTCAAAAAACAGTTGCTTAACAGCAAACCTTTTAAACTCATGCATACTATCAAGGTAATACCTTATTTTCTCTTTAGCATTCTGCAGTTGCTCCTCTTCTTGTTCTATGATATGCGACCTATTTTGCAACACTTTAAAATGTCAGTCCCTCTAAATAATTCTGGTTACTTAACCAAATCTCCCTTTCTTTTATTTCCCCCCTAATTTTAAAACTACACTTCAATTGTATCCCATTCCCTAGCTATATTTTCAGAAGAAATTTCTATATTTTCTAATAGCTCCTGAAAATTTTTCACTACCCATTCCTTAAATTCCTCTCTTTTCAACAGATAGGTGGGAAAGTGCCAATGTTTCAGCTTTATTTCATTACCCTGTGCTTTTATTTTATTTACTATTGTTGCATGTTCCGAAATAGTTACTGGGTGTGTATCAAGACCTTCAGTTAAATGCAAGTTCCCAAAAACCACTAACCTTACGTGAGGAAACAAAAATACTTGTAATCAATAAAAGCACTCCAGCAGTCACCTCACAAGTAGATCACAGTGTGCTTTTCCTGTTGGCCACTAGATAATGAAGGAATTAAATTTTCTCTGGGAGTTACTTCTAGCTCCATTTTAAACAGATTCCACATACAGTTCCACTAAAAGTGAAATACTTTATTAAAATCACATAAAATAAAAGTTTTAAATCTTTTTAAAAACTGAGCACTTTCATCCATTATTGATAGTTCATCAGAGTTACAGTGTAACAGCTTGTACTCCCTTTTAAATATAACCCCCCCCCTAGTCAGAGCCAACCTAAAAGAAAGGATAACCATGCTAAGAGGCATGGTATAGCCTGTGGTTCTATCAAGTGCCATCTGGTTTTTGTCTTAACTTTACAGCTGTTTCAGATGGGAAAACACTTGAATGCTTTCAGAAAATATTCTCCCTTAACCATTTCTTTCTATCAGATTATCAGCTAAAGATAAGAGAACCAGACACAAAACTCCTTACTAGAAAAAAGCCTTATAATATTCAATGTTATTTCTCATTTACTTGTTTTCTCATAAACCCTTTCTACTTTCTGATTAAGCTAATGCCCTTAACCCAGTCATTACCCTAAGCAAGAATGAGAAAAAGTACACTCATTTTTCTTTTAACCTTTTTTTACACTGCAGTGCTTACATTTCTTAAAATTGAACAAGGAGAAATAGAAAAGGGAGAAAGAAACAAAGAAAAAAATGAGCATATATTTATATTAGTATCTTCATTACACTTAAAAATAACAGAAAAATACTTTATAACATGCAAATAAAACCATGCACAATTTAAATAGTACTGTTTTCCAGTATTTCCAGATTTTTCTTGTTCTCTTCCTGTTGATTTCCTTCTCCCAATCCCTGTCTGTTTCATTTCCAACATACTCTTGATTCTTCTCATCAACTCTTGTGCTTTTTTCCCTCTCTCAAGCATTTTCCACTGAAACACTGGAAAAGGTTTCCCTATCACAATCTCTCTCTGGTCTTTATCATCAGAAGAACAAGAAGCAAACACAAGCTGAGCTGACACCATAGCGAGGAGGTCCCACAGTAAGAATAAAATAAGTAAAAACTTTAATCACAATGTACAGTATATAAATAATAAAATTAAATAAAACGAGGAGATAGGTGCTTTTGGCATTTGCCTTCATCAGATCTTAATAGAAACCACAACATCTTCATTTTTAAAGATTCCCAGTATTGCTTCAGCCAATAAAATTATCTCCTTAATTTCCTCTCTTTTAACAGGGGTTTTAAAGGCACCTTTGTCATTTAATTCAGGCAATTTATCTGCCTGCAAATCCACTACCCAATGTGCTTCAACAGACTCATTTATCCCTACCTCGTAAGGTTTCAGGAACAATTTCCAATACCATAAAGCAAAAACTGTGTCCAGCATGAACTGAAATATGCTGAAAAAAGAAGTTATGTACTCACCATAACGTTCCATCTGAGTAGGTACTTCATTTGTCTGCAACCTGTGGGTATCGGATCCGAGCCGGCAGCTTTCCAAGCTCCAAGATTTGCGCTCCTAGCTCCTCCCCTACCCATAATCCCCTACTACCAACCATATTACCTCAGATCGTTTTTTTTGCCTCACCAACCTGGTAACACGAAAAATCAACTGCAAAGGTGATCAGAAAATCCCAAAAGGTTCGGGTGATGGCAGGGGGGGTTGGTTGCAGACAAATGAAGTACCTACTCAGATGGAACGTTATGGTGAGTACATAACTTCTTTATCTGAAGTAGTTAATTCATTTGCTCTGCAACCTGTGGGACAGAGTCCCCAGCTACCTTATAAGAACCTGGGTGGTCCTTACGGAAGGATATTCCGAAGCACCACGGAGCCAAAAGAAGCCCTACTTCTCAAAATCACATCTAATTTATAATGAGAAATGAACATATGAGAAGAGGACCAAGTAGCTGTTGAACATGTCGTCCACTGGAACCCTAGACCAAAAGGCTGTTGAGGTGGCTACAGATCTTGTAGAATGAGCACAGATACTAACCGGGGCTGGTTTGCCAGACTATATATACCCCTAAATAATACATTGATGGATCCAATTTGCTACAGTCACTTTGGAAATGGCTTTACCCATGGCTGATTTTGCATATGAGACAAACAACTGGTCCGATTTGCGAAACTCTCTAGTCCTATGCAAGTAGAAACGCAGCTGTCTGTGTACATCCAATTTGTGTAATGTGTATTCTCCCTTGTTCTGAAATGTTAGAAAAAACACTGGTAGATTTATCGATTGATTTATATTTGCTTCTGAAGCAACCTTAGGCAAGAAAGACGGGTTAGTCCTGAGGGACACTCTATCTTTGTGAAAGATAAGGTAAGGAGGTTTCATACACAAGGCTTGTAATTCTGAAACCCTTTTGGCCGAAGTAATAGCCACTAAGAAGGCTGTTTTCCATGACAAGAACTTCAACGGAATTGAGGCCACAGGTTCGAAAGGTGGACTCGTCAAGGCTTGCAAGACTAGAGTGAGATCCCATGAGGGAACCACAGACTTTATCGGTGGAGTTAAAAGGAAGATGCCTCGTAAGAAGGTTTTGCACAAATTTGTAGATGCTAAGGAACCTATGCCATCATCCACATGAAAATGGGAGATGGCTGCCAATTGCACCTTAACTGTAGAAGTCCTTGCTCCCTGCCGAAAGATCAACGAGAGGAAGTCCAGAATGGTCGGAATAGGGACAGTAAATGGGTCCAAGCCCTTGTCTTTGGCCCAAATGGAAAAACGTTTCCATTTACTGTTGTAAAGTTTTCTGGTAGATGGCTTATGAGCCGCAACCAGAATGGCCTTAACGGGAGATGAGATACCGGGAGTCCTAGCCATTAATGAAACTGGATCAGCCAAGCTGCAGGCTTGAGGTTGACCAGGTTCGGGGTTGGGCAACCCGCGGGATGAGAAATCAGTTCTGTACTGTGCTCCAGAATCCACGGAGGAGCCACACTGTGAGAACGCAGAAAGGGGAACCAGATCTGCCGAGGCCAGAATGGGGCTATGAGGATAACTCTGCTCCCCAACCGACAGGCTTTCTGAATGAATTTCATCATGAGTGGAAGGGGGGATAAGCATAAAGGAGCCCAGGAGGCCAAGCATGGACTAGAGCATCTCTGGGGGTCTCCCCTCTGGGGGGAATTATTGCGAAGTACTTGCTGCATTTTGTGTTTAAAGGAGAAGCAAAAAGATCGCAGCAAGGCTGACCCCATTTGTGGAAGATCTGCTTCGCAACAGATGGATTCAGAGACCACTCATACGGAGTGAGAAGTACCCGACTTAGCTTGTCCGCTAATATGTTGGATCATCCCGGGATGTGCGTTGCTACCAGAAAACAGTTGGTGGAGATCACCCATTCCCAAACTCTCATGGCCCGACATAGGGGATAGGATCTGGTTCCTCCCTGTTTGTTTATATACCAGACTGCAGACATGTTGTCTGTCTGGATCGCAATAGTCTCCAGGGAAAGAAGGTCGTGGAGAGCTTGCAACGCCAAAAGTACCGTCCTCATCTCTAGGACATTGATATGCAATGCGGTCTCTAGGGAAGTCCATGTGCCTTTAACGGATCTGCCTGAACAATGCCCCCCCACCCGAGGCGAGAAGCGTCTGTGGTCAACGTGGCTTCGACCGGGGGGGATCACGAAAGGCCTCCCTTCTCTGAGTTCCCGCGCATGTAACCACCAAAGAAGGGAGTCCCTGCAAACTCTGCTCAGCGGTATCGGCGTGTTCAATGGGTGGCACAAGAGGGACCATTGGACTTGAAGGATCCATTGTAATATTCGCATTCGCAGACGGGCATGGAGGGAAAGACCGATCGCTGCTGCCATAGACCCCAGTGCCCTCAGGACTAACTCCACTGGAGGAGTAGGACTCCGGAGAAGGGCTAACACCTGATAAGACAAGCTGTTCAGTCTGACTGATGTTAGAGTAGCTCGGGAGATTCGAGTATCCAACCGGGCCCCTATGAATTCCAGGGCTTGAGTGGGGCACAGGCAGGACTTCTGCCGGTTTACTGAAATGCTTAGGTTGTGGGCTAGAGTCAGTGCGTAATCTCTCGCCACAGAGAGCTGATGCCTGTTGGTCGCGGTAAGGAGCCAGTCGTCTAGGTATGGGAAGACCTGAATGCCCTGAAATCTCAGGTGGGCTGCAACCACCACCATGACCTTGGTGAACACTCTGGGGTTTGAGGTGAGGCCGAATGGAAGAACCCTGAATTGATTATGACTGGCTCCGAGTCGGAAGCGGAGAAACCACCTGGATCGTCTGTCCATCAAGATGTGGTAGTATGCATCCTTGAGGTCTATGGAGCACATCCAGTCGTTCTCCCGCAGAAGGGGGAAAACAGACTGAAGAGTGACCATCCGGAACTTTTCCTTGGGTATGAACAGGTTCAGAGCGGAAAGGTCTAAGATGGGTCTGAGGTCCCCGGTTTTCTTTGGCACCAAAAAGAACCTTGAGTAATAACCCAATCCGGACAGATCTGGGGGGATGGGCTGGATGGTTCTTTTTCTTAGCAGCTTCAAAATCTCTGAAGCCGCTGCCTCCCTCTGATCGGGTGAAACTTCAGGGAGGCGTCTGGTTTTGGGGGGAAGATTTAGGAAAGGAATGAAATAACCTCTGGAAATGATACGGAGCACCCATTGATCCGTTGTAAGGGACTCCCAGTTTGACAGGTGCTCTGTCAACCGCCCCCCCCCCTCTGGGCCGGCGTCCACCTTGACCTCCTCTGCCTTTAGAGGACGAGTGGTCCGCAGCTGGATGGGATTGCTGAGACTTGCGGAACCACATCTTCTTTTGTCCCCTCTGATTCCTGGAGAAGGATCTTTGGGGACTAGAGAAGCGGACTCAGACGGCAGACAGCGTCTTCCCGTCCTTTTCACTTTGGACCAGCGTATCGTGAACGGTCTTGCCGAAAAGAGCAGAACCGTCAAAGGGGGCATTTGCGAAGGACACCTTGAAGGGATCCGCGAAGTCACAAAGATGGAGCCAGGTGTGATGTCGTAAGACGACCCCTGCTCCGCTGGCTCTAGCGGCTCCTTCCGAAGCATGCGAGAGGAGCCGCATAGACGTATTAGAGTGGCCATTCGTGTTGTAAACACATTCCTGTCTCCGACCTACATGGACTCCGGGGGGGCTGCAGCGTATTCCTTGATCAAGTCTCGCTGTAGCCTGATGGTATGTGCCATATAGTTCAGCACCCTTATGGAAAAGGTCGCTGAAGCAAAAATCCGCTTCCCAATCCGGTCCAACACTCGAGATTCTTTATCTGGCGGGTGGACCAAAGAACTCTCCTGAGCGAGTTCTTTCTTGGTGGCCGCCGCCACCAACATGGCATCAACAGGGGTTCCTTTGGCCCATGACTGTCTATCTGTGGGGGGACTTAGTATTTTATCGGGACGCCTAGGGATTGGCTCCACGGTGTCGGGCTCCTTCCATGCCCTGGTGGTAATTAAGTCCACCAGGGGGTCGGCTGGAGGGGACACCCAGGAGGTAGATGGGCCTGCCTCAAACGCCTCCAGGAACACGGATTCATCAAGGGAAGGTTTTTGGGCAGACCACCCCCCTCTAATACGCAACATTTCCATGATGTCACCAAAGGAGACATCTTCAGGGGGTGACCTTGGGGAACCCTCCCTATCATCTAAGTCCGTGTCGGTGGCAACGGACTCGGGGGAGTCCAGGTGCCTCCTTTTACACCGACGTTTCTGAGGAACCTCCTCAGTGGGGCTATCCGAAGAGGGCTCGTCCACAGGTTGTTGTTCCTCCACGGGAACTAGCTGGAGGGCTTGGGCAGGCTGTCCCGATGGTCGGATGATGGAAGACAGACCCTCATACAGTGGGGGTACGGGTGGATCCGAAGCCTGAACCGGGGATCTGAAGGATCTCGACAGTACCCTCTCCACTACCTCAAAAGCCGAAGGAGAATCACCCTCGCCAGCCTCTGAGAACAATCTCCTCGGCTCTGAGGAAGGGATCGGGGTCAGAGCCAATGCAGTCGGCGCCGAGAGAGAGGTGCGCTCCGAAGCCAACAGCCCCGAAGACACAACTCCCTCGGATCAGACGCTCAGCCCTCGGCCCCGAGAGCTCGGATCCGACAAGCTCGAGGGCATAGTCGGCGAAGAGACCAGCGCTATCGGCGCCAACAAATCCCTGGGTCCGAAGGGGCCCGGATCCGATGACTCCGAGATCCAAAAACGAGTCGGAGAAGGAGTGATCGGGGCAAACATGGGGGCCGCACTCCCCCCCAGAGGGGGGGAGGCAAGAGCACCCCCATCTGCATTTGGGTCTGTAAGAACCGACGCATCATCCGATCCATATCCGCTTCGGAGATGCTTCTGGTTGACCTGGAAGAGGTCGTCGAGGCGGGCCGAGAGGGCCGCCTCGACGACTTCGAGGGAGACCAATCTTCCTCCTCCGGCTCCGGCGAGAAGCTAGGCGAACGGAGCTGAGAGGAGGAGGATCCGGAGACCCCGAAGGAGATTTAGCTACTTTAGCTGGCGGAGCCGAGGGGTGAGATTCGGCCCGCCTTTTATGGGATCTATATCCCTCCTTATCCTTGTGCCTCTTCTCCTTAGCTGAGGAGGCACTAGTTTCCCCAGAGCTCAAACCCGAAGAGGGAGGTTGAGTCCCGGGTTGAGCTAAGGGAACAGAGGGCGCCGAGGCAGCTGGAGCCCGAATGGGAGAGGAAGAAGAAGCTGACTCCTGGGGGAGCTTACCCGCCAGGATCAGCTTGTTTTTCCTATCCCGAAGTGCCCCGGGGTTAAAGGCCGCACAGATCTGGCAGGCCTCTGAAAGATGGGCTGCCCCCAGGCACAAAACGCACTGAGTGTGGCTATCAGCTGGGGAAAGCTTGTGGCCACACTCAGTACATTTAGAAAAAATGGCCTTAGGCCCTTCCGCCATGTTAGCACTCACACACACACCCAAACGCTAAGGGGGGAGGGGGAGTGACTAAAGAAAACTAATTAACTGTACCAAGGAAAAAATTTAAACTAGCACTAAAAAGGGGTAGAAAAGGGTTTACTACCACACACACACGATTTTTAAACTCTAGGATGAGGTTATAAGAAGAAACAATCTCACCCAGCCAGGAGCTCTTCAAAGGAAAAGCTTCTTCAGCCGCGGCAAAAAACGATCTGAGGTAATATGGTTGGTAGCAGGGGATTATGGGTAAGGGGAGGAGCTAGGAGCTCGGATCTTGGAAAGCTGCCGGCTCTGATCCGAAGTCAGATCTGATGCCCACAGGTTGCAGAGCAAATTAAGTAACTACTTCAGATTAAGGCATTAGTTCTATTACAAACACTAATGTCACTGAGATGTTGCAAGATCCGATCTTTGAGTGATATGTTTGTCTTGCCAACATAAAAACTACTGCACGAGTCACATTCAGCAATGTATATCACATTCTTTGTGGAACGATGCCAAAAGTGCTTACACCTCCTGTTTTATTTCATTTTATTACTGATATTCTGTATGTTGTGGTTAACGTTTTTACTTACTTTATTCGTACTGTCGGACCTCTTCACTGTGGTGTCAGCTCAACTTGTATGTTTGCTTGTTTTGTTAGTTCAGTTAACTCCTTTAGCAATTCCCGGAGAGTCTGTCTTGTTTAACAGAAGAACAAGAAGAGAATCTCCTGTTTCACAGCTCATTTTTTGTTGGACAAACTTTTCTATTCCTTATTTAGCATGTACTTCATCAAAAAATGATTTTGTTCCTTGAGGGAAAAATATTTGAAGATAACTTGAGTACAGCAGTTTGAATCTCATGCTTGCTTCTTGACATTCCCTGAATAATGGGATACATTTACTCCTCCTCTGCCTAGTGTACAATGAGTAGCAGTCTTTCTCCACAAACACTCTGATGTCTTCCACTTTTAGTATTTTGTCCTTCTGCCACAACTTTGTCAGAATCAACTCCTTTTGGTGGCAAGATTGCATCTTTACTATTAATTGTCTAGATTGCTTTCTCACGGCCGGGTTTGGAGCATACACATGATGTGCCCCTTCAATTAATAATTTCTGTTGTGGAACACCAGTCCAGTTGCTTATTTGTGCTTTCATAAAATTAATACAGTCTGTTCCTTCCAGTCTCTCTCTCAGGTACAGCAGAAAATCTTAAAGATTTCCCTATGTGCTCTGTCCTCTAATTCTATTAGTTTTTGAAACATCTCTTCTTGTGCAGTCTCAAATTCAGCCAGCCTTTTTACCTTATCTGAATATAAGTTTAGTTTCTTCCATTTTTCCAGCCTCTCTATTGTTTGAGCTGATATACTCCATTAGTGTTTCATTTATTTTAGTAAGGTCTGCGTGTAGTTGTCTTATACTTTCCTCTACGTTACTGGAAGTCATGTCTGGAACTTGCACTGCTTCTTGCTGAACAGCTACAGTACTTTTCGCAGTCAGTGCATTTTTGTCGACTTGTAGCTGATTTTCCTTCAGGTCCTCTATTTCTTTTTTTCTAGCATCGAGGCAGTGCACTTACTAGCCAGCTACTGAAATTTACTCAGAAATCTAGGTTTACTGGCTTTCTCTGCTAAGTTTCTGTTTTCACACTGTGACAGCTTAATTCTAGCTCTACCAATGTGCAGCCATTTTGCAAGCATCAAGTGGAACATTTATTTTAGAGGTAGATCTGGCCACACTGCGAGAAAGTATAAAAGTTAAAAAGCACCCAATCATGTTAAACAGCATTTTATGTAGCACAAATCATGTCTGAACACTTCTAAACATACAAGGCATAGCTACACATAGTTATGTAATACAGAACTAGAAAATGTACAAGTATGTGAAGATGATTCAACTAGTGATTAGGTTTATCTATTCATAATCACTACTGGCAAGGTTTCTATTTGAATGCTGGTAGCAATTCCTTGTTTGTGGAATTTTCTCTACACCTGCAAGAAGATGGGAGTCAGTATACTTAAGTAAGGGAGTAAAGTCTCCCACATGGGGAGTGCGGAAAGAGAGGAGAGACGTCTTCTCTACAAAAATATATTTTTTAAACATTCTCCCCTGACTGTAGTATGCTATATTTATTTGGAATTTGATTAAAAGCAGTTTTAATGAAATTCAGCTTTCAACCATTTTGATTTCAATGAAATAGCTAAACAGTTACCAATGTACTTCACTGGCAGGAAGGACATCTGCTTTTTTTGTTTTATAGACCATCTTCCCAGAATTCTTCAATATCCAGTACCGAGCGGTATGTGATAGTGAGGAATCCTCTGATGCACTATCACCCAGCAATATAAATATTTTTTCACTCGGAAAAAAAATCACATTTGCTAAATGCCTCCCAATACCACACAATTTAGAAACACGTGTAACACTAACATGGTTGACTAAAAATACCAGATAAAAAAAAAAGGCTTTGATTCTTTGCAGACTAACTACTTTCTAGCATTCTCAGGTCATTTCCATTACTACATAGTACATTAAAAGTAATCGGGAAACCTATAACCCACAAACCCACATTAACAAGTAATACCTACTTATTCATGTACATATATATTATATATGGGAGTGTGTGTGTGTGTGTGTGTGTGTGTGTGGATGTATGTATGTGTGTAGAAATATCTATATACATGTAGATATACCTACACACACACACATCATCCCCCCTTTTTTCCCCTTTTTTTCTACATAGGGTCACTATCTACTCCTGGGGACTATCTGTGGATTAGTTATATATCACCATTTTTATTTCATCACCTTTCTTCATCTACCTCTAACCTAGGCATATGTAATTCTTCCATAAACATTTCCATTTGTACCTTTTCTTGATTTTCATATTTCTCTGCTTTATACAGACTTTCATACAATTTTTGAAATATTTCTAGTACCTCTACAGGATCTCTTATTATTTTCCTTGTTAGAAGCACTCTAAGCTTGGCGACAACCCTTTCTACTTTCTGTTGCCCGAGTCACTGTGCTAAAAGTTTTTGTGCTCTGGAGTTATCAAAAACAGTTGCTTAGCAGCAATCTTTTTAAACGTATGCATATTATCAAGGTAATCCCTTATTTTCTGTTTAACATTCTGCAATTGCTCCTCCTCTTTTTTCTGTGAGATTTCCCCTTATTCTGCAATACTTGACATTTGTCAACCCTTCTAAATAATTCTTGTTACTTCTTAACCATATCTCTCATCCTCCAATCCCCCCCTATTTTTAAACCTCCACTAAAATTTTATTCCACTTCCTACCTATATTTTCAGAAGACTCCCGAATAATTGCTTTAAAAGTATTCATGAATAAAATCTTTTTTTTTCCTGATGTGGAGTAAGTACAGTTGTGTAAGCTACATTCAGCATAACAGTAGATATTCAAATTCCCCACTGCTGCAGTACCCTATAGCTATTTGGGTTATACTCTACCCAGGATACAACGGCTGGCCAGCCTTCAAAAGTGTCTGACTCCCCTTCAGCCATGCACCCCATCTACTGTATCTTGAAATCTACAGGGAGAAAAGCAGCCTGAGCGAACATTTCTTCTAGACTTTTTTGACCCCTTTCTTCCAGACTTTTTTGACCCCAAAATGGAGATAGCCTTGTTTGTCTTTTCGGCTTTTCCTGGTTATGGTTCGCCACAGCGGAACTCCGGTCCGCTAATGATTGGCAGTAGATTTTTATCGTGCCAAGTTGCCAGCCCGACGCCCAACCTTCAGCAAAGGCACACCCATTCACGCATGTATTTCGAACGCCACTCTACCTCGGGGAGGACATGCAGACTCCACACAGAAGGCACTCCAGCTGAGAATCGAACAGGAGAACCTCTTGCTGTGAAGCAACAACTCTACCGCTGCACCACCGCGGCTATCACTCCTGAAACCTAAAAACATTAGGAACACAACTTTTATCTCAAAAAATAACTACAGACAAGAAAAAGGAGGATGAGGCTGTGTGGTTACTGCAGCACAGAGGAATTCGAACTGTTATGGCAAGTGCAATTTACACAACTGTACTATGCTCATCATTCTAATTCCTGCAGTAGCCTATAGCTATTTAGGTAGATTACCATAGCTTATCCATCCTGGGAAGAGGAAGGATTAGGAACCAGGAGCCCTCCAAGAATGGTCCTAGCAAAGCCTTTCCTGGACCCGGAGAAGGAATTCAATTTGCAATACTTAGTAAGAGTATCTAGAGGGGACCAAACAGCTACCTCTAGAATACTTTTACAGTCCATCTCTTTTCAATATGTCATTGAAGAAGATGAGCCTCTGCAAGAATGTCTGGATTCTGCCTGGAACAGATTTTCCATGGTGGTAATAACAAAATGCAACAGCAAGAGGCAATCATCCTGAAATTGGCTGTTTTGACATGGGCTGCTGTATCTTTGTCCCATCATAGGAGATAATGAGAAGTTATGTACCTACCATAATGTTCCATGTTAGTTGTCTTCTCTCGCCTTCTTTCTTGCTTGATGGGTTCGGAGCCGATCCTCGGCTCCGACTCGGCACTTGCTAAGCTCAAGAGTCACTTTTACCAGCTCGAGGCAGCCCCATATCCCATGATGCAAGGCGGTAAGTACCCAGATCTCGTTTGATGACAAAAGGGCAATAGCACCTAGCATAATAACTTCCCAAAGGAAGAAAGAAGAAGAGGAAAACCTGCAGTATGGTAGAAGGACCAGCTCTGTACGGTCTTCAGAAGTGAAATTCTTTGTAGAGAAAGGTCTGTCCAGGCCTGGGGGAAGGAGGGAGGGTCGCAAGAAAGAAGGCGAGAGAAGACAACTAACATGGAACGTTATGGTAGGTACATAACTTCTCAATGTTAAGTTGTCAATCTCGCCTTCATTCTTGCTTGATGGGACCGCGTCCCTAGCACCTCTATCCTGGGTGGCTCAATGGAACAGACTCTTGAGAACAGTAGAGCCAAAACTGGCTCTGTCCCTGGAGGACAAATCCAATTTGTAATGGGAAACAAATGTATGAGGAGTGGCCCAAGTGGCCGCTGCACAAATAGTGTCTAAAGGAAGTCTAGCTTGAAAGGCTGTAGAAGTAGCTAAGCTTCTGGTTGAATGTGCTTTAGGTTTCGAGCACAGCTGTTTTCCCCTGAGCCGATAAATTTCAGCGATGACAGAAGAAAGCCATCTAGATAAGGTCACTTTTGAGACAGGAAGGCCTTTCTTGTTATCAGCATAGGAAACAAAGAGTTGATCGGATTTCCTGAATTGTTTAGTTCTGTCCAAGTAATATCTGAGTTGGCGGTGGACATCAAGATAATGTAATTTTTGTTCCGATCTGTTTGAATAATTTGGAAAAAATACAGGGAGATCAATGGCTTGATTCAAATTAGTCTTTGAGGCGACCTTAGGCAAAAAGGTCGGATTAGTTCTCAATGATACTCTGTCTTTGTGGAAGACCAAATAGGGGGGGCGAACAGATAGAGCATGAAGTTCAGACACCCTCCTAGCCGATGTAATAGCAACCAGGAATAAAGTTTTCCATGAAAGAAATTTCAGGGAACAAGAAACAGCTGGCTCGAAGGCTGGAAGAATCAAGGATGTCAGCACTAAATTTAGGTCCCATTGAGGAGGAGGACTCCTGACTGGAGGCTTCAGGAGGAAAATTCCTTTCAAGAAGGCTCTACAAAGCCTGTGGGACATAATGTTGTGATCTGCGAACCCGACATGAAAGTTCGAGATAGCAGCCAACTGAACTGTGGAAGAAGAGGAGCCCGCGTGAAAAATCTCCGCTAAGAAATCCAAAACTGCTTGAACTGGAGCAGTGAAGGGATCAATATTCTTGGCTTTAGCCCAATAAGAAAAACGTTTCCATTTGCTCGTATAAATCCTCCTGGTAGAGGATTTTAAGGAAGCTACTATGATGTCTCTAACAGGGTTGGAGATCATAGGAAGCCTGGCTAAGGAAGGAAGTGGAGCAACCATGCTGTGAGGTTGAGAGAAGGGATAGACCGGTGCAGCTGACCGGATTGGTGAATCAGAAGATCTGGCACTGGGTCCAGATGCCACGGCTGCACCAAAAGGTGACGATGGAGGAACGGAAACCAAATTTGTCGAGGCCAATAAGGAGCAATGAGAATCAATTTGGCTCTCAAAATGGTTGCTTTCTGGATAACTTGAGGGATCAGAGGAAATGGAGGAAAGGCATAAAGAAGTCCCTGGGGCCAATCCTGGGTCAGAGCGTCTCTGGGGGGATGGCCTGGCAGTGGGAAGAGAGAGAAGAAGTCTGGGCATTTGCTGTTTTGGGGAGTAGCAAAAAGATCGCAACATGGGCGACCCCATTCCAGAAAAATCTCTTTTGCTATAGATTGTTTGAGAGACCACTCGTGAGGCATGAGAATAGCTCTGCTCAATCTGTCCGCTAAAATGTTGGTTTTCCCAGGGATGTGCGTTGCTACCAGAAACCGATGAGAGGAGATCGCCCATTGCCAAAGTCTGAGCGCTTCTCGACACAAGGGGTAGGACTTGGTTCCGCCCTGTTTGTTGATATACCAAACTACAGACATGTTTGTCTGTGTGGACTGCAAGAAAGTCGTTGAGGGCTTGCAACGTTAAAAGCACTGCTCTCATCTCTAGGACATTTATGTGCAGGTGGTATTCGAAAGGTTGCCATGTCCCATGAACCATCCTGCCCTGATAATGCCTCCCCCCCCCACCCGATCAGGGAGGCATCCGTAGTGACAGTGGCTACCGGGGATGGGGGTACAAAGAGTCTGCCTTGGTGAATCTGGGGAGAAGTGATCCACCAAGCAAGATGACTCTTGCAAATCTGTGTCACCAGTATTTGGTGACGCATCGGAAGTTGTTGGTAAGACCACTGAGTGAACAACATCCATTGAAGAAGGCGCATATAGAAGCGAGCCAGGGGAAGAAGGGTAATGGCCACAGCCATGAGGCCTAACACCTTTAGAACCATTCTGGCCTGTACCTTCTTGTTGGCTAGAATGATCCTGACGTGACTTTGAATGTCTGAGACTCTTTGATCTGTAAGGGGAGCTGACATCCGAACAGTGTTTAAGTTTGCGCCTATGAAAGTAATAGACTGGCAGGGCAATAAGGATGATTTTTCGGAGTTGATCGAGATGCCCAATTGAGAACAAAGATTTATTGTGTGATCCCTGGCTTGAAGAAGCTGATGCCTGGTGGTGGCTGAAAGGAGCCAGTCGTCGAGATACGGAAACACCTGGAATCCTTGACGTCTCAGGTGAGCCGTGACCACTGCCATACATTTGGTGAACACTCTGGGGGCTGTAGTGAGACCAAAGGGCAGGGCTCTGAACTGGAAATGACTGGACCCCAGCCGAAAGCGGAGAAATCTCCTGGAGCGTCTGTGAATTTTTATGTGATAGTACGCATCCTGAAGATCTATTGAGCACATCCAGTTGTCCTTCTGTAAGAAGGGCAGAATTGACTGAAGAGTGACCATTCGAAATCTTGTCTTCCACACAGACTTGTAGAGTCTGCTGAGATCCAATATTGGTCTCCAGTCTCCCGTCTTTTTGGGGACCAAAAAGAACCTTGAGTAGATTCCGGGCTCTGAATGATCTGTTGTAACTGGCTGAATGGCTCTTTTTTGCAGTAGTTTTAAGACTTCTAACTCTGCAATTTCCCTTAGACCGGGTGGCACATCTGGAAGGGAATTTGAGTGATAGAAAGGACTTTCCTCGAAAGGAATTTTGTAACCCTCGGATATGATCGACTGTACCCATCTGTCTTGAGTGAGGGAACGCCAGGCTTCTGGGTACAGCGAAAGTCTTCCCCCGACTGCCTCCAAGGATGGACAGCCGGGCAACATCTCAGGGATGCTGAAAGGGCATGTCAGAGAGAGGCTCTCTGCTTCCCTGGTTTTGTGGACCCCTCTGCCTCTAGAGCGTCTGTTATTGTTACCCCTCTGCCTCTAGGGGTAAACTGACCACGTGAATCGGCGTGACTCCTTGGGATTTGCGGAACCACATTTTGCCACCCTTCTGCCCTTTGGGATAAGGTCTAGAAGGGGTGGAAAAACGGACCCCTACGGCAGAAAGAGTCTTGCCATCCTGTTCACACCTGGTCAACGTTTCCTTCACTTGAGGGCCAAACAAAGCTGACCCATCAAAGGGAGAGTTTGTGAAGGACGCCTTAAAGGGATCTGCAAAATTACAGAGCCGCATCCAGGCTTGGCGTCTAAGAGCCACACCTGTACCTGCGGCCCTACTCGCTCCATCTGCAGCATATGATATCAGTCGCATGGAGGAGTTAGCAATAGAATTAAGGGTTCCTAGCTGCAAAGCAATTTTTTCTTGAGCCCCTGCAGCTGTAGGATCCTGTACTACTTCACCTAGCTCCTTAAGGATATCCCTCTGGAGTCTGGTGAAGTGACATAGGTAGTTCAGCGAGCATAGCAAAGGTCGCTGAAGAGAACATCCGCTACCATATCTATCCATGATCCTAGAGTCCTTATTAGGAGGATGGACAGGTACGGAAGGATCTGCAAGTTCCTTCTTAGTGGCAGCAGCCACCACCATGGCATCAGCAGGGACACCTTTCGTGAGGAATTGCTTGTCCGACAGGGCAGTAATAAATTTAGAAGGCCTCCTAGGGACTGGCTCTACAGAGTCAGGAGCAGCTCACGCCTTTCGAGCAATAACCTGCATAAGGGGTCGAAGGCGGAGACACCCAGGAGGTGGAGGGCCGAGATCCAAACGCCTCCAGGTATACCGACTCATCCTCAGAGGGATTATTGGTGGGCCAGTTTCCCCTCTGTTTAAGGAGTTCTAGGATGTCTGAAAAGGAGACATCCTCAGAGGGGGATCTTGGGGATCCCTCTGACTCATCTAAGTCAGTATCTGAAGTAATAGACTCGGGGGAGTCTACGTGTTTCCTCTTACAGGTCCTCTTTCACAGAGGATCTCCTGACTGATCAGGAGAATCCTCGGAAGAGGGGATTCTTCCCAGTGGGGAAACCTGAGGCGGAGGATCTCTGGGTCCGGGAGCAAGAGAAGTGGCAGAGATATCGACAGGCACCATAGAGGGAGGAGCTAAGGGAACAGACTGCTGGCTGAGTCCAGTGGCCAGCACACTCTTCATCACCTCGAAGGCTCCCCTCCCAGTGAGGTCCGAGAGAAGCCGTTCCGAAGAACCAGGAACTCCAGGGCCCACCGAAAGGGAAGGCTCCGAGGCAGATGTCGGAGCCGAGCTCACCAAGGCCAAGGCTCCAAGGGGAAGAGTGGGGTCGGACAAGGGTCCGATGCCACTCACCCCCTCGGAGGAGACCACGGAAGCCCGACCACCGAATCCCTCTAAGGAAGGTCTCGAAGAGGAGATAAGAGTAGAGGCTGAAGGAGCAGAAGGGGGTATCTGTCCCTCAGCCGTAGCAGAAACCATTCGAAGACTCCAACTCCAAACTCTGGGGTAGAGTCGAAGGAGGAAAAGAACATCTGCAATGGGGTGTGGACTAATAGTCGTCTGTTGAGACGGACTATGTAGCATCTGGGCCAGTGCCTGTGATTTTAATAATCTACTGACCACCCTCTCTAAATCATGGTCAGAAAGCCTGGATGACCTGGATGATCGGCTCCGATGGCTCCGTTCCGAGAGGAGAGGCCGGAGCGAAGTATCGGTTCCAAGGAAGGGACCTGGACCTCTTCCTCGAAGGAACCATCGGAGCCGACGAAACCATTGATGCTGTCGGAGCCGACAACTTTTCGGCGCCGACGGAAGGTCTCGATGTATCGGCTCCAGCCGGAGCCGATACAGACACAAAAGTAACGGTGTCGGAGCCGGTCGGCGCCGACACCGAAGCCTGGGCCACATGCCGAGGATTTGTGTAAACTAGGATTGGCTCCAGCCGGAGCCGATCTCGACACTGAAAGAGTCGGAACCGAGGCCGCAGGCTTAGAAACAGAAGCCTGGGCCTTGGAAGACTTAGAAGTCTTAGTCGGGGCCGACTTAGCCGGAGAGCCCTCCGGTTTAAGAAGGCCCCTCAAAATCAATTTATTTCTTCTCTCCTGCAGGACTCTCTGGCTAAAAGAATGACATATAGCACAGGAGTCCTGCAGGTGGAGAGGCCCCAGGCAGTACAGGCAAGAAGTGTGACCGTCTGTCAGAGACATCTTCTGACAGCACGAGTCACACTTCTTAAAGCCTGAGACCCTTTCCTTAGACATGGTGTAAAAAACACACACACACAACACCTGTCCAAGAAATTATTATTATCCCAAAAGGGAAAGACTAATCTCTCAAACACACACACACCCTAACAAGGGGGGGGGGGGGGATGGGAAGGGAGAAAGTCTGACTAAAAGTTTTAAGGAGATAGGGAAATTCTAGTCAGAATGGGACTAAAACTAGTCTAAAACTATTAAAATTAAAGTTTAAGAAGAAAAAGGGGCAAAAACAGTAGTGTATAAATCACTTACCAGGAGCTGGTAAAAGGAGGACCTCATCAGCGAAGCGGCAAACGAGATCTGGGTACTTACCGCCTTGCATCATGGGATATGGGGCTGCCTCGAGCTGGTAAAAGTGACTCTCAAGCTTAGCAAGTGCTGAGTCGGAGCCGAGGATCGGCTCCGAACCCATCAAGCAAGAATGAAGGCGAGATTGACAACTTAACATGTACTAGTTTAGCTTTTCTAAAGGACCTTTTTTCTGTCAAGATAATATCTGGAAATTGCCTGTGCACATCCACAGTAAGAAGAAATCCTTCCTCCTTTATTTTTATGTTCTAGGGAGAATGACAGTTTGCTTCAGTGTAAACTCAAACATGTTTTGGCATGAATTAAGATTTGTCCTTAAAGTAACCATCTCTCCAAGAAAAAAATACAGTTTATCCACCATGAGAAGCTGCAACATGTGCACTCTTCTTGAAATGCCAGAGTAGTAAGTAACAGTCTTCTAAGTTATGAACCACAAATCAGACAGATGAGCTGGTTCAAAGAAAGAGTTTTCCAACAAAAAGTTAAGATTCGAAGTAGGTGCCGCTTATTTCCTAGGTGGTCTTACATGGAAAACCCCAAGTAAAAAAAAAAGAAGGTATGTACTCACCATAACGTTCCATCCAAGTTGTCGATTTTCATGTATCCTCAACGGATGGGTCGGTTCCCATCCCTCTGAACTGACTCTGCTGCTTGCTAAAGCTCGTGGCTACCAAAAACTCTTGAGCTTCCCCCTTTACCCATAATGTAACTGGTTCATTACCTCAGATTGAGTTTGCTGACAGAATAAGCAGAAGAAGAGGAGGAAAGAAAATGTTATATTTCCAACGGGGACATCTCTGGGTCAGTCACCATTTAAAATAGTTAGCCAGACTGTGATAAGGTAGAAATCACCCATTCTTCCAAAAGAATTAGGCAGGGGGGTGGAGGGTGGGGAGTTGAGGATACATGAAAATCGACAACTCAGACAGAACGTCATGATGAGTACATAAATTCTTTATTTGAAGTTGTCAATTTTCATGTTATCCTCAACGGATGGGACAGAGTCCCCATTTACCTTATTTCCTGGAAAGACTAAGGAAGGATATTCCTAAGCACCAGTGAGCCAAATGATGCTCTAGCCCTGGAGACCAGATACAATTTATAATGAGTAACCACCCATGTTGCTGCTGCACATATATCGTGCATGGATGCTCTAACCTGAAAAACAGCTGATGTAGCTACAAACTCTTGTGGAATGAGCCTTTGGAAGTTTAGACATAGTAACACCCGATTTGGAATATGTAAAGGAAATGCAGTTAGCCAGCAATTTTGCTAATGTAACTTTGGATACAGCTTGTCCCAATTTGGTATTTCAGGAGGAGATAAAAAGCTGGTCTGATTTTCTGAAGTATTTTACCCTGTGTAGGTAGAAATTTTACTGTCTATGTACATCCACAGAATGTAAACAATATTCTCCTTTATTACAATAATTGAAGAAAACTGGAAAGTTAATACATTCATTGACGCTGTTCTCACGTCCTCCTGGAAGGAATGAAGGATTGGTTCTGAGTGAAACCCTGTCCTTATGAAAGACTAGATATGACAGTTTAGATGATAGGGCTTGAATCTCTGAAATTCATCTGGCAAAAGTGAGCTCGACTAACAGAATAGTCTTCCAGGAAAGGAACTTTATATCTCAAGTGTAGGCAGGTTCGAACGGCTGTTGATGATTGCTTGCAATACCAAGTTGAGGTCCTATGGTGGAGTAGGGTCTTTGAATGGTGGTCGTTAACAGAAGAGTATCCTTCAAGAAAGACAGAGTTTGTGAGAGGCCACAAAAGAATCTTTGAAGCCAATATAAAAGTTGGAGATGGCTGCTAGCTGAACTTTGATGGTGGAGGCAGAGGCCCCACTATCAAAAAGCAGTGCCATGAACTTGAGGATTTCATGAACTGTAGCTGAAAAGGGTTCAGTGTCATTCTGCAGAGCCCAAGATACAAACTTCTTCCATTTACTAGAATACAGTTTTCGTGTGGAAGGCTTATGATACGATAGTAGTATGCATCTACACGAACAGGAGAAGAAAGCATACGTTGTCTGGCTACTACTGGAAGTGGAGATACCAAGCTGTCAGGCTTGAGAATATGAATGTCGGGATGGACCATGACTGTTGGAGTGGGACAGGAGATCGAATTGGATCCAGTATCCAAGATTGTTTGATTAGGTGAGGCAAAGGAAGGGGAAATCATATCTGTCGAGGTCAAAAAGGGGTTATGAGGATAACTTTGCTCTTCAACCTGATGGCTTTCTGAAGAAATTTGGGAATCAAAGGTATTGGTGGAATGGCATCAGGGAGACCGGGGGGGGGGGGGATAATCATGAAGAACAGCATCCCTCGGGATTTCCCCATTGGGGGGATTAGGGCAAAATAGCTGCTGCATTTGCTGTTTAGGTAAGGCTGGCCCCATGACTGAAAAATTCTCTCTGACACACACTGATTGAATGACCACTTGTGAGGTAGAAAAATGGACTGGCTTAACTTGTCTGCTATCAAACTGGACTTCCCTGGAATATGCATTGCTATGAGAAAGCAGTTTGATTAGACTGCCCAATACCACGCTATCAGGGCTTCTCAACTTACTGGATAAGACCTGGTTCCTCCTTGTTTGTTGATAAACCAGACTATTAACATGTTGTCTGTTTGAATCGCAGTCGTTCAGGAAGGGACAGCATCCTGAAAGCTTGCAATGCTAACAGCAGCCTCATCTCTAGAACACTGATATGTAAGGAAGCCTCTATGGGGGACCAAGTGCCTTGGACTCTCTTCCACTGCAATGCCCCCCACCCCAGCAAGGAAGCCTCTGTGGTCACTGTGGCCTTGGACTGAGGGGGAGAAAAGGGACATCCTTGTAGAATTTGTTCTGAACGAGTCCACCATGTTAGATTTATTTTGCAAATGTTGGTGATGGAAATTGGTGTGGACATGGGATGGGTAATATCAACCACTGTGCAGCAAGCAACCACTGTAGAATTTGCATATGGTATATAGCCAGGGCTATAAGAATTATAGATGCTATTATGGAGATGGCAGTGTTCAGAGAACTAGTTTGGCTGGCACTTTGTCCTTGTTGGTTATGCTTGAAACTTGTCTTTGAACTGTCCGTAATCTTTGTGAAGGAAGAGAGGCTATGGTGTTTTTTGTGTTTAAAATGGAGTCTATAAATTCTAGGACTTGGAAAGGCTCTAGGTGATACTTTTTGTAGTTGACAGTTACTCCCAAAGAGGAGCACTTTTGAAGAACCTTTTGTCTGGCTGCTACGAGTTGATCCCTGGTCATGACAGTGACTAGCCAGTAATCTAGGTAGGAAGCACTAGGAATCCGTGCAGTCTAAAGTGACCTGCTACTACTGCCATGCATTTGAACACCCTGGGGACTGTGGTGAGACTAAAGGGCAGTACTCTGAATTGGTAGTGACTGGCTCCCAACCAGAACCGTAAAAATCTCCTGGTTCGCCTGGGCATTTTTATGTGATAGTACGTATCCTGGAGGTCTGTGGAGCATATCCAGTCATCCTTTTCCAGAAATGGAAGAATGGACTGAACCATGACCATATGGAATTTAGTTCGAAGAAACAATTGCTTTAGTTTGTTGAGATCTAGAATAGGTCTCCAGTCCCCGGTCTTTTTTGGCACAAAAAGAACCTTGAGTAAATTCAGGATCCCATCTGATATGGGAGGGCCTTTTTTTATTTATTTATTTATTTTTTTTTTTACATCTGTTTACTGGGTAAGCCCAACCGGGCAAGATTGCCCGTTTTCAGCGGAGGGCTGGGGAGACAAACTCCATACTAATTAGACAATGGAGAAATGTGTGGACGGCACAGTGGTGCAGCGGTAGCATTGTCACCTCACAGCAAGAGGTTCTCCGGTTCGATTCTCGGCTGGGGTGGCTTCTGTGTGGAGTCTGTATGTCCTCCCTGTGTTCGTGTGGGTTTTTTCTCCAGGTGCTCCGGTTTCCTCCCACATTACAAAGACATGCATCTGAAGCCTTTCTCCCCAGGCCTCCGCTGAAAATTGGCTTCGTTCCAAGTCGGACTTTCCCAGTTAACAAAAGATAAATAAATAAATGTTTAAACATACAAAATTGCTAGTTAAAACAGCATACAACTGTTCAGAAAACAGGCTAACAATTTGACAAAGTGGAGAGATAAGAAAAATACACAACTTTGTTTAACTTTCTAGTCTCAAAGTATTGTAAACATAATTCCACCACATTGGAAAACATAACAGCAAACTAAGCTGAATTTAATTATACATAAAGAGGCTAGGTGGATTATAAAAGAGTTAACCTGGGTTGGAACATATACATATCCAGGACTTGGTGAAGTAGAATTTTAGCTGATTTTTGAAACTATGTTTGCCTTTCTGTGTCCTAACTTCAAGTGGGAGGGTGTTCCACATTTTTGCAATGGTAGAGGAATACAGGGAGTCTCCTGAATTATACTTGCTTTTGGATACCTCAACCAGAGCCTTATTGGTGGATCTTAGCTGACGACTGTTAGTGTAGTGATTGATTAGGTCGTAAAGGGCTTGGGTTTTGTCAGGGTAGTACAGACGTTGATGAGCTAGGGTGAGTTGGTTAAGGGCAAGTAGGTTAGGTAATTCCATCCAGGAGAGTTTGTGAAGGGCTAGGCAATAGTGGGATCTATAGGAAGAGTCAGTAGTGAATTTAGCTATCTTGTTGTAACAAGTAGATAGGTTAACTACAATGGGAGAGGCATTTAGTAATGTGGACAGTGAGTGAGTTTTTGCTATGGTAGCTTTACTATTGGAGGTCAGGTAGGTCTTACATCTGTAGTGTGTGTTCCTAGTTTTTTGTATACCACAGATATGGTTTGAGCAACATGTTTATCAAATTTCATACTTTGGTTGATAACACCTAATAGTTTGGTGTGTGCAACTGGTGTAATAAGGGTGTTGTCAGTGGTGATAATAGCTTTGGAGGGATGAAAGAGCAGGAGTTGTGTTTTTTTGGGATTGAGTATTAATTGCGAGTCTGCTAGCCAAGACTCAACTGCTGTGAAGGATTCTTGGGTTATTTTCTGTAGAAGTTGGAGAGAGGGGGAAGAGCAGATTAGGGTAGAGTCATCGGCATATTGTACTAATCTAGCATGAAGAGTAGCTTTATGGAGGTTGTTTGTCAATATTGTGAAGAGCAAGGGACAGAGTATAGAATCTTATGGCACACCTAGAGTGACGGGTAGAAGAGCGGATAGACTGTCCTGCCACTTGACGGCCTGCTGTCAGTTAGAAAGACAGTCTTTATACCATAGGAGTGCAGAGCTATTTAGCTTATGTTCTGAGAGAACAGTCAAGAGTTTACTATGGAAGACTGTATCAAATGCTTTTGAGAGGTCTAAAAGACAGTTGATACCAGATTGCATAAATTTCGCTGTTCATTAACATGATTGCTGAAACTAATAAGAGCAGTGGTGGTACTGTGGCTGTGACAAAAACCATGTTGAGTCTTGATAGGAGATTGTTAATGAGAAGGTATTTTATTAACTGAGAGTATATGCCTTTCTCAAGAATTTTTGAGAGTGGGGATAGTCTGGTTATTGGCCAGTAGTTGGATAACTCAGTTGAGTTTCCTCTTTTATGCAGGGGTATAATGTGTGAAACTTTCCAGAGGGTTGGGACTTTTTGCCCGGAGTCTGACCTATTTATGACTATAGAGACGGGGTATGATATAGCCTTGGCTGCGATTCTGAGGTAATCCGATGGGAGTTTATCAGCAGCTAGGGTAGTGGGCCTTAATTTGGACAGGTATTTCAGGACTGTACTGGTCTGAACTGGTTGGAGAGAGAAGTTGCTTTGGTCAGATGGGGAGTTTAGTACGTTTGGGAGGGTAGTGGGTGGAGAATTAGATAATAGTTTTAAAATGGAGTTGGTAAAATACTCATTGATCTGTGTTGCTGTGTCACCTATAGATGTTTCAATGTCTGGGGCTGGGGTGCTGGTTTTACCTGGTTGGATAATTTTATTTATGGCAGCCTAAAATTTTTGAGGATTAGCTTTGTGTTTATTCTGTAAATTGGAATAATATTTTTTTATCTGATCTTATCTGTTTTTTTTACTCTATTTCTTAATTCAAGAAACTGTTGCCTGTTAGTATTAGTTTTGTTCTTGCGCCAAATGTTCCATACTTCATCCCTTTGTTTTAGTAGAATCCGGGTACTTTAAAAGAGCCACAGGGCAGGGTTGGACTTTGTTTGAATCATTCGGGGGGGGGGGGGGGTTAAGTCAGTCAAGTATTTTCAGGAATGTGGAATTAAAACAGTCTACTACCCTGAATATGGAGTGTGTAAATAGGGGGATCCAGTTGCAATGATTTAGTGCTCCTATTAGTTCTTCTGCTCTAAAATTTTTGTAAAGCGTATTTGTTTGAAGGGACTAGCTTTAGTTGGTTTAAATTGTTGTCTTAGTAGGAAGGAGGGTAGATGATCACTTAGGGTGTCAGGTAATGTGCCAAAGAATTGTGTCATGGTTGGATGATTAAGTAAGGGTCCAGTCTAAAATGGATTCTGTTTTAGTAGCTTTGTCAATTCTAGTCGGGTTTGGATGATCTGAGTGAAACCACGTAGGTTTATATAAGTAGTGGGGAGGGGTGAGTTAATTAGAGACCAATTAATATTAAAATCACCTAGTATGAATGTTTCATGGGGAAGGGTTTCTGATGCCCAGTAGGTTATGGACTTTAGTGTGTTTATGTTGACCTTGGGAGGGATGTATGTACCCAATAGCTTTTCTAGCAGCTTTTGTATTTCTAGTGCTGCCTGTTCCCTTTGATTGGGTGGAACATCCAGGATTCTTTTGTAACAGGATGGGGTTAGTGAAAAGAGAACAATATAACCTCTGGATATCATTTCCTGCACCCATTTGATGGAAGTTATCTATAGCAAGACTCTCGGTTGCAGGGGGGAAATGACCCCTGACTGCTTCCAGGGGAGGGCAATCAGGCCTCCTTTTAGGAGCACTGGAAAGGTTTCCTGAAGAAAGAGTCTAGGAAATTATAGTTATGTACTTACCATAAATTGGCATCTGTGTTATTTGTTGTCACCATTCATCACGTTAGGGTCTGATTTTCTGAAGTCTTTTACCCTGGATCCGATATCAGCCAGTATACTCAGAACACAGCTTTGCTCAAGCTCTTCCCCTCCCATAATCCTCTGCTGCCCTGCACTCCCTCAGATCGAGTTTGCACAAGGAAGGAAGACAGATAAAAACAAAGAAACTAAATAAGACCTCCAAATCCAACCAATCTTCTAGGCAGGGGGCTGGATTGTGGGATCATGATGAATGGTGACTACAGATACACAGATGCCAATAAGTACATAACTATAAATCTGATGTTATCTAGTCACCATTCCTCAAGTTAGGGTCAGAATTCCCAGCTACCTAAATCCTGGGAGGTCTCTAGAAACGACATGCTGAAGAACTGTGGAGCCAAATTAAGTCCTTCCTCTGGAAATCAAATTCAACTTCTAGTGGGAAACTAACGTGTGGGGAGAAGACCACGCTGCTGCTGCACAAATGTCATCTAAAGACTATCTGCAAAGGCAATGGAAGTAGAAACTGCCCTGGTTGAATGAGCCCTCACTGGTGTGGCTAAGGAAATACCATCTGAAGAATAAATAAAGGAAATACATTGTGAAATCCAACGGGAAATTGTGACCTTCGAAATACCCCTGCCTTTTCTATTAACAGAGAAGGCCACAAACAGTTGGTCTGAACGCCTACATTCTCATGTTTTATGTAAATAAAAGCAAAGTTGACGACGAGCGTCCATTGTGTGCAGAATATATTCCCCTTTATTGGAAAAGTTAGGGAAAATACTGGTAAATTAATACATTGGTTGATATTCGCTGATAGACACTTTAAGCATGAAGGATGGATCAGATTGTAGAGACCTTCTGTCCTTGTGGAAAATTAAATAGGGTGGTTTAACAGTAAGAGCTTGCAGCTTCTTGACTCTCTCTGCCGAAGTAATTGCCACTAAAACGTCAGTCTTCCAGGAGAGAAATTTAATATCGTACAAAGCCGCTGGTTCAAAGGGAAGTTTTGTTAAAGCCTGAAGCACCAAAGTCAAATCCCATGGAGGAGAAGAAAGTTTAACAGGAGGCCTTAATAAAAAAATCCTTTTTAAAAAGGCCTTACAAAGGTGTGCAGAAAGGTCGAATCACCACCAAGGTGAAAATTTGAAATGGCTGCCAACTGTACCTTAACAGTGGAAAAACTAGCTCCTTCTTTAAAGAGAGAGGCCAGGAAGAGAAGTACTTCGGGAATAGGGGTTTAAATTCTTATTCTTCGCCCAAACCGCAAACTTCTTCCATTTACTGGAATAAACTTTTCTGGTAGAAGACCTCTGGTAAGCAAAAGTAATCTCCTTCACAGGTGAAGCTAGCCTGGACTTGGCCAAAATCAGTGGAAGTGGATATACCACACTGTCAGAAGTAGGGTCTGAAGATTCGGGAGAGGTAAAAGAGAAGGATGAGATAGCAGACCCTGAATTGGATCGAGCACCCATGGTGGATGCCTCAAATGAGACCGTAGAAGAGAGAAAGTACAGTTTTGTACCTACCATAAATGTAGATGTCCGATAGGAATGCATCTGCAGTCCTTACAAATGGGTTGTCCTGTCGTCAGGCAGCCCTTCGGTCGGCCGGATTCCAAAGTCTGGGTCTGGCCTTGGCTGGTGTCGCACTTCACCCGACGTCATAGCTGCAGTTATTCGGGTATAAAGGCATCAGCCGACGCCATCTTCCTCAGTGTTTCTTGCCCCAGATGCCAGGTGCCCTCTAGGAAGGCTAAATTTGGATAAATGCCAATGATTCCAAATAGTAGAGAGCAGACACAGAAAATAAGCATGTATGTACATATATACAAACAAATACACCATAATAGATTCCCCCAGCTAGCTATAAGATGGGCAAATACCCTAGGAGTACCACAGAGGGGAAGGTGGGAGGGTAATCCTGACTGCAGATGCATTCCTATCGGACATCTACATTTATGGTAGGTACAAAACTGTACTATGTCCTTCAAGGATGCATCTGCAGTCCTTACAAATGGGTAGAATACCATAGCCAAACTGGGGGAGGAGGAAAAAGGAAGTTATGGTGTAGTTAAGATCCCTTGCAAAACAGCAGTGGCAAAACCTGCTCGGGATCTAGAGTATAAAGGTAAATTATAATGCTTGGCAAATGTATGCATGGAGCTCCAAGTAGCAGCCTCTAAAATGTCCTTGGTAGCCACTCCTCGTAGGAAAGCTGTGGTAGTGGCTGTAGCCCTTGTAGAGTGAGGCCTGATGTTTTCTGGAGTTTTCTTTCCATGGTAGGAGTAACAAAATTTGATACAATTTCCTATCCACTTTGAAATAGTCTGTTTTGAAATTGCTTTTCCTTCCATTCCTGTTGCATATGCTACCAGAAGCTGGTCAGTTTTTCTATTGCCCTTGGTCCTGTCCAGGTAGTAGCGTAATTGTCTATGTACATCCAAGGTATGCAACAGTCTTTCTCCCTGTTCTGTGGGTTGGGGAAGAATGTAGGTAGGTGGATAGCCTGATTTAAAGATACTCTGGAGACCACCTTAGGCATAAAAGTAGGATTTGTTCTCATGGACACTCTATCTTGATGGAAGATCAGGAAGGGTTGTACTGCCATTAATGCCTGTAGCTCAGATACCCTTCTTGCTGAAGTGATTGCCAGTAGGAAAGCAGTTTTCCATGATAAATATTGTAATTCTGCTGTTGCTGCTGGTTCGAAAGGAGGGAGTGTCAATTTTTCTAGCACAAAGTTCAAGTCCCATGCTGGTAATGGTGGTTTCCTAGGAGGTTTGACATTTTTAATTCCTCTGAGAAACTGCCTGAGTAGGGGATGTGAGAAGACTGGAGGATCCAAGTCGTATTCTGCTGAAATAGCTGATGCATGAATCTTAATGGAAGAATAGGACAGGCCTTTGTGAAAGAGCTCTGCCAAGTATTCCAGGATGTTGGCTATGTTTACCAGTGACACATCTTCTCCTTTTGTAGTACTCCAAATGAGGTATCTTTTCCATTTTGCCGAATAATTTTTCCTTGTTGAGGGTCTGCGAGCCTCCAGGATAATGTCTTTAACCCTTTGGGATAAATTTGGGTTAATTGGCCTTATGCAATGTTCCAGGCAGTCAGCTGCAGCATTTTCAGGTTTGGATGCAGGATGTTGTAGTTGTCCTGTGTTAACAGCAATGGAACCAAGGGTAAGGGCTACGGGCTACATTTGTTCCCGAGACATGCTCCTCAGTAATGGGTACCAATGTTGTCTTGGCCAGTCTGGAGCTATCAGAATGATCCTTGGACGCTCCTCTTTGATCTTCAATAACACCTTGTGCATCAAAGGAAGTGGTGGGAATGCATATGCTGCCAGGTTTTTCCAGCTGAAAGAGAGGGAGTCCACCTTCCAAGCAAGTGGGTGGTACGTCCTTGTGCAGAATTTCTGTAGCTGGTGATTGTGTGGGGATGCAAATAAGTCTATTTCTGGGAGTCCCCATTTTCTTGTAATGGTTTTGAAGATGTCCGGATGCAGCATCCATTCGTGGGCATCCGTGGTAGTCCTGCTTAATCTGTCTGCTAGAATGTTTTCTTTTCCTGGTACAAAAACTGCTTGTAACTGTATGTTGTAGCTCAGGGCCACATTCCAGAGGTCCAGTGCCATCCGGCATAGAGGGTACGAATGTGTGCCTCCCTGTTTGTTGATGTACCACATAACTGTGGTGTTGTCTGTCCTTATCATCAATTGGCCTTGTCGTGGAAATGGTCTGAATGTCTGAATTGCCAGTTTTACTGCCAGCATTTCCTTTAGGTTTATGTGTAGGTGCAGCTGGTCTGGATTCCATAAACCTTGAATGCACTTGTCCAGCATGTGGGCCCCCCAACCGAGGTCTGAGGCGTCTGTCGTGATGGTTTGGCTTGGCTGAGTGTTGTGGAAGGGCAATCCTGTGTTTGCCTGACAGGCCTGAGCCCACCATAGGAATTCTTGTTTCAAGCATGGAATTATTGGAATTTGAGTTTCTAGGCTGTGCTGGTGTTGAGACCATAAATTCCTTAGGTACCACTGTAATTTTCTCATATGCAGTCTGGCATGTGGAACCAATATTATGCAGGATGCCATGAAGCCCAAGGCTTGCAGGACTTTTCTTGCTGTTAGCTGGTCCTGTTTTGTTAATGCCAAAAGTAGAGAGGTAGTTGCTTCTGTTTTCTACTGTTAGGAATGCCATTTGTTTTGATGTGTCTAGCTCTGCACCCAAAAAGGTTATCCTTTGGGATGGTATCAGCCTTGACTTTTTTATATTGACTGTATATCCCAGGGCTTGTAGCAGGTAAATGACCCTTTGCAAGTCTTCTGCTAGCTTGTTTTTGTTGTCCGCTTGTATCAGGCAGTCTTCCAGGTAAGGGTAGATTTGGATTCCCTGAAGCCTGCAATGAGCAATTACTGATGCCAGGCATTTCGTGAACACTCTGGGCAGTAGATAAGCCAAAGGGCAATGCTGAGAATTGATAATGCTCTGATCCTGCAAGAAATGTGAGGTATCTTCTGCAATTTGGTCGTATGGGGACGTGCAGGTATGCCTCCTTGAGATCTAGAGTTACCAGCCAAGACTCCTTGCCCAGCATGGGAAGAAGCTGCTGTAGAGTCAGCATTTTGAATTTTGGAACAATGAGGAATGTGTTTAAAGCGGACAGGTCGAGAATAGGTCTCCATTTGCTCTCTTTTCTTGGTACCAGGAAGAGTCTGGAGTAAAATCCCTTTCTTTGCTCCATAGATGGTACCTTTTCTACAGCTCTCATCCTTAATAATTGAGATATTTGTTTTAGAGCTTCTGTCTTTTGATTTGGAGGTAGGTTTGGTATTCCTCTCTTCTCTGGTAGAGTATGGAAGTGAAACCTGTAACCTTGGTCTATTGTCTGCAAAATCCACTTGTCTCTTGTGATGTAATGCCAGTTTGTTGAAAATAAGGCTAGCTTCCCGCCTAAGGGTGCTTGTAGTTGTTCCCTGGTAGGCGGTGCCAGAGCCAAGTCACTGTGATTGACCTGTAGTTGTGGTGGTGGCTGTGTCTGTGGCTGTGCCTCGCTGGTTGTTGCCCTGCCACTGGCGTCCCCTGTAGGCACCCCTGGATTGGCTTCTGCCTCTTGAACGCCTATTCCTGCCTCTCTGAGTTCTGGAGGAGTCTGGAAAGGACCAATTCTTGGAGGGCCAATTCCTGCTAAACCTCGGAGGTTGGACCTGTAAGAAATCTTTCACTGTTTGGACAGATTTTGCCTTCTCTTCCATCTTCTTCAGCACTTGTTGTGCAGGAGAGCCAAACAAATTGATCTTATCCATAGGAGCATCTAATAGTTTTGATTTGACATGGTCTGGTAAGGCCTGTTCTTTTAACCATGCATGCCTTCTGATAACTGTGCCAGTCATGGCTGATCTAAAGGAAGCCTCCAGTGCATCATAGCCGCATTTTAAGGAATGGTTACTGACTTGTTGAATGTTATGTACCATTTCCTGCACATATTTTTTGTCTACTGTTTCATCCGAGGACAGTTTTTTGGCTAACTGGTCTAGCATAAATTCTTGATACTGTATCATGTGAAATTGACAGTTCAAGGCCCTAGCTGAAAGAGTAGCAGAAGTGTAAACTTTTTTACCCCATCTCTCTAAGGATCTGGATTCCCTTTCAGAGGGGAGGGTTTTTTTGGCAGAGGTAGCTGCTACAGCCTTAGGTCCTTGGGAGATAGTCTCTGGATCTGCAAAAGGAGCCTTATACAAGTGGTAATGTGTGTCTGGGACCCTGTAGTATCTATCGGGCTTATCAGGGGCCGGAGGTAGAGAATCAGGAGCAGTACAAGCATCATTAAATGCATCATCTACAACAGACAGAACTGGAGGTATGGCTAAAGGCCTATGTTGTAGTAAATGCAGAAAAGTTCTAAGCCTTTTTCTGGAATCTGAAAAATCCTGGCCCTGCCACTGAAATTGTTCCCTCATAGCATGCAAGGTTTCCCCAAAAGAAAATTCCTCAGGCGGAGAGGCAGAAGGGATGGACTCTTCAGCATCAGAGTCTTCATAAGGGGAGTAAGGAGCCTCTGGAGGGTCTGTATCATTTGAATCATCAGAGGAATCATCTGTAGACACTGTCTCAGGGGGCTCTGCTCTAGGCCTCTTCTCTGGAGGCGGGTGAGAGGCCCTGTCTGGTTGAGGTTGGGATCCTCGGATTAAAGAAATGAGATCCTCTGCTAAACTAAGTATTTGTGAACTAGAGCTAGGCCTGTGAGAGGGGGTCTTAGCAGGCACAGATTTAGTTGCTTTAGCTGCTTTAGCCCTGGCAAAGGCCTTAATGGACATGGCTGCAGGTGGCCTAGCAGCTCCACGTGCAGGGGTTGAAATATCCAAGGGAATAGTGTCTGATAACTCCTGAGAAACTGCAACAGCAGGTGGGATTTCAGAAGCCGATTCCACGAGGTTGGAAGAGGCCTCGGTAGAAGGTAAGTTTTCGGCTGAAGGAAGAACCGCTTGCTCGGTTTCAGCGAAACTGAGACACTCGCGGTTGGCTTAACCGCGGTTTCGGCCAAACCGCGGACCGCGAGTGTCGGTCCTTTTCCTTGCGTTTTTTAGATATTTGCGAAGTCGGAGGATCCGACGGCATAATATAAGCAAAATCGGAGCCGAAAAACTCCTCAGCAAATTCCGACCGACGTCTAAGCGTCCGCCGGTTAAAAGAAGCACAGGCTAGACAAGCTGCGACGTCGTGGTCTGGGCCTAGACAAGGTAAGCAGTAAGAGTGGAAATCTTTATGAGGTATTTGTTTCCCACAAGTTAAACAGTTATTCACTTTTTCTGACATCGGCTGAGGCAAGAAAAAGTCCCCAACGGGGTACTTAGCTTTTTAGAAGTCTTCGGTAGTATTCTCTGGTTCTGACCGACCGGCACTTGCGAACAGCTTCTGCTTCGGGCACCACGCGGCAAGAAAGACTGAGGAAGATGGCGTCGGCTGATGCCTTTATACCCGAATAACTGCAGCTATGACGTCGGGTGAAGTGCGACACCAGCAGAGGCCAGACCCAGACTTTGGAATCCGGCCGACCGAAGGGCTGCCTGACGACAGGACAACCCATTTGTAAGGACTGCAGATGCATCCTTGAAGGACATCCACACCTGCCGAGGCCAAAAGGGGGCAATAAGGATAAATTGACTCTGGAGGCGTCTGGCTTTCTGAAGTACTCTGGTGATTAGGGGTAACGGAGGAAAGGCATACAAGAGACCCAGAGGCCAATCATGGGACAGCGTGTCCCTGGGGGATTCCCCTCTGGAGGATCAGTGCAAAGAAGTTGCTGCATTTGTGGTTGAAAGGAGATGCAAACAGATCGCAGCTCGGATAATCCCACCGACGGAAGATCTGTTGAGCCACCGCTGGATTCAGGGACCACTTGTGAAGAGTCAATATAGCCCTGTTCAGTTTGTCCGCCAACATGTTGGATGCTCCAGAAATGTGCATTGAAATGAGAAAGCTCTCTGCGGCCATCGTCCACTCCCAGACCCTCATGGCCCCACGACACAGCAGGTAAGAATGTGTGCCCCCTTGCTTGTTTATATACCACACAACAGCCATGTTGTCTGATAGAACTGCAATCATAGCTTGAGGAAAGCAGTCTTGAAAGGTTTGCAATGATAAAAGGACTGCTCTCATCTCCAGAACGTTGATGTGCAGTTTGGTCTCTGTGGGCGACCAAGTCCCTTGGACTGTCTGTCCCTGGAAATGCCACCCCAGGAGGGAAGCATCCGAGTTGACTGATGCCATAAATGTCATAGGAACAAAAGGTCTGCCTACTAGGAGATCCAACCCACCATGACAGATGCTTGTGACACACTGAGGTGAGCCGAATGGGAAAAGACAGAGGATGCTGCAACGCTGACCACTGAACTGTGAGGGTCCACTGAAAGACCCTTGTAATACCAAGCCATCGTAACCAAATAAATGGCTGCAACCATCGATCCTAGAGTCCTGAGAATGAGCGAAATTGGAGAGCAGGTTAGCTCCAGCAAGGTCTGAACCTGGTCGCGAATAAGCGACACCCTTTGAGGAGGTAAGGCTGCAATCTGAGAGGTGGTGTCCAACAGAGTGCCTAGGAATTCCAATTTTTGTGTTGGAGTCAGGGAGGATTTCACAATGTTCACTGTGATCCCCAGGCTATGGAACAGGGGGAGAACGTAGTGAATATTGTCCAGTAGTTGTTGCCTTGTGGGGGCTGTCAGGAACCAATCGTCCAAATAAGGAAAAACTTGGATTCCCTGCAGTCGGAGGTGAGTTCTTACCAGTGCCATACATCTGAACACCCAGGGGGCTGAGGTGAGACCAAAGGGCAGAGCCCGGAACTGGAAATGATCGACTCCTAAGCGACAGCGAAGAAACCTCCTGGACCATCGATCCATCTTTACATGGTAGTACGCGTCCTGGAGGTCTACTGAGCACATCCAGTCATTGCTGTGCAATAGAGGCACAATCAACCATACAGTGGCCATCAGAAACTTTGACTTCCGCACGAACTGGTTCACTCGACTGAGATCCATTACAGGATATAGGTTTCCTGTTTTCTTTGGAACCAAAAAGATGCGGGAATAAGTTCCGGATCCTCTCTGTCCTGCTGGGACCTGCTGGATGGCTCGTTTCTGAAGAAGGCTTACAACCTCCTTTCAGGCTGCCTCTTCTTGACTGGGTGGCACGTCTGGAAGAGAACTGAATTTTGGGGGAAGTTTCCAAAAATGGAATGTAATAACTCCTGGATACAATTGCTAACACCCACATATCATTTGTGATACTTGCCCAGGCTAAGGGGTGCAGCGATAATCGACCCCCGACTGCCTCCAGGGAAGGACAGTCGTGCAAAGCCTAAGGGACGTTGTAAAGGTTTCTCAGAAAAGGGCTCCCTGGAACCTTGGTTTTGTGGGCTTCCGCTGCCCCTCGGGTGATATCTACCATTGAAACATCTTCCCTGTCCCCTGGAAGAGGAATCCTCCTGAACATCCTGAAATGGAGACTGTGCCTTCCTGAACCACATTTTCTTACTCACCTTCTGGGTCTTGGAAAAGGACCTCTGAGGGGCAGAAAACCTGATCCCAATGGCCGACAAGGTCTTTCCTTCCTGTTCACTGCAAGTCAAAGTGTCTTTCACAGTGGGACCAAAAAGAGTGGAACCATCAAAAGAGGCATTAACAAATGAGGTTTTGAAGGCCTCTACAAACCCACTCAAGCTGACCCAGGCATGATGCCTAACAGCGATATCTGAGCCCGCAGCCTGTGAGGACCCTTCCGCAGCATTGGAAATGAGTCTCATGGACAAATTCACCATGGAATGAAGGGTTGATAGCTTTGGAGAAATAGCCTTGTATTCCTCCTCAGACATGTACCCAGAGAGGGATGAAGACAGTTATTTTATCAAATCCCTCTGGAGACTGATAAAATGCACCAGGTAATTTAGAGCTCACAGACTGAAAGCAGCCAAAGTGAACACTGGCTTTCCAAATCTGTCCATGGCCCTCGACTCACAACTGGGCAGATGGACAGAAGAACTCTGCTCTGCCAATTCCCTTTTGGTGGCAGCAGCCACCACAACAGCATCAAATGGGACCGCTTTGGACCAAAAGTTTCTGTCTGGGGAGGGCTCAAACATTTGTCTGCTTTCTCGGGCACTGGCTCCACAGTATATGGCTCCTTCCAGGCCCTGCTGGCCACAAGATCAATAAGAGGATCAGCAGGGGGGGGGGGACACCCAGGAGGTAGACAGGCCCATTCTGAAAGCCTCCAGGAAACCGGATTCCTCCAAGGATGAGGTTTGGGTAGACCAACCGCCTTTGGCCTTGAGGATCTCGAGTATGTCTCCAAAGGAGATGTCCTCCGGCAGAGATCTTGGGGTCCCGTCCCCCTCATCAGCATCTGTGTCCTCAGTAAGAGACTCCATAGGGGAGTCAAGATGTCTCCTCTTACAAGTCCTCTTCCTGGGAACTTCCACCACTGGGGGTGGTGGGGAAGACTCAGAAGAGGAAGGGAACCCTGTGGGGGGATATCCCCCCTGGAGACTAATTCGGATGGGCTGACCTGGAGTAGGATGAGACAAGCTGCTCAGAAAGTGGGGCTGGGTAAGAGAACCGCGCATGGGAGAGGCAGCTCTGATAGCAGAGAAAGATCTTTTAGCAGCCCGGAAGGACTAGAAGAGGTTCCATCCCTCTCTCCTGCCAATAAAACCCTGGAGGAAGAAAGGGTGGACCCCCCCCCCATTCCCGCCACTCCGCTGGACAGCACCGGACCGGAATTGTCAAAGGTCGAGGCACCCAGGGGAAGAGACTGATCTGAAAAACCCGGGCCCGAATACAATCCCATGGACACTGGCTTGACAGGGCCGGCGGGGTGGATTGTCCCAGGGGAACAGAAACAGTGCCAGCCGTTGATCCCATCAGGAAAGGGCCTGAACTGGGTCCTAAAACTCCCCTAGCCTCCACCCCACTCAACAGTCCCTGAGAATCCAAGCCACTGGTTGTATGAGGAGCGATTGAAGGGGGGGGGAACTGGATCCTTGACCAATGGGCTGGCGAAGCCAGAAGTCCCAAACCCATCTGAGCTTTCAGGAAGGCTTGGATCATCCTGTCCATATCCATAGGGAGGACACTCCTGGAAGATTGGGAGGAGATGGAGGACCTACTACGAGAGTCGTGCCTGGAGCTCGAGTGTCTTCTCTTGCGTTCCCTGAACGAGATCTAGCTGGAGAAGGCAGCTGCTTTAGGGGGCAAAGGATCCAATGGAAGATCATCTACTACTATAGGCTCCGGCACGACTCTCGGATCCGACAGAATCAGAACAGAGCTCAACAAAGGATCCACTGAAACAATTCTCAAATCCCTCGGATCCGATGGGTCAGATCCAAAGGTACGGTGCCTCCCCTCAGATATGAAGGTATGGGGCTGAGGTCCCTGGATTCAGGGAGAGACAACAAAGTCACCGGATCTGAGAGCTTAGGGTCCGAGCCCTTGGAACCAGGAGAGGACTCCCTGGATGATCTAGGACCCGAAGATCTCGGATCCAAACCTGCCCTGGCTGGAGCTGGATCTGAGGACCTAGGATCCGACAGCCTGGGATGCTTGATCGGGGCCTCCTCGACAGAAGCTTTCTTTTTAGCCCCAGGAGGGCCAGCCTTGGCTGGGGAAGCAGTGACCAAGGGCCCTCCTTTGCCCAAACCCTTAATTAACTTATTTCTATGGTATACCAAAGCCTTTGGGCTGAATGTGGCATAAATGCCGCATTCCACCTCGAGGGGGTCGCCGCCGAGACAGTAAAGGCACTCCTCGTGCGAGTCAGAAATAGTCATTTTCCACCCACAAGAGGAGTACCTTTTAAAACCCAATGGTTTTTCAGACAAGGCCTAACTGCAAGCAAAACTGGAATCTGCAAACAAGCCAAGGTTCAAAGCCTAAAATCCATCCAGAACTCACACACACACTTATGAAAGAACTCTTGCACACCACAAACAACTAGGCCGAAAACAAAACCCCGAGGAGAAAGGGATTGAGAATAAGGTTAAGACTCAACCATGAGGGGATAGAGAAGAGGAAAACTACCCACTAACACTACAAATTCAAAAATAATAAGAAATTTCACAATTCTGAGATAAATGCACTTATATGAACAGGAGCTGAGCAATCTGTGTCTGACTGAGCAGCAAACGAGATATGATGGATTGTACGGCAGCAGAGCATTATGGGAGGGGAGCAGCTTGAGCAGAGCTGTGTTCTGAGTATGCCAGCTTGGATCCGATATCGGATCCAAGACCCTAATGTGAGAAATGGTGACTAGATAACATCAGATCCTTGGTTCTGCAGACCCCCTCTACCATGAGGGTGGCATCTTCTGCTGGAGCTCCCTCCTCTGTCCCTGGGGGAGCTGTCACTACGTGTGTCAGGATAGGATCCATGGGACTTTTTGAACCACATTTTTCCACTAATGCACTGGTTCCTTGAAAAAGGTCTTGAGGAGTGGAAAAATGTACACCCACTGCAGAAAGTCTCTTTTCATCTTTCTCACACCTAGTGAGTGTGTCTAACTTTGATAAAACAAAAAAGTTCCAGGCCACCAACAGGATAAAATTCACAAACTTTTTTAATATTCCAACAAAAATGAGCGCTTTCGTCTCATTGCAAGACTTCATCAGATTAAAAAATGTTTTAATCTGATGAAGTCTTGCACTGAGACGAAAGCGCTCATTTTTGTTGGAATATTTAAAAAGTTTGTGAATTTTATCCTGTTGGTGGCCTGGAACTTTTTTGTTTTATTATAATATTATTGACTAATTTGGTTTGGTCATGTGTCTAACTTTGAGCCAAAACAAGGAAGTGCTATCAAAGGAAACACTGACGAACATGAAGAGTTCTGCACAGTCACACCAAAAACGCATCCAGGCAGGTCTCCTAAAGGTCACACCTGAACTGATGGCTCTTGTCTTCCCTTTGGCTGCATGAGAAATTAGTCTCACGGATAAGTTGGAAATGGAAGTCAGGGTGGCCAACTGAGAAGTTACGAGTCCTGAACCTTGTCAGAAATGGCTCTTGAGAGGGTATCCAAAAGTTCTTTAATCAGATCCCTCTGCAACCTCGTAAAATGGGCCAGGTAATTCAAAGACTGTAAGGTAAAGGTCGATGAAGCATAAATTCACTTCCCTATCCTATCCATTGTCCTAGAGTCCCTATTAGAGGATGAATAGTGGAACTTTCACCTGGCAATTCCTTTTAGGTGGCTGCTGCCATGACCAACTGGTAAGCCCTTGGTCTAGAAGGGTTTATCTAAGGGAACAATTATGATTTTGCTTGGTCTCCGGGGCACTTGCTCAACAGAGTTGGGGGCCTTCCATGTCCACTAAGAGCTTAACTCAATGAGCTCATCAGCGAGTGGGGTCACCCAGGAGGTAGACAGTCATGTGCCAAAGGCCTGCAAGTACAGAGTCCTCCAATGTAGGATTGCTGGACTGCCAACTACCTCTCTGTTTCAAAATTTCCAAGATGTCTCCAAAGGACACATCATCAGGAGGTAATCATGGGGATCCTTTGCTCTCCTCAAAATCTGCATCTTCAGTGTATGATTCTTCAGGGGAATCAATGCGTTTCCTCTTAAACGTCCTCTTCCAAGGAACCTCCTCAGTGGGAAGCTATGGGGAGATGTCAGAAGAAGACGTTCCCAAATGTAGTGTTCCCTGAGGTCTTGACACCTGCTGTCCAGATGGAGGAAGTGGATGAGGCTCTGGTGCAAAGAGCGACTTGGAAGGTTGTTCCGAGGGGGTAGAACAGACAAGGCCCTCTCCATTGCCTTAAAAGCTGATCCACCCATGGTAGGAAGGGAGTCCAGGCCCGAAAGAACAGAGCTTGGCACCGGAGTCTCCCCCTTAACTGGTGAAGACCCCTCCCGAGGCAGAAGCAAGAGCTGAGATGATCCATGCCGAGGCTACGAGGAGAAGAGACTCCAAAAAACGTGGGTCAACTCAAACGCCTCACAACAGAAAGGAGAGGTATGGCTCTGGGAGGCCTCCAGTTCAGAGCGAGACAGACATCTCAGAGACGCAATCAGCACTGATGAAGACAACTTCTAGACCAAGGCAGTCGGTTGCAGGACAACTCAGAACCAAGGACTATGAACTTACCGCAGAAGTCAGAGGAGGAAAGGTGTTTGGAGGGGTAGAAGTAGAAGGAACTTGACCCATCGGGGAAGGAGCCTAAAGGTTCCAGTGACTCCTTATGCCCAGAGTATCTTCCTCACCATTCTTTCCCACACTTCCTCAGCGAAGTTTATGGAAGAAAGTACAGTTTTGTACCTACCATAAATGTAGATGTCCGATAGGTATGCATCTGCAGTCATCACATATGGGTTGTCCTGCCTCAGGCAGCCCTTCGGTCGGACGGATTACAAAGTCTGGGTCTGGCCTCGGCTGATGTCGCACTTTCCCCGACGTCAGAGCGTCTGGGGTATAAAAGCATCAGCCGACGCCATTTTCCTCAGTTTTTCTTGCCCCAGATGCCAGGTGCCCTCTAAGGAATGCTAAAATTTGGAGATATGCATTGTAAAAACAAATCCAAACATGCACAGTACTATAAAAACAAATATACCATAATAGATCCCCCCAGCTAGCTATAAGAGGGGTAAGTACCCAAGAAGTGTACCACAGAGGGGAAGGAGGGAGGGTAAACCTGACTGCAGATGCATACCTATCGGTCGGACATCTACATTTATGGTAGGTACAAAACTGTACTATGTCCTTCAAGAATGCATCTGCAGTCATCACATATGGGTAGAATACCATAGCCAATCTGGGGGTGGAGGTACTAAGTAAAGGATGGTGTAGCTAAGATACCCTGCAGGACTGCCGTAGCAAAGCCTGCTCTGGATCTGGAGTATAAAGGTAAATTGTAATGCTTGGCAAATGTATGCACGGAGCTCCATGTAGCAGCTTCTAAAATGTCCTTGGTAGCCACCCCTCTTAGGAAGGCTGTGGTGGTGGCTGTGGCTCTAAGTGGAATGAGGTCTAATGTCAGCTGGCACAGTTTTTCCATGAAAGGAGTAACAAAAATGAATGCAATTTCCTATCCATTTTGAAATTGTCTGTTTTGAAATTGCTTTTCCTTGTGCCCCAGCAGCATATGCTACAAACAGCTGGTCAGTCTTTCTGTAACTTTTAGTTCTGTCCAAGTAGTAGCGCAACTGTCTGTGTATGTACAGGGTGTGCAGAAGTTTCTCCCCTTTATTTTGTGGTTGTGGGAAGAATGTAGGCAAGTGAATAGCTTGGTTCAAAGATACCCTGGATACCACCTTTGGCATAAATGTAGGATTGGTTCTCAATGAAACTCTGTCCTGATGAAAGATAAGAAATGGCTGTACTGCCATTAGAGCTTGTAACTCAGATACTCTTCTTGCTGAGGTTATGGCCAGAAGGAAGGCAGTTTTCCAAGACAGAAACTGTTGATCTGCAGATGCTGCTGGTTCAAAGGGAGGAAGTGTTAGTTTTTCCAACACGAAGTTAAGGTCCCTAGTAGGTAGAGGTGGTTTCCTTTGAGGATTGATGTTTTTGATTCCCCTTAGAAACTGTCTCAGGAGAGGATGAGAGAAGACAGGTGGATTAACATTGTATCCTGCTGAAATTGCTGAGGCATGTATCTTAATGGAAGAGTAAGACAGGCCGTTGTGGAACAATTCTGCCAAATATTCCAGTATATGTGCCATGTTCATCACTGTCACATCTAGGCCCTTTGTTGTGTTCCAAGTGTGAAATCTTTTCCATTTTGCTGAATATGCCTTCCTTGTGGAAGGCCGAGCTTCCATAATAATATCCTTCACTCTCTGGGATAGCTTATCCTGAGGAGGAGTCATGGTATTTTCCAGGCAGTTAGCTGCAAGGTTTTCAGGTTGGAATGCAGAGTCTTGAAATTGTGCTGCGTCAGTAGAAGTGGCCATAGGGGAGAGGCCACGGTTTTGTCTGTGACATGCTCTTTAACAGTGGGTACCAGTGCTGTCTTGGCCAGTTTGGAGCTATCAGAATCACTTTGGGCTGCTCTGTCCTGATCTTCAGTAAGACCTTGGTCATTAATGGGAGAGGTGGAAAAGCATACACTGTTAGAGCTTTCCAGCTGAAAGAGAGAGCGTCCACTTTCCATGCTTGTGGGTGGTATGTCCTTGAGCAGAATTTCTTCAGTTGATGATTGTGGGGGGAGGCGAACAGATCTATTTCCGGCCTTCCCCATGGTTGTATTATGAGTAAGATGATGTCTGGGTGCAGCATCCATTCGTGTGCATCCATGATATTTCTGCTTAAGCTGTCTGCCAGTATATTGTCTTTCCCTGGCATGAACTGGGACTGCAGCTGTATATTGAGTTTCAAGGAAAGTTCCCATAGATTCACTGCCAGTCTGCAAAGAGAGTACGAATGGGTGCCTCCTTGCTTGTTTATGTACCACATAACTGTGGTGTTGTCTGTCCTTATGAGTAGGTGGCCTTGATGAAGAAAAAGTTTGAAGGCCTCGATTGCTTGTATCACTGCCAGCATTTCCTTTTGGTTTATGTGCATGCACAGCTCTCTTTGTGACCATAGCCCTTGGATACATCTGCCCTCCATGTGTGCTCCCCAACCTTGGTCTGAAGCATCCGTAGTGATGGTTTGGTTGGCTCTTGGCTTGCTGAAGGGTAACCCGCTGTTCAACTGGCAGGCTAGAGCCCACCACAAAAATTCCTTTTGGAGGCATGGAATGAGTGGGATCAAAGTTTCTAAGCTGTGACTGTGCTGAGTCCATAAACTCCTTAGGTACCATTGTAATTTTCTCATATGCAGCCTTGCTTGTGGGATCAGAAGAATGCAAGATGCCATGTAACCCAGGGCCTGCAGGATTTTCCTTGCAGTCAGCTGAGTTTGTCTTGTCAGATTCTTGAAGTAATCCGGTAGTTGTTTTTGTTCTTCTTCTGTGAGAAAGGCCATTTGGGTGGTTGTGTCTAGATCCGCACCCGAAAAGTTATTCTTTGGGATGGAACAAGTCTTGATTTGTGGATGTTGACTGTATATCCCAAGGCCTGCAGTAGGTGGATGGCATAATCCAAGTCCTTCAACAAAGTTTGCTTGCTGTCCGCTTGTATAAGGCAGTCGTCCAGATATGGGTAGATTTGAATCCCCTGAAGTCTGCAGTGTGCAATTACTGATGCCAGGCATTTCGTGAATACTCTGGGTGCAGTAGATAAGCCAAAGGGCAATGCTGAGAATTGATAATGCTCTGACCCTGCAAGAAATCTGAGGTGTCTTCTGCAACTTTGTCTGATAGGGACATGCAGGTATGCCTCCTTGAGGTCTAGAGTCACCAGCCAAGACCCCTTGCTCAGCATGGGAAGGAGTTGCTGTAGAGTCAGCATTTTGAATTTTGGCACAATGAGGTAAGTATTCAGTGTGGACAAGTCGAGAATAGGCCTCCATTGATTTTCTTTTCTTGGAACAAGGAATAATCTGGAGTAAAATCCTTGGCCTTGTTCTGAAAGAGGTACCTTTTCTATAGCTTTCATTTGTATTAAGTTGGAAATTTGTTTCAAAGCCTCTGCCTCTGATTTGGTGGCAGGTCTGGCATGCCTTTTCTTTTTGGCAATGTGTGGAAATGGAACCTGTATCCTTTGTCTATTATTTGCAGTGTCCATGAGTCCCTTGTAATGCGGTGCCAATTTTTTGAAAATAAAGAAAGCTTTCCGCCCAAAGGTGCTTCTAACTGAGCCCTGGTCGGCGGAGTCAAAACAAAGTCATTGAGTCTGTCCTGGTGTAGCAGTTGTAGTTCCTGCACTACCTCTCTGGTTGGGAGGCTGCCATTGACTGCCTCTGTAGGAGCCTCTAGCTTGCCCTCTACCTCTGGCACGCCTATTCCTGCCTCTCTGAGATCTGAGTCCAGAAAGGACCAATTCTTAGTAGGTCAATTTCTGCTGAATCTCGGTGGTTGGACTTGCAGAAAGTCTTTGACTGTTTGCACAGATTTTGCCTTTTCTTCAAATTTCTTTAAGACCTCTTGAGCCGTGGAACCAAATAATTTTTGCTTTTCCATAGGAGCATCCAAAAGCTTAGCTTTAACATGGTCTGGCAGAGATTGTTCCTTCAGCCAGGCATGCCTACGTATGACTGCACCTGTCATAGCTGACCTACATGAAGCTTCCAATGCATCATAACCACACTGCAAGAAATGGTTACTAACCTGCTGGGAGTTATGTACCAGATCCTGAAGTGATTTGCGATCAAGGGGTTCAGAAGAAGACAGTTTCTTATGCAATTCATCTAACAAATACTCTTGGTACTGTATCATATGAAATTGACAATTTAATGCCCTCATGGAAAGAGTTGCAGAAGTATACACTTTCTTACCCCATCTCTCTAAAGCTCTGGACTCCCTCCCTCTCAGAGGGTAGAGGATTCCTAGCAGTGGCAGCTGCAACCCCTTTTGGGCCCTGGGAAATAGTTTCTGGATCAGCAGAGTGGGCCTTATACAGGTGTAGATGTGAGTCCGGGACCCTGTAGTACCTATCAGGTTTGGCAGGAGCCGGAGGGAGAGAGTCAGGGGCTCTACTAGCATCAGAGTGCGCATCATCAATAACATTCAAAACAGGAGGTATAGCTAAAGGCCTATGCTGAGGTAAATGTAAAAAGGTCCTTAATCTCTTTCTAGAATCAGAGAATTCCTGACCCTGCCATTGAAAATGTTCTCTCATAGAGTGTAATGTCTCTCCAAAGGAAAACTATTCAGGAGGGGAGGCCGAGGGAATAGATTCTTCAGCATCAGAATCCTCGTAGGCCGAATAAGCCTCCTCCTGGTGGTCTGACAGAGTAGAGCCATCAGTGGACTCATCTGAGGAGTGGGGGTCAGAGGGCTCAACCCTGGGCCTTTTGTCTGGAGGTGGTTGAGAGCCCCTGTCCGGATGAGGTTGAGAACTTCTAATTAAGGAGATAAGATCCTCTGCTAAGCTAAGAATCTGTGAGCCAGTAGAAGGTCTCTGACAGGTAACCTTGGGAGGCAAAGCTTTAGTAAGTTTAGCAGCTTTAGCCCTAGAGAAAGCCTTAATGGACATGGATGCAGGAGGTCTGGCTGCACCACGTGCAGGAGTAGACTTGTCTAAAGGAATGGTGTCGGAAGGTTCCTGGACACCAGTTTCAGAAGGTAATTCAATAACCGACTCGGCCGGGGCCTCCGGGGCCGAGGTAGTCGGTTGTGCGGTTTCGGTAATTGGAAGTTCCAAGGACTCGGTTTCAGCCGAGACTGAGACACTCGCGGTAGGCCTGACCGTGGTTTCAGCCGAAACCGCGGCCCGCGTGTGTCGGTCCTTGTCCTTCCGTTTCTTAACTAAATGCGAAGTCGGAGTCTCCGACGGCATCTTGTAAGCAAAACTAGCCCCAAAGAATTCCTCTGTAAACTCCGACCGACGTCTAAGATTTCGTCGGTTGAAGGAAGCACAGGCTGAACAGGCCGAGACGTCGTGGTCTGGGCCTAGGCAGGGGAGGCAGTAGGAGTGGAAATCCTTATGAGGTATTTGTTTCCCACAAGTTAAACAATTATTAACTTTATCTGACATCGGCTGAGGCAAGAAAGAGTCCCCAACGGGGTACTTAGCTTTTTCGAAGTCTTCGGTAGCTGAATCACAGGAGCTGGCCGACCGGCACTTGCGAACTGTTTCTGCTTCGGGCACCACGCGGCAAGAAAGACTGAGGAAAATGGCGTCGGCTGATGCTTTTATACCCCAGACGCTCTGACGTCGGGGAAAGTGCGACATCAGCAGAGGCCAGACCCAGACTTTGGAATCCGGCAGACCGAAGGACTGCCTGAGGCAGGACAACCCATATGTGATGACTGCAGATGCATCCTTGAAGGACATCAAGTGGATTTTGCCGGGGAAGAAGGATGGTCCAGGAAGGCAGTCTATCTGGGAAGGGATAGATGGATGGGCAATACCTAGAACTAGGCACTGTTACAAATTCTTTAGTAGGCACTGATGAAGAAGGTGTCAAAGGCATTGTGTTCTCTGAAGGCGGTACTGAGGAAACTGTCAGTACAGTAAGTTGAGCTGTGGGTTCCGAAGCAGGTGGAACTGACAACTTAGACTTTTTAATCAGTGTCGACATAGGAATAGGCACCAAAGCAATCAATCAGTTTTTTTGCCCTCGAAGATCTGGAAGAGGAGGATGAGGAAGCTGGACTTGATTTGGAAGATTTTGACTTGTATATGAGTAGGATCTTCAGACGGTGACCCAGAAATAGCCTCACTGAAGGAACAGGGCAACAGTCCCCTTTAAAATTAACTTGTTTTTGCACTCCACTAGAGCTTGAAGGCTAAAAGAATGACAAACGGAGCAGTCTTCTTGTAAATGGTAAGGTCTTAAGCAAAAAAACACATAGCAAGTGCTGGTCTAAATACAGAATTTTCTTAAAGCACTTCACACATCTCTTAAACCCCACAGGGGTTTTCTCCTTCTCTTTATCTGCCATGGCCAGAGTGGGAAGGCAGAAGTCACCATGCACACACTTAGGGAACAAAGGGATACTCAAAGATAGAAATTTTTTTTTTTTTTTTTTAAACGCAGAGTGGGGAAAAGTAAGGAAATACCAGAGATAGTAAAGGGAAGCTACGAAAGGTAGAGGGAAAGTTACTAACAGCAGTACCTAAGAAGTGTACAAAGTACGAAAAAAGGAGAGGGAACCAGAAAAAAGGTGCAATAGAGAAAATAGAAGATCTGAAAAGGTGGGGTGGATATAAGGCAAAAAGGCTATAGAAAATCCACTTATCAGAAGAGCTTGAGAATAAGGCAAAAAAACATGTCTGAAGCTGAAAGCGGCAAACAAGATCTAAGGTAATGAACCAGTTGCATTATGGGTAAAGGGGAAGCTCGAGAGTATTTAATAGCCATGAGCTTTAGCAAGCCGTCGAGTCGGTTCCGAGGGATCAGAACCAAACCCATTCGTTGAGGATAACATGAAAATTGGCTACTTCAGATATAAAGGTTATGCTGTCATGATGTGTCCACAAGCATCAAAATACATTTACAAACCCTTTTAAATGTATAATTCCTTGATTTCAAAGTATGAACACACCATATTTTTTTCTTACAAAATGTGCCCTAAGTCTAGTTAATTAGCCCCAGCTACTAAAAGCAACTTGTCTTTTAAGACTGTTACTCTAACATGACAACACATAAACAGACCCTGTCCTAACTTCTGCCAAAAATTAGAAAAAAAGAATAGTTGTGTAAGAATTTACCACAACCATAGATGTCCTTCCCTTCCACGTTGCAGTATTCTTCACCTTGGGGAGTTGCTGCCTGCTGTACCGGACATCCGGCCACTGTACCAAAGTCTTGAAAGCAGGGAGATGAAGTCCAATTTGTAATGCTTGGTGAAGTTATATGTACCAAGGACCAAGTAGCTGCCTCCAGAAGAGAAGAGTAATTAATGCTCTTGAAAACAGCTGCTGAAGAGGAATCAGCTCTGGTAGAATAGGCTTTCACAGACAAATTCAACTGTTTTCCATGAAAGGAACAGCAAAAGGCAATAGCTTTAGAAATCCAAGAGGCAACTGTTTGTTTTGACATGGCCTTGCCTAGGGCCCTAGAATGAAAGTTGACAAAGTTGACTGTCTGAAGGATTTGGTCTTGTCTATGTAGAACTTCAGTTGCCTATGAACATCCAAGGAGTACAAGGTCCTTTCTGAGGAGTTCTGTGGCTGAGGGTAGAAGACAGGCAAGTTAATGGTCTGGTTTAGGGATATCTCATTAACTACTTTTGGCATGAAGGAAGGGTTAGTCCTAAGAGAAACCCTATCCTTAAAGAAAACAAGGTAGGGAGGTGAAGCCATAAGGACTTGGATCTCAGATACCCTCCTGGCAGAAGTGAGAGCCACTAACAAGACCATTTTCCAGGTACAAAACTTGAGAGGAAGAATGGGCAGGCTCAAAGGGAGCTAAGTTTTTCCAGCACAAAGTTAAGGTCCCAAGGTGGGGGAATGGGCTTACGAGGAGGCCTAACATGAAGGACTCCTTACAAAAATAGCTCGACATCTAGCCTGGAAGCCAGAGGTCGAGTCAGGGGAAGGCAAGCAAAAATGTCAGAGAGGTGCACTTTCACTGAAGAACAAGTCAACTCTGAATGCAGCAATTCATACAGGTAGGAAAGAACCAGTGGAACAGAAGCTTGAGATGGGTCCTGTTTACTCTTATGGCACCAACTGGAGAATCTTTTCCATTCGAATAAATAGTTTCTCCGAGTACTTGGTTTTCTGGCCTCCTGCAGAACACTGAGTACGTCCTCTGCATACAGGTGCATAAAGGGGATCAAAACTCTATCACTCACACAGTCAGATTGAGATTAAGAAGGTGGGGATGAATAAGGGACCCCTTTGTCTTGTGAGAATAGGTCGAAGCGGTGAGGTAACCTGTGGTGATGGCCCTGGGCTAGATGAAAAAGTAGGGGAAACCAATACTGTCTTGGCCAGAAGGGAGTCACTAACAGGATTTTTGGTTTGTCCTTCTGTACTTTCAGGAGGACTTTGTGAATCAAAGGGAATGGGGGGGGGGGGGAGTCATAAAGGAACATTCCCTCCCATGAGAAGGCATCCACCCTCCAGGCTTATGGATGGGGTAGCCTTGTGCAAAAGAGAGGCATCTGTCTGTTCTGGGAGGAGGCAAATAGAGCTGCCTGAAGAATACTCCACCTGTGAACTAGATCCAGTAACAACTCCCTGTGAAGCATCTATTCGTGAGAGGGTGTTAAGGTCCTGCTCGGGGTTGTCTGCAATCACATTGTCTCCTGATGGGATGTAAACTTCCTCCAAATCTGCACTGTTGTTGCCAGGGGCTGGATTTTAACTGCCAGACTGCAAAGAGTGTAGGATTTTGTTCCTTCCTGTTTATGTACCACAGGACTGTCATGTTGTCTGTGACAACCTTCAATGTGCCTAGCAGAAGAATCTTTTGAAAGGCTTGTATTGCCAAGTCAAGGTCCATTAACTCTTTTAGACTGATGTGGTTCTCTCTTTCTGGAATAGACCATTCCCCTTGCACCTTGGGCTGGATGTTGGTACTGTGAAGAATAGCCCCCCAACCTAGATCTGATGCATCTGTGTAAAGATGCTGTTTGGGTGGAGGGATCTGTAAGTGCACCCCCCTGACTGTGGGTGATGGCACAGATCCACCAGGTGAGTTCCCTTTTTAAATGTGAGAAAAGGAAGACTTGTTTCCAGGGGATGAACATGTTGGTTCCAAGAGTTTCTCAACATCCAATGAAACTTCCTCATGTGCATCCTGGCTAAAGGTATCATAGGGATCAAGGAAGCCATGAATCCTAGGATTCTCAGGAATTCTCTGGCTGAGATGATTGGTAGTGTTAAGTAGGGTTTGGAAGAATTTGGGTGAGGAATTCCTTTTTCTGGGCAGGGACAAAAACTGACATCAAGTCTGTCCTTAACCTGCACCGCAGGCAAACAAGATCTTGTGAGGGGGGTCATTTGGGACCTCAAGTGGTTCACAGTGAAACCTAGATTTTGCAAAAACCTGCAAACCCAGTTCAGATGTTGAGACAGGGTGACTGAGTCCTGGTGTAGGATCAAGAGATAGTCTAATTAAGGGTAAATTTGTAGGCCCTGTACTCTGCAGTATGAAATGAACGGGGCTAGACATTTTGTGAATAGTTTTGGGGCTGTGGAGAGTCCAAATGGCAAGGCAGAGAACTGAAAATGTGATGAACCCACTGAGAAATGTAGAAATTTCCTGTGAGTGGGATGAATATGGATATGAAAGTAAACATCCTTCAGGTCTATGGAGGCCTTGAAGACTTGCTGAGGGATAAGGGGAAGAAGGTGCTGTAATGTGAGCATTTTGAAGGTAGGCACCTTGAGGAAAAGGTTGAGGAAAGATAGATCGAGGAAGGGTCTCAAAGGACCATCTTTTCTTGGAACCAAAAACATCCAGGAGTAAAAACCCATTAACTACTTGATCCTCGGGTACTGCGTCTATAGTGCCCTGAGAGAGGAGTTGTCTCAGGATGGTGGAGAATAGGGGAAGCTGACTGGGTGGTGGTTGTGGAATTCCCTGGAATAGTGGAGATTCCCACCAAGTCAGGAAGTATCCTCGCTCGATGATGGAGAGCACCCATTTGTCTGCGGTAATGTTCTACCAGGAGGCTACGGATAGGGTTAGGCATAGGGAGAGGGGGGTGGAGGTGGGTAAGGGAATGGAGTCACAGCAGAGGAGCTCTATCTGAGTCTGGCTGCCTCCGAAAGGATGGAAGTGTTGAGGTGGATGAAGATCTGGGAGCGGACTGTTTCCTAGGTTGTCTTCCTCCCCTGGAATGAGTAACAGAGGAATGGGAGGACTGCCTCTTAACAAAGCTAGGTTTTTGGGGGTAGTTCTTATGGAATCTGGGAACTGGTGACACCAGTAAATGTTTTAGATTCTGCACGTCTTTCCCTTTTTCCTGCAGTGACTTAAGAAGTTCTGCACAGGCAGCTCCAAAGAGTGCTGATTTATCCAAAGGAGCATCTACCAATTCCGCTTAGGCATCCAAGGGCAAAGGTTGGAGTCTCAACCATGAGAACCTCCTTAACACAGAACCAGATGCAGCCAATTTGGAAGAGGCTTCAATAGCATCATAGCTGCACTTGATTGAGTGTCTAGTCACCTGGGATACCGTGTTCAGGAGGGTGTTCAGCTGAGCCTTGACAGGTGAGTCAGGCATGCCAGACAGCAGAGTAGAGGCCTTGGTCAGGGAGTCCAGAGCAAACTTGGCCATATGAGTTTGACAGTTAATTGCTCTTATGGCCACGATGGAAGAAGTATTTATCTTCTTCCCCCAACCTATCCATAAATTTACTATCCTTATCTGTGGGAAGAAGGTAGCTGCCTAGAAGACTTGTCAGCTGAAACTGAAATAACAGCAAGGTCTGCTAGTGGATTCTTAAAAATATACTGCTCCTTTGCAGACACTTTGTAAAATATGTCTGGTCTCTTGTTAGCAGGAGGCTGTGACTCTGGGAAGCAGCTAAGAAGGCATCCTGGAAAGCTGGTAGTAAAGGAGGAACTGCAGATAGTGAGGGCTGCTTCATCTGCAGGGGTTCAAAATATCTTTTCTTGGTCTCAGAAACATCTGAGGTCTCCCACTTAAAATCCTGCCTAAGTAGGGAAATAGTATCCCCAAAAGAGAAATCTTCTCTTGTGGGGTCAGGAGTGAGGGTCTCTTCATCTTCAGGAGTAGTAAAATCCTTAGGGGATTCAATCTGGGAAAAATATGTTAGGGATTCATCTGAGGAAGAGTCTTCCTCAGATTCTTCCTGTGAAACAAGTGGTTGGCCTGACTGGGGAATCTGGGTCTGGTGTACCTGAAAGGTCTTGAATAAAGACTGGGAAAAGGTCTCCCAAGCTGGAGTAGGATCTTTAGCCCTATGTTTTTCCGTCTGTTTCCTTTTTGGAGAGGTGGAAGGAGCAGGAACAGCAGAAGACCTGGGTGCTGATGTTGGAATGGTTGGTAAGGCAGTAGGCCTCTCTGATGCCATGAGTCATGGTCCCCCCTCGCCATCAGGAGCTGATGGCTGTTAAACCTCAGTGGATGTACTCTGGATATCCGCTGCACTGGCTTCCATTTCTGTTCCCAGTAAGTATCCGAAGTCAGGAGAGATCCTGGGCTTACACTTGCCTCAAGGCTCTCACCGGATTTCTGAGGCATCGCTTGGACGTCGGGCCTAACTTTTTTAGCCTTCTTCCTTGGTGGCTTGTCGGAGGTGCCCGCTCCACCCTCCATCTCAGACACCAAGTGTCGAAGTCACTGATTCTTCAAATAGAGATTTAAAGCCAACAAATGGCTTCTATGGGTTTTAGGGACAAAGGATTAGCATATATCACAGGACTTGTAGTCGTGACCTGCCCCTAAACAAAATAAACACTGATCATACCTGTCATTATGTGGAATTGGTCTTCCACAAGTGCACATTCCCTTCCTAGATGACATGCGTCTGAAACAGGTAAAGAAACAAGCAAGAAACCTACAAGGGTACTTATCTGAATGCGGACAGCCAGGAGCAATCGTCGAAAACAGATGACCAAAGTCAAACAAATGCCGGATGCTGGAGCTGGCGATCGGACATGTGAAACATACTGCAGCAGAAAAGTTCTGAACTGCGTACATGCAGACGTTACAGATACAGCCGGCGTCAGTTTATGGCTCTTACATGTAACGTCACACTTACCCCTGCATTCAAGACTTTGATATACTGGCCAGATGTCTGGTGCTGCAGACAGCAACTCCCCAAGGTGAAGAATACTGCAACATGAGAACAGAAGAACATGTATAATTTCTGTGTTTCCCAAAGAGGATTTTTATCTGCCAGAAAAGGAGACACTTGTTGATCCTTTGAAGCCCACAAGTGCTCTTTTGAGGGCAGCAAGAAAATACTGAAGAAACAAAAGATTAAACAACTGGAAGGGGAACATTTAGAAAAATGAAGGAGAAAATTACAAAGAAATACATGGAAATTGTGGGAACAATATATGCAGAATAATGAGGAGGAGAGGGGTTTAAGGGAAGGCAGGAATTCAGCAACTTATGTAATGTTGGACTGATGACAGTTATAAGGAAAGAAAAGATATGTGATCTTTAATGGATATAAATAGAAAAAAAATTTAACACTGTTTTCTTTTCTGTTAATGCTGTTTATGCATGTTTGTCTATGTCTTAAGTGATAATTTAATAAAGGTGTTAAAAAATGGTGCTCAGATTGCTGGTTTCTTTCTGTGTATTTCAAAACAGAGCAGCATGGGTACATGCATACAAGACAGCCAGAGACTTTTGAAGACGGGTCGGCTGTTACATCCTGGGCAGGACATAATCCATAGTTATAGTCTACAGCACCAATGAGAATGAAGATTTATCTCCCAAATTGAGACAGCATTTGACACAAAACAGGAGGGAGCAAAGGGGTCTGACTAGATGGGTGAAGAAGGAGCCCTTGAAAAGGAGGAAGGGAATCCCACTGCCAATTGCAGCTCTTTTGAATGACTCTCATAACCCACTTGTCTGAAGGTATCTGATCCCACAGGGAAAGTTCAGACCTATACTTTGAGAAATCTTTACTGGGTTGACAGAGTGAGAGCGGAAGCCTCCCAGACGTAATTCTCTAAAAATTCTACTTCCCTGTGCTCTAGTGAGATTGCTTACTCTGTTTTTTTAGAAAAGGATCCTACACTAGATGGAAAGTTCCTCTTAAATTTAGGTATGAAGGGATTTAAAAATCTGGGTAACCCCTTGAATTAACCTTCCTCTTTCATCAAATATTTTGAAGACTTTAGCAGAGGAAAGGCTAAACAATACCTCTCTATCCAAAGGAGCATGAAGGACCTCAGTTTTCACATTCTCTTTTAAAGGAGAACTGCACCCATGGACTGAAAAACATGTTTATTTCATCAAGTCTTGATGTTTCCTACATTTTAATGCTACCTTTGGACTCTCTATATACTTTTGTTTTTATATTTATAAAAATAATTCCAGAGTCTGCCTACATGAGGTCCGACATCCTGATTTATCTTTTTTTAGTCTACCTCCAGGTATCCTTTAAAATATTACATCACAACCCTTAAGCTCCTGTCAATGCACTGACTTTACACATGTTTTTGCATATACCCTGCTTTCTTTTAAACAGGTTCAATTACCATTTCTTGCTTTTCAATGACTACTTATTAATTTTGTCTCCTACTGTGATCTATTAATCACAACAGCAAACAGCTCAAATTTCCCACTTTGACAGATACAAAGAGGAAATGTTTAGGAGAAAGGAAGATGAGTTTAAGGAATACAACTCAGGCATAACAAAAGAATGAAAACTGGCCACTTTAGAAAGAAAAAGTAGTAATAGGCACTATGAATATTGTTCTATGGGATCATCCCTATTTGTCTTTTAAGTAGTCAATGAAAAGTAAGAAATGGTACAGCATCAGTAGTGTCATAACATTTTAGAGAGTTTTCAATTATTTGAGAGAGAAGAAATAAAAAAAAAATGAGATGTCAATGTCTGAAGAATGAAGGTCAGCAATTAACTTTTGTATATTGTGAAAAGAAAGTCAGCAGACACTTACACAGTGGAGTCTTACAATTCACTATTCTGAAGGCTAAAGTGGAAGTAGTATGCACTTTCTTCATCACCCTTTTAGATGGAACAGGGTTAGCTGACAAAAGTTGTTTGGAAGATGATGGTCACGACAAAGAAGTTATTGCAGGGTCTGACCTATTCAACCATTCTGTCAACCACAAGGACAGAAGACCTAAATTACAGACAGAAATTCCTGGCAGAAATTTATACTTTTCTTTCAGAAACTAAATTTTTTTTTGACAGAACAATGGAAGGTAGCCCCAAACAGGATACTTCTCTACCCAGCTGTAATGAAGCACTAGCCAACCAATGATCTCTCTCTAGATTTATAGATTGTTACTAGGGTAACAAGCTGGAGGGGTGGGGGCGGCCTTTCTAACCCCAGCCAAATTTCCCTACAAGAATAATGATGTCCTCTATCCATATAGGACATTTAGAGCCAAGTACTGCCAAGTACTTATAAGTTACCTCGGTCCATAAGGGACATGGGTGCCAGGCCCTGTGTAAACATCCTATTCCCCATTCACTGGTCTAGGTTGCACTTAAACTGGGTAATAGATGAACTCAGCTTCACAATGATAGGAAGCCTGTTCCAAAGGAGGGGCAGTCTCTGGGATGCATCTCTCTCTACAGCTCAAAGCGGAAGCACACAGGAATCCTTGACAGCAAGTTCTGAGATTCTGGTGACCTACCTGTCTTTATACTGTTCTAGGACTCTACAGTGGATAGGGTGCACAGAAGGTGCTCTAAAGCTTTGGAAGCTGGCCGACCATTCCATCATTGGCAAGATATGTACAATATAGCTAAGGCTACTGCAACAGTGATATAATGATGATCATCTACCGAAGTTTACTAATTAATAGAGGTTTGGGGAGGTGCCAATGAAAAAAAGAAACAAAAAAGATGAAAAAAAATCAAATGAACACTGCAAATGTTCCAAGAAATAACATCAGTGAATGCAAATTAAAAAGTTTTTTTTTTTTAAAGGACAAAGCCACTGGTGCCTCCTAAAACCCCTGTTAATGACATATATCAATGCAAAGACTGCACGATACCAAGGGAAAGGGTATATTCAATACATTTCAAAACTAATGAGAGACACCAAAACACAAAAAAAAATGAGTGAGTATTATAAAGCCAAAAAACTAAGTTTTTAAGTGCTTTTGTGCTTTATTTGCAGGACTTCATAAAAAAGTCATTCAACACACGTCCATTTATGCGCTTAAAAAAATCACACGACTATCAACCAATTAAACAATTTAAAATAAAAACACAAACATAAAAGATGACAATTACTGCACCTGATAAAAATAGGAGCACCAGTAATGAAAACGCCAGTATATGTAAATTTCAAAAATAAAACAAGTTACTGGTAAAAGCTCCAAACAAAGAAAGTATGTGGTCTCACTCTGGAAAAGCCAAACAATCCAAAATGCAGTCCAAGTCTATTCAGACCAAGCACGTTGTTAATGTCCCACAAGAAAAAGGCAATGATATATAAAATCAGGTTTATTTGGATCCTAAATCGGTGGGTTACATAGGAAGTTTGAACTGAGGAATCAGTTCTTATATGGCAATAGCTATTATCCCCTCCATCTTATGACAGTGTTGCCTTATAATGAGTTCCTTAGAATTCATAAACTCTGTAGTAGTGATGAATTTTTTTACCAGGAAATTTTAGAAACTGAAAAGGTGTTTACTGATAGGGGATATGATGTAGGTATAGTGTCAGAAGCCAAAAATATTGATGTTACTTAGGTGGCCCAAGAATGTGAATTACTTAGACAGATGCAAGAATAATAATACTAGTCATCAGACGTCCTTTAAAAATTAAAATGTTGTAAATGGAAATGTTATTAATCTGAGGCATGAAATTCCTGAAAATGTTTACTTTGTCACAACTTATAACATTATTAGTTGTAGAGTTGTGGATATTGTTAAACAATTTTGGCCCATGATGTTTAGGGACAGAGATCTAAGTTTGCTTTTGCCTAAACAGGTTATAGCCTCTTATAAAAGGGCTAGGAAGATATGGTAGTACATAACTATTTTGAGTTACCCAATGTTAATTTAAATAAAGAAGTGAATTTTGTTGTTGGTACGGTTTTTTGCAAAAAATGTTATATATGTACACATATTGTTAGCTCCATCAGAATTAATGGATGTCCTTTTACTGTTAAAAGAAATTTCGATTGCAACACTGTAGGTGTTATTTATGCTCTAAAATGTGGATGCAACAAGTTTTATATTGGCAAAACTAGTAGAAGTTTCAAAGTATGTTTTCAAGAACATGTGAGGGACTTTAGAAATGTGAAAGTGGAGAGCCCTTTGGGCAATCACTTTTCTGAATTTCCCAATTCTAACCCTGAAGGAATTTCAGGTTGTATCTTGGAAAAGGTGGAAATATTGATGGGTGAAAATGTAAGTTTAAAGGATAAACTTCTGAGGAAAGAAACTATGTATATTCTTAAGTTTAATACCTTGGAACCCATAAGGTTAAACAAAGAATGCAACTGAAAATATGTAATTTAATTATTTAATTGATTAACTTATTAGCAGTGGGACGGATTATGTTTTTTTGTATTTAAACCTGTGTTTTAGTAATGTTTTTTATTCTGAGAAGGCCTGGGAGCCGAAGCGCTAAGTGCAATAAATATATTTCCTACCAGCGTTGCTCTGTGATTGTGGCTGTTGTCGCTAGTGGTATTTTTTGTCTTTTTTATTTTGGTGGTATTTATGTCTGAGGGCTATGCCTGAACCAGCTGCTCGAAAGCTTCTCTCCACCACTTGGGAGATTAGCCTAATTGAAGAGTTAGCAGTCAAAGCCATAGTATTCAACTGTGTGAATACCTTTTTGAAGTTTTCCTCTGGCAGTGACTGAACCAGGCGGCGAGTGAAATGTGCCAGATAATTAAATGCTCTCAGCAAAAAGGTGGCTGAGGCATACACTCAATTTACATGTCTGCCCAAAGCCAGAGTCTCTTTGTCTGGCTGGTGGACAGTAGAGCTCTGTTTCCGAACTCCTTGGTGGCTGCCAAAAGCACAATGGTATCAATCGGGACACCTTTACTCCAGGAAAGACAATCCTGAGAGGAGCTAAGGTACTTATCCTAGCGGTTTGGGATGTGTTCCATGGTATCAGTCTACTTCCAAGCCCAGTGGGCGATGACATCAACAAGTTGGTCCATCGGTGGGGTCAACCAGGATGTAGATGGTCCTGTCCCAAACGTCTCCAGGAACATCGACACCTCAGAGGAAGGTGGTTGGGATGATCATTCACTGTTTTTTTTTCAGGATTTCTTAGATATCTCCAAAGGAGATATCATTGGGTGGAGATTGGGGGGACCCTTCCCCTTCATCAAAGTTGGTGTCCTCTATTAAAGACTCCAAAGGAGTGTCAATGTGCTTCCTCTTGCACAGACGCTTCTGGGGGACCTCCTCTGTGGGGTACTCAGGGGAGGATTCGTGATGGCTTGGTGGTTAACTACTGTGACTATGGTGTATAGGCTCCTGGGTTCAAGACCTGCATGGCTGTTTATTTGATTCCTCTTATGCTGTGCTGCTAGACAGGGGTCCAGGGAAGTAAATAATGTGGGAAGAAATAGCCAGGTTATTGTTATGGCTAGGCTTGTATAGGCCCTAGGGCCGATAGCCTAGCATCAACCTAAAAAAAAAAAGACATGGGAACCCTTGCTGAGGGGTTAGCTGGAGGCTCTCCAGGAGGGGCTGACCATGGATCAGACGGGATAGGAGCAAAACTTTGGCCCACGGAACATTGGGAGGGGCCTGGAGGAGGAAGAAAGTACAGTTTTGTACCTACCAGAAATGTAGATGTCCGAGAGGTATGCATCTGCAGTCCTAACATATGGGTTGTCCTGCCTCAGGCAGCCCTTCGATCGGCCGGATTCCAAAGTCTGGGTCTGGCCTCGGCTGATGTCGCACTTCACCCGACGTCATAGCTGCTGTTTATTGGGTATAAAGGCATCAGCCGACGCCATTTTCCTCAGTGTTTCTTGCCCCAGATGCCAGGTGCCCTCTAGGAAGGCTAAATTTGGATAAATGCAAATGGTTCCAAACAGTAGAGAGCAAACAATATAAGCATGTATATACATATATACAAACAAATACACCATAATATATCCCCCCAGCTAGCTACAAGATGGGCAAATACCCTAGGAGTACCACAGAGGGGAAGGAGGGTGGGTAATCCTGACTGCAGATGCATACCTCTCGGACATCTACATTTATGGTAGGTACAAAACTGTACTATGTCCTTCAAGGATGCATCTGCAGTCCTAACATATGGGTAGAATACCATAGCCAAACTGGGGGTGGAGGCACTAAGATGATTATGGTGTAGCTAAGATCCCTTGCAAAACAGCAGTTGCAAAACCTGCTCGGGATCTGGAGTATAAAGGTAGATTATAATGCTTGGCAAATGTATGCAGGGAGCTCCAAGTAGCAGCTTCTAAAATGTCTTTGGTAGCCACTCCTCGTAGGAAAGCTGTAGTAGTGGCTGTAGCTCTTGTGGAGTGAGGTCTGATGTTTTCTGGAGTTGTCTTTCCATGAAATGAGTAACAAAATCTAATGAAATTTCCTATCCATTTTGAGATTGTCTGTTTTGAAATTGCTTTTCCTTCCATTCCTGTTGCATACGCTACCAGAAGCTGGTCAGTCTTTCTGTTGGTCTTGGTTCTGTCCAGATAATAGCGCAATTGCCTGTGCACATCCAATGTATGTAGTAGTCTTTCCCCCCTGTTCTGTGGGTTGGGGAAGAATGTTGGCAGGTGGATTGCTTGGTTCAATGATACCCTGGAGACCACTTTTGGCATAAAAGTAGGATTAGTTCTCAAGGACACTCTATCCTGATGGAAGTTAAGGAAGGGCTGTACTGACATTAATGCCTGTAATTCAGAAACCCTTCTTGCTGAAGTGATTGCAAGCAGGAAAGCAGTTTTCCAAGATAAGAACTGTAATTCTGCTGTTGCTGCTGGTTCGAAAGGGGGAAGTGTTAACTTTTCCAGCACAAAGTTAAGGTCCCATGTAGGCAAAGGTGGCTTCCTTGGAGGCTTTACATTTTTAATTCCTCTCAGAAACTGCCTGAGTAGAGGATGAGAGAAGACTGGAGGATCCATGTTGTATTCTGCTGAAATTGCTGATGCATGAATCTTAATGGAGGAGTAAGACAGGCCACTGTGGAAAAGTTCTGCTAAGTATTCCAGGATGTTAGCTATGTTTGCTAATGATACATTTTCTCCTTTTGCTGCACTCCAAATGAGGTATCTTTTCCATTTGGCTGAATAAGTCTTCCTTGTGGAGGGTCTGCGAGCCTCCAGGATAATGTCTTTAACCCTCTGAGATAAGTCTGGGTTATTTTGCTTTATGTAATATTCCAAGCAGCTAGCTGCAGTGTTTTCAAGTTTAGATGTAGGATCTTGTAGTTGTTATGTGTTAGCAGTAAAGGAACCAGAGGTAGAGGCCATGCGTGTGTCCGAGAAATACTCCTCAGTAGCGGGTACCAATGCTGCCTCGGCCAGTCTGGAGCTATCAGGATGATCCTTGGGTGATCTTCTTTGATCTTCAGTAGCACTTTGTGCATCAAAGGAAGAGGTGGGAATGCATATGCTGTCAGGTTTTCCCAACTGAAGGATAGGGAGTCCACCTTCCAAGCAAGTGGGTGGTATGTCCTTGTGCAGAATTTCCTCAATTGGTGGTTGTGTGGGGATGCGAACAGGTCTATTTCTGGTAGTCCCCATTTCTTTGGTTTTGAAGATGTCTGGATGCAGCATCCATTCGTGGGCATCCGTGGTAGTTCTGCTTAAGGTGTCTGCTAGTGCATTTTCTTTTCCTGGCACAAATTTGGCCTGGAGTTGAATGTTGTGATTCAGGGCCACATTCCACAGGTCCATTGCCATCCGGCATAGAGGATATGAGTGTGTGCCTCCTTGTTTGTTGATATACCACATAACTGTGGTGTTGTCCGTCCTTATCAGCAAATGACCTTGTTGAAGAAAAGGTCTGAATGTCTGAAGTGCCTGTTTCACTGCCAGCATCTCTTTTTGATTTATATGTAGGTTCAGCTGGTCTTGTGTCCATAGGCCTTGTATACACTTGTCCACCATGTGTGCCCCCCAGCCTAGGTCTGAGGCGTCCGTGGTGATAGTCTGGCTTGGGTGAGGTTTGTGGAAGGGCAGACCTCTGTTCAGCTGACAGGCCTGAGCCCACCACCGGAATTCTTGTTTCAGGCATGGAATTATTGGAATCTGGGCCTCTAGACTGTGCTTGTGTTGAGACCATAAATTCCTTAGGTACCATTGCAACTTCCTCATATGTAGCCTGGCATGTGGAATCAATATTATGCAGGATGCCATGTATCCGAGGGCTTGCAGGACTTTCCTTGCTGTAAGCTGGTTCTGCGTTGTTAATGCCATGAAATAAAGTGGTAGTTGCTTTTGCTTTTCTGCTGTGAGAAATGCCATTTGCTTTGTTGTGTCCAGTTCTGCACCCAAGAATGTTATCCTTTGGGATGGTACCAGCCTTGACTTTTTCATGTTGACTGTGTATCCCAGGGCTTGCAGTAGTTGTATTACCTTTTCCAAATCTTTTGTTAATTTGGTCTTGTTGTCTGCTTGTATCAGGCAGTCGTCCAGGTATGGATAAATTTGAATTCCCTGAAGCCTGCAATGAGCAATTACTGATGCCAGGCATTTCGTGAATACTCTGGGCGCAGTATGGGAAGAAGTTGCTGTAGGGTCAGCATTTTGGAACAATGAGATATGTGTTCAGAGCGGACAGGTCGAGAATAGGTCTCCATTGGTTTTCTTTTCTTGGAACCAGGAAAAGTCTGGAGTAAAATCCTTGCCCTTGTTCCATAGGCGGTACCTTTTCTATAGCTCTCATCCTTAGTAGGTGGTTGATTTGTGCTAGAGCATTTGTTTTTTGGTTTGGTGGTAGGTTTGGCATTCCTCTCTCTTTTGGTACAGTGTGGAAGTGAAACCTGTAGCCTTTGTCTATTGTCTGTAAAATCCATTTGTCTCCTGTAATGTAATGCCAGTTTACGGAAAATAAGGCAAGCTTTCCGCCTAAGGGTGCTTGCAGTTGTTCCCTGGTAGGCGGTATCAGAGTCAAGTCATTGTGTCTGTCCTGTGGGAGTGGTCGTAGCTGGATCTGTGGCAGTACTTCTCTGGTTGTTAGGCTGCCACTGACGTCCCCTATAGGCACCTCTGGATTGACCTCTGCCTCTTGGGCGCCTATTTCTGCCTCTCTGTGCTCTGGAGGTATCTGGAAAGGACCAATTCTTCGAAGGCCAGTTTCAACTAAACCTCGGAGGCTGGACCTGTAAGAAATCCTTGACTGTTTGGACAGATTTTGTTTTTTCTTCCACCTTCTTTAGCACTTGCTGTGCAGGGGAACCAAACAAACTTTGTTTCTCCATTGGAGCATCTAGAAGCTTTGACTTTACATGGTCTGGTAAGGATTGCTCTTTTAACCAGGCATGCCTTCTAATCACTGTTCCAGTCATAGCTGATCTAAAGGAAGCCTCCAGTGCATCATAGCCGCATTTTAAGGAATGATTACTGACCTGCTGAGTGTTATGTACCAAATCCTGAAGGGACTTACGGTCTATAGGTTCAGGAGAGGACAGTTTTTTATTTAGCTGGTCTAACAAAAATTCCTGATACTGAATCATGTGGAATTGACAGTTTAAGGCCCTAGCCGAAAGAGTAGCAGAAGTATAAACTTTTTTACCCCATCTCTCTAATGCTCCAGATTCTCTTTCAGAGGGGAGGTTTTTGGCAGAGGCAGCTGCTACAGCTTTGGGGCCCTGTGAAATGGTTTCAGGATCTGCAATAGGAGCCTTATACAAGTGAAAGTGTGTGTCCGGGACCCTGTAATATCTGTCGGGCTTGGCAGGGGCCGGGGGAATAGAGTCAGGGGCAGTACAGGCATCATTATAAGCATCATCAACAACTGTGAGTACTGGAGGAATGGCTAAAGGCCTATGCTGTGGTAAATGTAAAAAGGTCCTTAGCCTTTTCCTTGAATCTGAAAAATCCTGGCCCTGCCATTGAAAATGCTCTCTCATAGCATGTAAGGTTTCCCCAAAAGAAAATTCCTCTGGAGGAGAGGCAGAAGGAATGGAGTCTTCTGCATCAGAATCCTCATAAGGAGAATATGGGCCTTCTGGAGGACCTGAGTTGTCTGAATCATCCGAGGAATAGTCTGTAGAAACAGGATCCGGGGGCTCTGCTCTAGGCCTCTTCTCTGGAGGGGGTTGAGAGGCCCTATCTGGGTGAGGTTGGGATCCCCTGATCAAAGAAATGAGATCCTCAGCCAAGCTGAGCATTTGGGAACTGGAGGTAGGCCTGTGAGAGGGGGTTTTAGCAGGCAAGGCCTTAGAAGATTTAGCTGCTTTAGCCCTAGAAAAAGCCTTGATAGACATAGATGCAGGGGGCCTAGCAGCTCCACGTGCAGGAGTAGATATGTCTAGAGGAATAGTATCTGATAAATCCTGGGAGCCTGCTACAGCAGGGGTAAGTTCAGTAGCGGATTCAGCCATGCTGTGTGAGGCCTCGGTTATCGGAGGCAATATTTCGGCCGAAGGAAGAACCGAGGACTCGGTTTCGGCCGAAACCGAGACACTCGCGGTTGGCTTAACCGTGGTTTCGGCCGAAACCGCAGACCGCGAGTGTCGGTCCTTTTCCTTACGCTTTTTAGCTAATTGTGAAGTCGGAGTCTCCGACGGCATTTTGTAAGCAAAAGCGGGACCAAAAAACTCCTCTGCAAACTCCGACCGACGTCTAAGTGTCCGTCGGTTGAAGGAAGCACAGGCTAGACAAGCTGATACGTCGTGGTCTGGGCCTAAGCAAGAAAGGCAGTAAGAGTGGAAATCCTTATGAGGTATTTGTTTCCCACAAGTTAAACAATTATTTACTTTTTCTGACATCGGCTGAGGCAAGAAAGAGTCCCCAACGGGGTACTTAGCTTTTTAGAAGTCTTCGGTAGTAGTAATCTCTGGATCTGACCGACCGGCACTTGCGAACAGCTTCTGCTTCGGGCACCGCGCGGCAAGAAAGACTGGGGAAAATGGTGTCGGCTGATGCCTTTATACCCAATAAACAGCAGCTATGACGTCGGGTGAAGTGCGACATCAGCCGAGGCCAGACCCAGACTTTGGAATCCGGCCGACCGAAGGGCTGCCTGAGGCAGGACAACCCATATGTTAGGACTGCAGATGCATCCTTGAAGGACATCCATATCTCGAGGAGTCAAGAAAGCCCTCTCTGCCGCCTGGGATGCAGAGGATGCTGGGGGGGCTGCCCCACCCCAAGGTGGAAGCCCCTAAGGGAGAACGAGACAAGGCCATCCCAAAACCGACACTGCCAGAAGGCACTGGACCCGAGCTATCAAAGGCCGAGGCCCACAGAGGAAGGGATGGCTCAGAGAAGGACAAGGTCGAAGCCAACACCAACTCAGAGGACCCAGCATTGATTCCCTCAGATCCAGGACCTGCATTGCTCTGACAAAATCGGAGCCAAGATGGTCTGGGACTCTGTTGGAGCCAGGGAAAGGAACATCCCACGACCCAGTGCTGATCCACTGAGGATCACCAGGCCCTGCACCTCCTAAGCCGAGCAGATTGGAGGAGGAGACTGAGGTATCGAAGTTGGAGCTGTCACGGATCCAGCGTGTGTCAGAGAAGGCAAAATCCCCAGCTGGCTCTGGGCTTCGAGGAAACCCATCATCATCTGATCCATTTCTGAATGTGAGAGCTGAGAGGACCTAGAGGACAGACATGAATGTGTTGACCGCACCGGTGATACGTTCAGCCGAGTGGTATGAGCAGGGGTGGGTGACTTGCTCCAAGACTTATGATCCGAATGGAAGTGCTTTATAGTCCACTTCAGAGACGAGGAGCTATGGATCTTAATGACCTCAGATGGCTCTGAGAGTCTGCATGTCTTTCCTGTGTTCGTGTGGGTTTCCTCCGGGTACTCCGATTTCCTATCACATTACAAAGACATGCAGCTGGAGCATTTCTGCCCGGGCCTCTACTGAAAATTGTCTTTGTTCCAAGGTGGACTTTCCAGTTAAACAAATGTTAAATAAAATAAATAACTAATATGGACAAAGCTAATTTAACTACAAAAGATATTCCAGCTACTAACATTGTAGTATAAAGTACATAATGGCATATTCATTAGATAGTGTTTATATTAGACAGATCACATTCAAAAATTGGAATATTGTATAAAAAAAAAACACCCACAAATACGTACGATTCTGGGCAATTCCACATATTACATATAAAAAAAGGAAAATGTATAAAAAATACTAGATATTGATAACTTACACAAAATCTCTAACAGCTATAGAATGTATAGATGTGGAAAGTGTACATATTGCAAATATATACGTGAATGTGAAATTGTCACGGACAGTAATGCAATTATTCAAATACCAGGTAAATATAGCTGTAATACTAGTAAAGTAGTATATGCAGCTTTCTGCCACAATTGTCCTGCATACTAAATAGGAAAAACAGAGAGGAAACTTAAGGAAAGGATTTATGAGCACATGTATGAAATTAAAATTTTAAAAAAGTGCCAGCGCATTGTGTAAGCATATTTTCAGTAATCCTACTGATAGGTTTTCATTTGTGGTGAGAGAGAAATTGATAGACACCCTAGAGGTGGCATGTGGAAAATACAATTAGAATATAAAGAATTATGGGGGCAGGTATAATTAGATGTTGTGGTACCACCAAGGTTAAATGATATGGTTTCAATAACCAGTTTATTAAAGTTTAAAGAATATTACAGGAGTGCATCTAAGTAACGTTATGGAAGAATTCTGTACATGTAAATACATTTTTAATGGTAAGATCTGCTGTTGTCCATTTCATTATGCATCATGAATGGGTCTTCAGATTTGTCCTTGGATTCAAGCCGGCCTTGTGATCCAAGCCTCAAACTCCTCCGTCACCCATAATGCCTCACACTTCCTCAATCTCTCAGATCTTGTTTGCTGCCATTTTGGTCCTGATGCAATTGCGAGCCTCTCCACTGTTTAGATAACATTTTCCTTTTTCTACTTAGGATTTTTTCTTCAAACTAGTCAGTTTGCCCCCTCCTGTTACACCACCTTAGTAGTTCGCTGATGTTAAATCTTTCCTGTCCTTTTCGGATTTTCTCCTTACCTTTTTCATCCTCTTTCTTTTCTAAATAAAAAATCTTTCCAGCTGTCCTTAAGTTTTAGTTTAGTTAAAAGTGTTAGAGTATAACTGGTTTCTTTGTGTGCGTGTTTGTTTGAATGCCTAAGTGCCTGACAAGCATGTCAGACAAACCTGAGAAACCTGCAGGGTTCAAGAGGTGTGCCTCTTGTGGGCTTAAGATTCCCTAATCTGATACCCACAAGATGTGCGCTTATTGCTTGTGCTCAGGGCACTTGGAGATGCCTTGCGACATTTGCTTGGCTTTCAATCCCCAAGCCCTGGCTGACAGGAGGAACAAGTTCATCTTGCGAGGGTTTCTTCCCTCCCCTGGAGTCCAGACACCCTCCCAGAAGAAGCGACCTCCCTCTGCTTCCCTCGGGACATCGACTTCTACTTCCAAAAAGAGAAGAAAGCAATCAAATCCGTCATCTTCAAGGCTGGGTGGCTCTCATGGACGGATATTCCAAAGTATGGCAAAGCCAAAGGCACTCCTGCTTCTGGATATAATATCCAACTTAGAATGGAAAACAAACGTATGAGGATTTGACAAGGTAGCTGTAGTACAAATATCTTCAGCCGAGAATTGAACAGGAGAACCTCTTGCTGTGAGGCGACAATGCTACTGCTGCACCACTGTGCCATCCAAGTTGTTGCTGTATGTTTTAAGTAGATGGCTGTGGTATCAATCAGTAAATTAGGATTATGTGTTAACAATTGAATATAAAAAAAGTTATGTTCTTACCATAACGCTCTATCTGTGTTGTCCATCTCCATTTTTCATTAACCTGTGGGTCTCGGTTCCGACCCGGAGAACTGACCAGCTGCTCTCCAAGGTTGAGATTCCAGAGGTGAGCTCCTCCCTTCTAATCATAATGACCTGCTCACCCACACTGCCTCAGAACGAGTTTGTCCATAGCATAAAGACCAAAAATTTCTATCCTATACAAAGACAATCATTCAAGACTATGAGAAAGGAAATCAAGAGCTCAACCCGAAGGAACAGAAGTTCCTCTGAGAGTGTTCCCCATGTTTCTCAAAGACTGGAAGGGGGAAGGCGGGAGGGATGACTAATGAAAAATGAAGATGGATAACACTGATGGAATGTTATGGTAAGAATATAACTTCTTTATCTGATGTTGTTATCTTCATTTTCATTAACCTGTGGGACAGTCCCAAGATACTGAAAAACCTTGGGTGGCTCTCATGGACGGATATTCTGAAGTATGGCAAAGACAAAGGCACTCCTGCTTCTGGATATAATATCCAACTTAGAATGCAAAACAAACGTATGGGGATATGACAATGTAGCTGCAGCACAAATATCTTCAATCGAAACCCTGAACCAAAAGGTTTGAGAAGTCACCACAGATTTTGTAGAATGAGCACCAATTAGACAAGGCTAGGGTATGCTTCTGGCCAAAAAAAAAAAAAAGGAAATACAGTCTCTCAACCATCTCAACATAGTAACCTTCGTAATGGATTTTCCTTTTCTTCCCTCAGCAAAGGATAAAAACAACTGCTCAGATTTTCTGAAGGATTTGGTTCTAAGTAGAAACTTAATTGCCTAAGTACAGCCAGCAAATGAAAAGTGTACTCTCCTTTAGTCTAATAATTAGGGGAAAAGACAGGAAGACTCACAGACTGATTACTGTTCCCCTCCTTGGCTACCTTGTGCAAAAAGGATGGGTTCATACTTAAGGTTACCCTGTCTTTGTGAAAAATTAAGTATGGGAATTTAGAAGAAAGAGCCTGAAGTTTCGACACACTTTTCAAGGAGGTGAAAGCCACTAGAAAAAGGGTCTTCCAAGAGAGAAATTTTAAGTCAACTGTAGCTGCTGGCTCAAAGGAAAGATGAACCGATGCTTGCAGAACCATAGTAAGATCCCATCGAGGGGTAGGATCTTTGATCGGTGGGTGAAACAAAAGGTGCCTCTAAGAAAGCTTTACAAAGTTTAGATGATGCCAGAGGGGAAGAATCTAGGCCTACATGAAAGTTGGAAATAGCTGTGAGATGGACCTTAAAGGTGGAGTAGCTAAGCACGATCGTGGAACAGGGATGCCCAAAAATTCAAAACAACCACAAAAGGAGCTGTAAAAGGGTGTACCTGTTTCTGCTGTACTCAAATGGAGAACCTTTTCCATTTACTTTTATAAATTCTGCAGGTTGAAGACCTAAGGGAGGAGATCAGAATTCTTTGGACGGAGAAGAAAGCGTGGAACATCTTGCCATCATCGAAATTGGGGAAACCATGCGGTTAGCTTAAACCTTGAAGGCCTGAGTGGGGATGCCCTGACAGGTGAGAGAGAAAGTCCAGAACTGGCTCCAACCTCAACGGCAGGCATATCAGGTGAGACCAAAGAAAACGAACCAGGGTTGTTGGGGCCAGAAGGAAGCAATGTGAGAATTACCCTGAGCTTCAACCCAATAGCCTTCTATAAAAACTTGGGAATTAATGGCAGAGGAGGGAAGGCATAGAGAAGACCATGAGGCCAAGCATGGACTACAGCGTCTGTGGGTGATTGTCCCTGAGGAGGGATCAAGGCAAAGTACCTGCTGCATTTGTTGTTGAGAGGGGACACAAACAGATCACAGCAAGGTTAACCCCATTTCCGAAAGATCGAATTTGCCCTGGATTGATTCAAAGACCACTCAAGGCATTAGTAGCACTCGGCTGAGCCTGTCCACTAATATGTTGGACTCTCCTGGAATGTGCGTTGCTATCACAAAGCGGCTGGTAGAGATCTCTCACTGATTCCTGACATAGGGGGTAGGAACTGCTCCCCCCCCCATTTGCTGATGTACCAAACCACAAACATATTGTCTGTTTGTATCACAATAGTCCCTGGAGGTACAAGGCTGTGAAGATCTTGCAATGTTAGAATAACCGACCTCATCTCCAGTTCACTGATATGCAAGTTGGTCTCCTGGAGCATCCATGTGCCTTGAACTGTCTGACCTAGACAATGCCCCTCCACCCCACCTGGGAGCCATCCCCTCCACCCCACCTGAGAGCCATCCATGGTCACTGGCATTTGGGGGAAGGAGGATAAATGGCCATCCTTGAGAAACGTCCACAGAATGATGCCACCAAAGCAGAGAATCCTTGCATACTTGGGACAGTGTGATGGGGAAACTCAAGGGACTCTTGTGAAGAGACCACCGGACCACTAACGTCCACTGCAGGATCTGCATGTGTAAGCACTTAGTAGGTAGAAGTGTTATAGTGACCACCATAGAATCCAACACACTGAGAATCAAGCTGGATGGAGGGGTTGGGATAGACATAATCTGCCTGACCTGAAGTGTTAACTTTACAATACTCTCCAAAGTTAGAAAGGCCTGGAATACCCTTGTGTCCAGACACACCAATGAAATGCATAACCTGAACTGGTTGCAGCTGAGATTTCTGAATACTGATTGTGATTCCTAGGAGTGGAGCCAGATGTAAAAGATAGTCCCTGGCCTGGATCAGTAGATGCTTGGTTGAAGCAGTCAGAAGCCAGTTGTAATCAAAGAAAAATCTGTTAGACTTGCAGCCTGAGGTGCACTGCCAAACATTTGGTGAACATGCTGGGGGCTGTGGTGAGGCCAGCGGAAGTGATCAGAATTGGTAGTGACTGGCTCCCATTCTGAAACTTAGATACTGCCTGGAGTGTCTGTCTATCTTTATATGGTAGTACGCGTTCTTCAGGTCTACAGAGCACCTCCAATCATTCATCCTCAGAAGAGGTAAGATGGACTGAATTGTGGCCATCCTGAACTTTGTGTGCTTCATCAACTTGTTCAAGGTGGTCAAGTCAAGAATCGGCTGTAAGTCCCTTTTTTGGGGGGCAGTAAAAAGAATATGGAGTACACACATGATCTGACTTGATTGGAAGGGACCTTTTGGATGACTATTTTGCCTACTAGTTTTTCAATTCCTAAGGCTGCATCCTCCCTCTGACTGTGTGAAACATCAGGGAAGCAACTTTTTTGTATGGGAGTTTCTAAAAAAGGGAATCTAGAATCCTCTGGATAAGATCCTTAGCACGCAGTAATCATTTGTGATGGCCTCCCAGGCTGCTAAGTGCAGGGAGAAGCACCCCCCCCGACTGCCGCCAGAGGAAGGTAGTCGGGCAACTGTTAAGGAGTGCTGGAAGGGTCGGTCCGAAAAAGTATCTCGTAAAGCTTGGTTTTGCAGACCCCTTCAGCCGCGTGAGTGGCATCTTCCATTCTGGCTGTTCCCCTCTCTGCCCAAGGGAAAAATTTACCTGTGTGTCTTGAAAAGGACCCTGTGACTAACAAAACCATGTTTTTTACTCACATGCTGGTTCCTGTAAAAGGACCTTTGTGGAGTAGAAAAATGGATCCCAATGGCAGACAAGTTCTTACCGTCCTTTTTGCTGTGGGTGTGTACATCACAAACCACAGGCTCAAACAAGGTGAAGCCATCAACGGGGGCAATGATAAAGGATTGTTTGAAGGGCTATGCGAAGTCACACAGCCTCATCTAGGCATGGCACCTTATGGCAATGCCAGAACCGACCACCCTTCAGGGACCCTCTGCAGAATGTGATCTCAGCCTCAGGGACGCATTAGCCAATGACTGAAGGGTGACGAGTCTTGACAAAAAGGTCTTCTGTTCCTCAGCAAACATGGACACAGGGGATGAACTAGAAAGTTCCTTCACCAGATCCTTTTGTAGCCTTGTGAAATACGATAAGTAGTTTAATGCCCTTAAGGTAAATGTGGAAGAAGCAAAACTCTTTTCCCAAATCTGCCCAACGCTCATGATTCTTTGCTGGGAGGGTGGACAGAAGAGCTCTCATGTGTGAGCTCCTTCTTGGTGGCTGCCATGACAAGCAAAGCATCGACTGGGATACCCTTGGTCCAAAATGTCTTGTCCGAGGGGGTCACTCAATCTTGTCCACCCGAAAGGGGATTGGCTCTACCATATCCGGCTCCTTCCATGCCACAGTTGACACTAGTTTAATTAGTGGGTTGGCAGGTGGACACACCTAGGTAGTAGACAGGCCAGAACTGAAAGCCTCAAACAGAATTGATTCCTCCAGGGAAGAGTTTTGGGTAGATGAGCTATCTCTACAGCATAGGACTTTTAGAAAGCCTTCAAAGGAGTCTTCGTCAGGTGGTGACCCAGGGAACCCTTCTTCTTTGAAATTGGATTTGGTGGTGAAGGATTCCTTGGGGAAATCCATGTGTCTCCTCTTACACAACCTCTTCCTGGGAACCTCCTCAGTGGGATGCTACGGGAAGGTGTCGGAAGACTCTCAGGAATCCACAGAAGGGAGGTTGTGGAGCCTTTCCGGGACCAGCTGTCCACATGGCAGACTTGAGGCCTCAGGCAACACACTAGAATGGGGAGGGGGAAATTCCAAGGAGGTGCACACTAAGGTTCTCCCAGGGTGGGAAATAACCCTCTCCACCACCTCGAAAGTAGTCCCCTCGGTGACAATGCCACAGAAGCAGACGCCTCCCAGGGGGACCTAAGCCTCCCGCTCTGAAGGGGGATTCGGAGCAGAGTTCTCAAAAGCTGATGCCTGAGGGAGACAGATGGCTCCAAAACCTTTGGAGTCAATATCAACCTACCGGAGTCAACCTCAAAACTGTGGCTCCGAGATACACTTGGAACCGATCTGGTTAGGGCTGAGTGCGTTGAAATAAGAGTTGGAAGCAAAGAAGGAATCTCGATCGGGTCTGATCCACTGGCTCTGGAGACCAATGTAACAAAAGGCTCAGACACCAAAGGAAGGAGCTACTGGTCGAAACAGGGAAACCCTCATGGATCCAGATGTGGGCGGAGCCAACACAAACCCCATCTGGATCTGGGCCTTGAGGAACAGTCTCATCAGTCTGCCCACATACTTGGAGTTAAGATTTTGGAAAGACCTGGAGGATGTGGAGGAGGCAGGTCTCGGAGATTTCCTGTGTGAATGGGAGGGAGACCTTCTAGAAAGTTTGGTCGGCACAGAGCTGTGAGCTGAAATAGAAACCGTACCTGCCACAGAAGTAACACTAAGTCCCAGAGCCATGGAAGATGATTGGGGTGGAGGAGAGGACCCCGGATTAGTAAGGGTTGGGCTCCAAGACTCTCAGAACCTTCTTGGATGGCTTGAGGAGGACCTCATGGGTGAGTGTTTCCTGTTCTCCTGGGCCTCCCGGGTCTTTCTGGAGTGGTGTTGAGCTGCTGAAGTGGAAGGAATGCCCAAAGAGGAGGAAGGAGGCAGCAAACCTTTAAGGATAAGTTTGCTCCTCCTATCTGCCAAAGCCCTAGGGACCAATCTTTTGCACACCTCACAGTGTGTGTTCCAGGTATGCATGTCCAACACAGTACACGCACTATCTGTGGGTATCAGACTGTGGGATCTTATGACCACAGGAAGTGCATTTCTTGAAACCAAGAAGTTTCTCATCAGTCATACGGAAGACAAAACGAAGAGATGACAGGTAAAGAAAAAAAAAAAGCCCTTTTTTAACTAGAAACAAAGAGAAGAAAACTATGTTGACAGAAAAACAATTTAAAAAAGGAAACAAAAGGATTCAAAGGAAGAAATAAACTACTTACACATAAGAAAGATAGAGTAGAATGGCAGAAGAAGAAAACAGTTCAACAAAGTATTAGCTTACTGGTGTGCACAATTATGCAACCAGCTTATTGTACGTTTTTTATTTTTTATATTTTCCCCTAACAGATTTGTTTGTTTTTCAGTTGAATTGTACAGGTTATAGGTCACATAAAGGTGGGAAAAGTTCTGAAGTTATTTACTGAGGTCTCATTATTTTATACCACAAAAAAATGGCATTTTAAAAGGGGTATGTAAACTTTTTATACCCACTGTATATGTATGGGCGTGTGCATACATAAATAAATAGGGTCTATATTGAATTAGCAAATGCTTAAAAAAGCGAACGCTGATTCATCAACCCTATTTGAGAGAATGCTGACAATCCTGAACACCCGGAACAGCGATTTTTTTTTCCCAGAGAAAAAAAATGCTGGGCCGTTTTTGGGAGTTTGCCATTTCCTCCACTGTGGTGCGACCTCGGAGGTGGTATATTTAAGTAGGGGGGGGGGGCAAAGCCCCCCACATTAAATATTGTTTTAATTTTTTTTTTTTGGAACAGAGATTTTTTCCCTTGGGGAAAAAAATCGCTGTTCCGAGTGCTCAGGATTGTGAGCGTTCGGTGAACTAGGGTCCATGAATCAGCGTTCGCTGATTCAATATAGACCCATATAAATATATATATATATATATATATATATATATATATATATATATATATATATATATATACACACACATACACACACACACATATATACATATATATATATATTTATATAGGCACACACATATATATACACACACATACATATGTATATATATATATATATATATATATATATATGTATATATATATATATATATATATATATATATATATATATATATATATATATATATATATATATATATATATATATATATATATATATATATATATATATATATACATATATATATATATATATATATATATATATATATATACATATATATATATATATATATATATATATGTACACATATATATATATATATATATATATATATATATATATATATATATATATATATCAATATACATATATATCAATACACACACACATCCTGACACACTCCTTGAACACTTCTCTTTCGAAGTAAATACTTTTGAAAAAAGGAATTATCGAGAATCAACTTAAAACTATATTTCAGTGTTTTCTTTTGCAGGTAGGAGGCAAGCCAATGTCTCCACCCATGTTACACACACCCCACTAAAATATATGTAACAACTTTGAGATCGCCCAATACCGGGGAAAGGATAAAACTATCCTACCCTGGATTCTTTGATTTCACTGAAAACAAACTAATACACTCCCCCATTCAATGTGCATGTTACTAGATCACGTAGATTTGAATACAATTTACTTGAAAAAGTGCACTTTGACCACAAAAGTAACTTAATGAGTGTGCATGTGTGTGTGCGTGCCTGTGTGCGTATGTATGTGTATATTATATATATATATATATATATATATATATATATATATATATATATATATAGAATCACTACTAAATCTCGAAATTCCACAATCCCGAGACTGAATACCGAAGACCGGAATTTCGAAGATAAAAAAAAAAAAACAAAAAAAACAAAAGTAAACAAAAAAAAACAACACTGCGTAATGTATATGCAGGGGGGAAAGCCCCCCTGCACCCACTACATGGGGGGCTGTGCCCCCCACACCCCCTGCACCTTAAATATACCAACTCCAAGATCGCACTACAGTGGAGTAATTGGCAAAGTTTCCGTTCTGCTCTGCATGGCACTATTTTGCCGTTCACTCCACTGTAGTGCGATCTCAGAGTTGGTATACTTAAGTTGCCGAGGGTGTGGGGGGTGCAGGGGGGCTTCCCTCCTGCATATACGTTAGAACATGTTTTTTTTTATGTTCAAGATTCCGCAATCTCGAGATTATGGTCCTTGGGATTCAGAGCGTCAGGATTGTGGACTCTTTACTAGCCTAGTCCATAGGATTACCCTGGCATCGTACCACCCGACCTTAGTTCCCAGTGCCTCTGTCGAGTAGAGCCACTGGAGTGATCCCTGGGGTGAATTTTCTATTTCTCATCCACTCATCAAGATTTCTCTTGAAGAGGGCTAGTGAGGTGCTCTGTTTTACATGTATGGGAAGTCTATTCCATTGCATGGGCAGTCTCTGGGTTATGAACCTGTCCTTCCAGCATGTTCTGTTGATTGAGGTAATGAGGATGAGGTCTCTGGAGCATGTGGTGCGGAGGGACTGGGATTTCTTTAGATGTAGCATTTCTATCAGAGCTGGTTCAGACATGGCTTTGTAAGATGAGCAGAGATCCTCTCTAAGTAGGCGATATGAAATAGAGAATAGTTGGAATTTTTTAAGTCTGTCCATATAGGACAAGTGTTTAAGGCCTAAGATCCTCTTTGTGAAGTACTTTTGCGGCCTCTCCAGTTGTTGCAGGTGTCTTATGAGGTACATGCCAAATGGGGCACTATACTCGATGATTGGCCTAATGAGGGAAGAGTAGAGGGAGACAATGACAGTGCTGTTTTAACCTGTGAAGCAGTAATACTGGTTGCCTGGCAATCTACTGGTATTGTGATTGGTCTCTTGGGGGGGGGGGCAAAGTTGGCAATTAATCTGTCGGCCAGTATATTGGCAATATCTGTTGGCTCAGTTTAGGAGTTACCATTGTGCAGTAGCTCACAGCAAATCTAGGTACTACCGTGGAGATTCTTTACATAACTATAGAAGGCCTTGTGGTTGTCTTTACTATCTGCTGCAATTCTGTTTTCATAGCTAGCTTTAGAGGATTTGATGAGGGATCTCAACTTTTTGTTGAGGCTGATAAGGGAGTTTTTCCAGTCTTGGGACTTCAACTTATTCCGCATCAGTTTCCTCCT